>NC_090922.1:120951715-121257227 GCF_040938575.1 Ambystoma mexicanum
ATACCCACCCAGACAACAGTTAAAACCCTGGGAATTACCTTGGAAGCCTCCCTTAGTTCGGAAGAGCACACAAAAACTGTTAGCAGAAAATGCAACTACCACCTCCACCTACTTAGGAATATTCGCCCGTTCACATTATGGAAAAAACACTGCTACAATAGACAGTGCCCCCATCTTACCTAGGCTGGACTACTGCAATGGATTTCTCCTTGGGGCTAGCATTTCCAGCCAAAAAGATACCAGCAGATCTAAAATGATGTCCCCTGGAAGGAGCACATATCTCATCACCGGAAAGACCTGAATTGGCTGTCCATAGTGGACCGCATCAGTTTTGAAACATGTACCATCATCCGCCACTGCCTTGAAGGCAATGCCCCCGCCTATCTGAAATCAGCATTAACCCACCATGCCCCAGGAAGATGCCTGCTCTCAATGAAAAAGGCCCTGGTTTTCTGCCCCACTTTTAAACGGACATGAGGCACGGGGAGATCATTCCCAGTCCGAGCGTCCCAGCTGTGGAACTCTCTTCCGGGGAAGCTGATCCTGGAAAAGAATCTTCTAGGGTTCAGGAAGAATTTAAAGACAGTTCTTTTTAACTAAATACCTTAACCTTCTATTCTAACTTCCTTTTTATCCCATATTTCTTGTTGTCATCCTGTATTTATGTGTGCCAAGATGACTGCAGGTGTTTGGCATGGTATAAATAAATAAGAAATAAAATAGTAGGGGACTGTAATAGGGCAGAGGGATGTTGGAGTACTGGTGCACTGTGATGTGGAAGAGTGAGGTGGATTTGGGGCGTGCCCAGCTGAGAAAGCAGGCGGATGTCTCTTTGGTGAGTTCCATCACCCACGACTGTCCGTTGGCCCCCTGACCTTTAAATTATGTCAGAATCGAAGCCCAAAGCCTCCTATCGATGACGGAACCCAAAGTGCACTGATATAGAAAGTGTAGCATGTTTCCAAGGCCCCTGGGCAGAGAACAGAGCAGTTGCATCTCCTTGTCAGCTGAGCCAAGATGGCAGGTGCAAGAGTGCGGTGACAGCAGGCCCCGAAAGACTCACCCCAGCGGGCCGCGCCTATGGGCACAGTTTAATAGGCCTTCATTCGACAATTGTCCCTGGAGTGCGGGGACCATGTGATTGTGGGATTGCGGTTCCCAAAGGGTGCTGGGCCTGGAATGGAGGTTGAGTGCCAGGAGCCTGGTACCCAACAGATTGCACTGGTGGAGCGATGCCCAGTCCTGGAAGGGCGCCTGGATCAGCACCCATTGCTCCTTCCCAGGCGGGACCAGTTGATTTCTCACAGAAGCAGGCAGCCATTGGATGCGTGGCTTGACCCCCGGTTGTGTGCTCACTGAACTGCATGCACCACAGGAACGAAGCCCCAGAGCGGCTCCAAGCTACATCCACGATGCCTGTCTGTTGTGAATCTTGGAATAGAGGTGGATCCCTGTGGGTGGACTTAAGGAGCAGGTACAAGGGGAGCAGAGGTGTCTGCTAAGAGCAGTACGGCAGCACAAGTGACAATCCAAGGACTTGTGAGGGAGCACCTCTGCTGTTTTTGGGAGCACACCATGACTGGGGTTTTAGCGGGACACTTGCCCCGGTGGTACTGGGCCCTGGTAGTGTGGTCTGGGGTGATTGGCCCCAGGAAGAGCTGAAATCTTCCAGGCCATGAAGAATAGATGACCCTGGACTACCATGTCGTGAGGCAGAACTTCTGCATCCCAGAGCAAAGACGGCTGTTTTGGAAGCTGCCTCTGAATGTCCACTGCAAGTTCTAGAATGCCGGGAACTAGACTTGAGATGGCCAAAATGGAGTTACTAGAATCAATGACACCTGCTATCTGCGCACTTGCACTAACGCTGTCACTATCATCGAGAAGGGTGAGAAGGCATACCCAATTCCTTGGGTCCAATCTTGCAAGAAAGCGTCCACCGGCAGGGCTTTCCGGATCCGGGACTCTGACTGTAAAAGTTGTGGGAACTTGGCAATTCAGGCAAGAAGGAAAAATATCTATCTGAACTGAACCCCAGAGTGTCTCTAACCAGAGAAACAGAAATTGATCAAGTCTCCAATCACTCCTGTCCTGAAGATACCTGCAATTCCAATGTGCCACAGTGTTGGCTAAACCTGGAAGGTATTCCATTTGAAGTAAAAGGTTTCTGTCTAGGCAAAAACGGCAGAACTCTCTCAATAGATTCACTAAGTTCTTTTCTTTCGTTCCTCCCAGCAGGCTGATGTAACAAACTGCTGACAAGTTGTCCATGCAAAAGAGGACACAGCAATTCATTCTTTCTTTCACTAAACATTTCACTGCGAAAGAGCCTGCCAGGAGTTCCAAGCAATTGATGTGAAAAAACGTTTCCTCTGCTGACTACTTCCCTTCTGTGGAAATATCTCCTTCTCTTGCTACCCAACCCAGAGAACTGAGAGCCAATTCTGGTATGATATCTGGATAAGGACCCTGTAATGAAGGTAAGCTGGAAAAATTGACTTGAATTAAAGCCAACAATATCCACACTACTCTAGCAAAGAATCTGAGGGAGAAAGAATCCTTGCTGAGGATTACTCTGATTCCAGACAAATCCTTCTGATTTTGATCCCTCGAAGAAGGACACAATTAAGAAAATCGATATCGAAGACCAGAAACTGGATGTGTTTTGGTAGGCATGTGAATGGATTGCAATGAACTTTTCACAAATCCTAAATTTAGACACAGAGACTGAGCCATTGGCAGGTGTTGCAATAATATGGGTTTCTCTTGGGCTAGGATTAACATATCATCCAAGTAAATCATTATTCTTACACATCTTGCTCCCAGGAAAGTTATCACTGATTTAATGTTTTTGGTAAAGTACCAAGGGGTTGAGGGGAGACCGAATGGAAGGACTAGGAACTGCCATACATGGCCCTGCCCAGGCAGTGAAGAAACTCCTGATGAGGCTGACAAACGGAAACCACCAGGTAAGCAACTTTGAGGTCTATATTCCCTGTCTATTCTTCTGAAAGGAGAGTATCTCTTACTAAAAAGAATTCCTTCAATTTTAAAGTGAGCAATAGAGAAAAAGGCATAGGTTGCTGGAACTACCATCCATTTTGCAACAAGCTTTGAACTTCCAAGTCTAATAAACTATCTTTGTCCTTGTTGAAAGAAAGGGGAAACATCTCTTGAATGACATTCTATGTGATATTCCTGTCACGTTTGAAGAAATCATGGGTCTGATGTGAAACGTTCCCAGGCTGCAAGACAAAGGGCTAACCTCCCCCACAGACCACCCGGGAAAGAAGATTTTGGAAACAAACGACCTGCTCCTCGCATGAGATGACCTCTCCTCTTCTGGGAAAAAGGGAATGGCTTCCAAAAGCGAAGGAGGACAAATGTGGAGGAGCCCTGGGAGAAGCAACCAGAAGAGTGAGCCATGCCTTATCTGGCCCTGTCAAAAAAAACCTTAGGAGAAAGTACTCTCCTAATGTTCGTTTGAGCATTGTCCAATGCTGTGAAGGTCTGGACCTATGGGTACAGGTCTTTAATGAATTTGTCCCAAGAAAATGTTCCATTAGGCCATGGGACCTGCCTCAGCAGTAGCCTTTTCCATAAACTTTGAATCAATCCTCATCAGCAGAACTTTACGCCTTTCAACTGATATAGCTGAATTGGCATTGCTGAACCGGCAAAACTGCTAGCTGGATCCATCCCCTAAGTTTCTGCACATACAGCGCCACTTTACGTACGGCGCAATCTTCCACCAATTCACAAATGTTTGTCATAGGTCCCAGCACATCAGGAGCTTATCCTGGCAAGACTGGAGTGCCTTATCAATGCCTTTCTTTGCATCTTTTCCTTTTTTGGATAAAAACACAACCATCGGGTTGTCTATTTCTGCGGTATGGTTAACTTTACCTGGAAGAGAGAGCTGAGGGCACTCTGATCTGAGCTTCTTTAGCCAAAGACTTCCTGACCCAATGTCTAAGGGAAGAGGCCATATGGACATATGGAAGCCATTCTGCACACCCGTGATGCTTAATAATAATAATAATGAATCTACAAATCATCCCAAATGGAAGTATGTCTGCTTAGAGCAGAGTCAGAGGTGTGAGAACCCTTCTTTTTATGATTAGGGGAAGAATCAGAGTCCTCCGAATCTGAAAGAGACGACAATGAGATGGTTAGGGCCTGCAATGATTCTTCAACTACAGAGAGCCTATGGGAATCAGTGATCAGTTCTGAACCCTCTCTTTTCCTTTTAATAGCACCAGGGGAACCAGGCTGGCAGGAGAATCAGAGGATTCATTGGAGTCAGTAGAAATGGGCTTAGATGTGTATTTCTTTTTCCCATGAACTGGAAGAGAAAGGGCTTGGGCGGAGGGGAAAAGAGTCCCAGAGGTTTGAAAATCAGCAATTCTATTAATACGTCTGTCAAAAGCTGAGTCAAGAGTGTTGTTTAGGCCATAGGGCTGAATGGGGAGGCTGGATGCACCGGCACTGTTTATAATGGTTGTAAGAGCCCATCCCCATCTTACTACGTGCAATACAGATAAATGAGACACACCCCAACGGGGAATAAGGCTAAGAGAACAGGTTGCGAGAGTTTGGATCTTTTATCGAGAATTGGCATCCAGAGAACTCTGCTGCCCGAGAGCGGTCTAGCAAACATTACAATTACATGACGATATAAAGTTAAACATCATCATAGATGACGCAACTAACATATGGTACTAGGCCAGCGCAGGATTGGATAGGCAGTATAGATACATATAGTCCACTGGGCGTTACTCCGTCCGGATTGGATGTCCAGTTGGCGGCAGGGCGAATGTCTTGAGGTCCATCTGCCTGAGTCCTGGCGGGGTGAGGGTCAGGTCGCTGCGCGGCAGGGTGCCACTAGCTAAGCTAACATAATACATCTGAATGAAACATGCACTAAATAATAGTCATCACAACTCCTTTAAGCAAATCATTGTAAACCTATAAATTTCATTTGTGTGTATTTGCATCATCACTTATTGGGACTTATATAGGGTACCAGGTTAAGGGTCTTGACCAGCATGATAACGTTGATTGCACAGAAGGTCTGGACTCATCAAAGAGGCTGAGGCAGGTTGATGTTTGTTAGTAGTGGGAGACAATATACTGTGACAGAGGTCTTATTTTAGCTGAGGGCATGCTGGGTAGGGCTTCATGGCGGGGTCACATATCTGGTACATCAAGAGAATACCTTGCAGGGACACAGGGTTACACTGGCAGTAATTTTCCAATAGCGAGGGTGAGGGGCCATGGGCAGGTTTGTGGAGATGGAAGAGCTACAGGGCCTGGCTCAAGCCGGTTCACACACGGGACAGTGATCTCAGAGGAAGAGTGAGATGTTACATTTGTTTTTGTTGCAATCACCTTTGGCACGAGCGTGAGAATGGAGCTGTGAAGCTTTCAGACACAGTGAGAAAGGGTGGGGACCTTGTGCGCAGTGTGCGCGGCGCTGCAGAGGGGAGAGAAGCCTTTTTGTATTATCGCAGTGAGGCCTAGTCAAAAAGATGGAGTCGAGGGTGCACAAAATGGATGCTACATGTCCTGCGCAACAGCCCCATCTAGGCAAATGCCAGACGACGCTGGTATTACATAAGGGCGATGGAGGCATTCCCCACCATTGGAGGCATCTAGTCCAAGCTGTACTGAATGTATGGGGGGACGGTGGGGGTCCTAACGACCCCTCGCTCTCACACATTCCCCTCTTTTGTTACATCTAAAGTAACAAACTATTGGCTCTTTTGTTCTCACTTCGATAATACTCAGCTTTAGCTACCGCTTCATCCCAAGCTGGTGTACCTGTTATGGGCATCCATGCCCTACATACGCTTTTCAGGCTGTGGCCCTTTCTTGCTTACTCATCTGGGGTGCATGTCATATAGATCCCTCCATCACTGTCCAGGTCTACCCACACTTCCCTGTACCATTGCAGCTCTCTTGGTTCTTTTATGGTGGTGTGGTATAGGTTATCAACCCTGTCCCCATTCTGGCGGTATACAGCTGTCATGCAATACTTTGGCGGGTTAGACTCCCCAGTTTGCATTTGTCCATCTATCATAGTTGCTACCGTTGCCTGTCGGCCCATCGTTACCATCATCATAGTTGAGTTAAGCATAGATTTTGCACAGCATCGGATACCTAGTTGGCACACACAGAAAAATAGAATGAAGATGATGACAGGAACAAAAATGTTCATCACGCCGTTGAACCAGGATGGTACCCAGCTGTACATATTGTCAAACTAGTTGCTTGGTTCTATTCCTCCCTCTTTCGACATTCTCTCCCCCAAGCTATGTACTGCTAAGATCACATGGGAGAGGGTCCCATTATCTGCATCTTCAGAGGGTACGAATGTACAGCATGCGCTCCCGATTTTTTTCAGCAAACTCTGCCGTCCATTGCTGTGAGAAGATCTAGGACGTATCGGTTCTGCATTGTCATTAGGCGCAAGGCACGAAGTTCCACCTTAATCCCAATGAATCCCTCTTCAGTGTCATTGGCCAGTAGGATCAACTCCCAGCGAACAATTTGTAACCACTTGGCATTAGTTCGAGTCTGGAGTCCTGGCGTTAAGAGGGAAGCAAAGAATGTGTCTGCAGAGTTAATGGGCCTCATTACGAGTTTGGCGGCAGCCATGGAGCTTCTAAGATCCATGGCTGCCGCCAAACCGGGCTCCTTTACTGGGTTTTCAGAATGGGGAATTACTGGGCCATTCCAAGTACGGAGGGCCCGGTAATTCCTGCCTCTGGGAACCCGGGCCGGACCTTCCCCATTCCCATCTGAGCCCCCATAGGGCTCAATGGGAATGGGAGAGGGAGCTAACAACGGGCCGATTACGACCGGCCCGTTGCTAGCTCACTCTTCCCCTCGCGGGACCCGTTAACGACGTCTGGTTTTACCACGCGTCCTTACCGGGTCCCGCGAGGGGACCTCGTAATTTCACGGGATGGGTTTAACGGGTCTGCCTCCATTAGCGGAGCCCGTTAACCCTTTCTGTGAATCTCGTAATGAGGCCCAAAGAGTTTATACTTCGGCGGGATCTCGGCAAGAAGAGCAGATGATTCAGTGGAGATATAATTTGATAATCTCCTTTTGTGAGAGAGTCTGTCTTTTAGGTCACTTTCTGACAACAGGTCATACGAAGGAGGCTCTGTTATTGCTACTTGGGGCGCTGCCGATGTGCCAGCCGATTGCCCTGCTGCCGATATGCCAGCCGATTTCCCTGCTGCCGATATGCCAGCCGGACCTTCACCTCCTTGGATATGACTTTCTGGGATTACCATCAGAGCCGAATGTAGAGTGGCTAGGGTGCAAGTACCTCTCCATGATGCCGGGAGATGCAGGTAGGCTTGTTTACCGCAGACCCAGTACATATCCATGAGTAAAGCTGTGCCTTTCTTCATGTCTGGAATTATAATTGTTTTGTTGCACTGCTTGCTGACACCCATAGCCACCTTCCCTTCTCCTTGAAAGCAAAGCTCATGTGGTATTTCTTTTTGCGTCTTGATGGGTTTTCCTAGTGCGGTGACCCAAGTGAGTTTTGCAATGTGCTGGGACCAGACAGGAGCACACGTTGCTTTGACCCATTGGAAGTTTTCTTCGGTGAGTCCTCTGAGAACCTCGGCTTTGCACTCAATCGTTTTGTCATGCCACTTGTTTTCCGTGTATCTTGTTCCATTTATGACGAAGAATGGTTCTTTAATCCAAATTACTCCTTGGCGCCTGCTCGTGCATGTTCTCTCATTCTGCAGCAGTTCTATTGTAACTGTGTGTGCTCCGAATTCTACATAACACAAGATGAATTAAACACTGGGTACCTCTTGAGGTACCAGTATTTTGGGTGTGCCTGATGCGTGCGGTATGAGAGAGCAGACACAGCAGCTCTCGTTGGTGGCTCGTATTGCTGTGGCACTCATGTCCAAGTACCATTTGTTTGATTGGTCGGGGTGGCAGGGATCTTCAATTTCATCTAATCCAAGACCATGGTAGATGCCATATCTTTTCCCTCCCCCCTTTCCGGTTAATCATTGTTTTCACTTTTCGATAATGTATAGGGAACACTCCCACCCACGTTGTGTCATTGAGTTCATTCACAGTGTACCCAGCTGATAAATCTGGGGACTCTTGGGTAGCAGCAACATGAAAGTGCATTATAGTTCCTAGCGAGGTAGGTTCTCTGGTTGTCTGTGCATTGACATTTATCAGGTCAGGTTCATTTACCCAAAAGTAATCACCATGATATTGGTTTGTTTCATTGTCATTGCTCACGCTTATAGCAGCAAGTGGAAGGAGGGGGGCTGTTGTGGTGCCATTAATGAGGTTTGTATTGGCAGAGTAATCATTAGCAGAATAAATATCTCTCCACATTGATTTTACCCCTGCCCATATAAGTACTGACCCTTCTCGTATTAGCTGTGCCCCGCTCCTCTCCTTTTTCATATCCTCCACAATGAAAAACACAGTGTAGTACCACGCCAAAAAAATAGCATTATGGAAATCAATATTGCTGAATATTTCAGGCCACACTCAAAATTATAATATTTATTCATTCTATTAGCCACCCTATTGCTAACTAACATTGCGCTGGTATCTGTGAGTGCACTTTTTTCGGTCATTGTATTACCTGGAGGGGCGATATAAAATTGTTAAGTGACAAGCAAACATTACATTTCTCATTACATTATTATTATTATTTTTTCATGTTACTTATTCATCTTCTTTTTGCTGCTACGTTATGCTATCTACGGTGTGCACACCTTGATACTATTTTACTATATTTCTTTTTCATTGCATTGCTCTTATACTAACATCATTTTATCTTAATCTTTAGGCATCATTCCTGAACACTGTTTGTTTCTTGTATTCTTCATTAAGTTTAGTAAAGAGATGAAGAGATAGAAGAAGAGCATACATACGAAACAGAGGGAGAGAGAGAGAGAGAGAGAGAGAGAGAGAGAGAGAGATTAATACATACATTCTGTATTCTATTGTTCGTTAATTCAGCTCTTGTCATTTTATACTGTTTCCATGATCACTTTTCCTGTCCACTTGCTTCTTCACTATTGGTCGTTCGCTCACATTGAGGGATTGCGTGCTCTTCTCACATCTGAGAGATTGTATTGCTCTCCCCAGAGTGCACGGAAAAACATAAATCACCAATGCAATTATAGAGCCAATACTTTGAACGCAGAAAGACGCAATAACTCGCAACCACAAACTCTTAGAAGATAATCAGCACTTATACGGCTATTTATTCAAAGTTTAAAAGCAACCAGCAATAACATAGATATAAATCACAGAAGAAGCAAAGAATTCAAAAGGAAATACATCACGGTGAGCGTAACTGGATTCCTCATCTCGCCCAGAAGCGGCTGGAAGACCCCGGGAACAGCCAGGCCGAGAGCACCACAGCTCACAGGAGTGCCAGAAGTAAGCGTCCTCCTACGGCTGAAGTCTCACCTGACCACCTCCGGGTTTCCGCATATATACACACTCCGAAAAGGGGTGGCAGTTCTTGAACCTTCTGGAAATGGCACTTGTGCAGTTGATGAGCAGCCGTCGGTTGCCAGCTGGGGGAATCGAGAGCCACCCTCAAGGAGCAGAGTGCCTCCCTCCTCTAAAAACACGCTCCGCGGAGAACAGTAACAAACCGTAACAAAGTTAGCTTTCCCAGCAGAAATGTCCTTGACCGCATACCAGGTTTGGGAAGCATGTTTTCCTCAGAACCGTGAATCTAACACTCAGCAAAATGTGTGCAGCTTTTCACTGCGGCATGAAGTAAATATCCATCATGGATCCGAGCGCTCTCAGAATGCACTGCACACCAGCGCCATTTTAGTTCAAGCATAACAGGGATGCACCCAGTATTTCAATTCTTTCACTTTTACCGCCATGGCTGTGCAATAAATCACCTCATAAGGACCATGGAATCTTGGAGAGTTCCACTTCCGGACAAAATTTTGATACATTTTCTCCTGGCATCAACGGACCTTCTGGACTGTCTTGCGCTGGCATTGCTGTATCTGTTGCAGCGTTTTCTGTAAAGGGTGGTGCAATCTGTCGTGCTATGCTACACACTGCGCGTGTCAACTGTGTAAGGTATTCCTTAAATTCTTCCCCCAGCACTGTGGCAGCCCTGTGTGCATCCGATGCTTTTCTTACTGGGGATAGTGGCGTATGGATATGCTTGCCCATCACTATTTCGTGCAGGCTCAAATGATGGTCCTTGCTTGGCTGCGTCCTGGGTTGGAACAGTGCTAGGGGCAGGCAACACACCCAATTCTTTTTGAGTGTGTTGCACAACTTTGACAATTTACTTTTGAGCAGGCGGTTGATTTTTTCCATGATCCCGTTAGTCATCGGGTGATAAATGGAACACAGTTTGTGCTTAACCTCTAGCAATGATGTTACTTCCTTAAAGAAGTCATTCACAAGTGTGTGCCATTGTTTGATCTTATCACATCACAAATGCCCCACCTTGAGAACACTTCCCGTACCAAAAACTTTGCTGCGCATTTTGCGTCTGGGTGGGTCCAGCTTCCACCCACCTGGAGAAGGGGCACACTACCACAATCAAGTATCTTGCCCCATTACACCTCTCCCCCATGTCCGCATAGTCAATGTGGAGCTCTCTGAACGGGCCCACTGGGCGCAGCAATGTTCCTCGCAATGTTCTTAGTGTCATTCCTGAACTGTATGTCTGACATGTGGTACATTCTATAGTAAATTTTGACAAATGTTCCTGTAGGTTCGGAACGAACCAATGCTCTTGTATGTCTCCTGCAATATGTTGCTTAGTTACATGTGTCGGGAAAGGCAGCTGCTGAAATGCTACTTCCAACCATTCCACTGGCATTACTACCTTCCCAGTTAGTTCCTGTCTCCATATTAAATCTGTTGGCGACTGCTTGCACCCTCTTTTAACCCACAACTCTTGCTCTTCTATCGGTGCTCTCCTTTGCAGTTCTATTATTTGCGTTAACGGTGTATTGCTGTGCCCCTCCACTAATGTATCTGTGTTGTGTGTTTTGACAATACATTCAATTGTTGGGAGTGCATTGAAATACGCGGCATCTTTCGCTGCTGTGTCTGCTGCCGCGTTTCCCAGCGAGATTGCATCCGTGTTGTTGCTATGGGCCTGGCATTTCACCACTGCCACTACTGATGGCTCCGCTAATGCTTCTATTAGTTCATTTAGCAATGCAGCATGTTGTACTGGCGACCCATCTGCCCTTCGGAACCCTCTTTGTCTCCATTGTGACAACCCTGAGTGTACCGTCTTTGTGGCATATGCTGAATCTGAATATATTATCACTGTGCACCCTTTGACAGTGTGCAGTGCTTCAATTAGTGCTACCAATTCCGCCGCTTGTGCAGAGTAATGAGAAGGGAGGCGTTTCTGTATAATTGTTTCATATCCTTCTTCTTCCATTCTTACAACTGCCACTCCCACGTTTTTCCCCTGTTTCTCTATCTATTGATGCTGAACCATCTATGAAGTATAATTCTCCTTCTTGTAGTGCGTTTTCACTTGCTTTGGGATGTCATCCTCCTCTCCCTCATATGTAGCACAGTCGTGTTCCTGCATGTCTTCTACAGTGCATGGTTCAGTAATGAATGTGGCTGGGTTTACTGTTTTACATCTGACCACATGGACATTTGCGCTGGAGATTATTATCTCATAGGCCATTGCCCTTTGTGTTGTTAATGTTGATTTGGATCTTTCTAGAATTGCAAAGAGTGAGTGCCACGCGTACAGTGTCACTGAGCATCCCATCACAATGGTGGCGCTTTTTTCAATGGCGAAGGCCGCTGCAGCGAGAGCTTGTTCGCATGCAAAGTGTCCTTGCATCACTGAATCCAATGTTCCGCTGTAATAGGCCAGTGGCTTGTGGCTTAGTGAAGTTTTCTGTTAGCACTGCAGTCATCAACGTGCCATTGGAGTGTGAAAACAAATAGAATTCCCTGTCATAATCTGGGTTTGCGAGAACTGGTGCGTTTGCAATCAGGTCTTGCAACTTGAAGTACTGCGTCATCATTTCATTTGTCCATTTTATCGGGACATTATTCTTTTGTGATTCTTTTAGCGCTTGCAGTAGTGGGCGTGTTTATGCCGCGTAATCAAGTATCCATGCGCAGCATTAATTGCAGGTACCGAGAAAACTTTGCATGTCCTTTACTGTTTTTGTTATTATCATATGGCGTATGACAGCTGCCCTGTTGGGCAGTATCCTCTTGCCATCTTTGGAAATTAGTTGCCCTAAGTACAAGACTTCTGCTAGGCAATATTGCAGTTTTCCTTTATCAACCTTGTACCCTTTCGTGGCCAACAAATTCAACAATGTTATAGAGTCGGCCCTGCACTTCTCTTCACTTTTGCTGCAGACAAGTAAATCATCTACGTACTGTATTATTGTGCTTTCTACGTCAATGTTTCCGAGATCTTCATGTAGGATCCTATTGAAAATGCTGGGACTTTCAAAATACCCCTGCAGTAGTCTGCAATGTTCATATCTGTTCCCCCCTAGCGTGAACGCTGTGAGGGACTGAGAGCTTGGGTCAATCGGAATCGAGAAGAAAGCATTCTTCATGTCCACTACTGTAAAGCATGTGGCATCTTTAGGTATGCTACACAATATTGACGCTGGAATAGGCACTAAGGGGAATTCTTTCTGGATGACGTCATTGAGTGGGCTTAGGTCTTGTAACATTCTCCACTCCTTTCGCGTTTTTGATTGGAAAAATCGCTTTGTTACATGGGGAATTGGATGGCACTATTATCCCTTGTTTTAGTAGTGTGTTTATTGTCTCTCTAATTCCTTCCTCTGCTTCCCTCGATAGTGGGTACTGCTTAACTCTTGGAGGTATGGCGCCTGGTTTCAATTTTATTTTTATTGGTGTTACTTTGTTCAATAAACCTAGATCCTGGGGGCCTGTGGTCCATATTTCTGGCAGGACCCTATGTCTTTCTCAAATATTGTGGGTGGCACGTTGCCACTAGCCATGAGAGGGTTGTGTATTTCCCTATGTTCGATCATGATGTCACATGATATACTTATTTCCATTATTATTTCTCCATCGCTCTCATTGTCAGTGAGCAATTATTCATCAGTTAAGTTGCGCAATATTATGTTTAGGTCTATGCAAAGTACTGTTCTCCACTCTCACCCATGTGTGTCCAGTCCTATCACCGCAATACATTTGCTCAAGACCTGAACCCCCTCTAGATCAATAGACAAAATGGTTCCTGGCACGATGTCTGTATTTACAATTGGACGAAAGACAAAATCTGAGGGTACCTTCCACTCTTTTCTCGTTATCTCTGACAGCACTCGTCCCAACACCCTGATACCATAAATTAACATGTCCATGTCAATGGGCACCCCTCTTACCGCAACTTCATTTGTCATGGTGCTAATCATCAACATCGCTTGTAAGGGGACACTCCTGGCGTTGAGCACACTATCCCCCAAAGGAGATTGTTATGTTTAATTTGCTCAAAAGGTCTCTTCCTAGCAAATTTATTGGCGCGTCTTCGTGGTACAGTAGGGGTACGCGCACTGTTTTTCCTCCCACTGTTATGTCAAGGTCTTTTGTGTAAGGAACTTTTAAAATAGCCCCAGAGAACCTCTGCGTTTCCAAATTTCTTCCTGAGAGCAGAAACCGCCTTTCCATGAGTCATGATTTTTCCGCTCCTGAGTCTACCATGAAGATAAACTGCTTGTTTCCTATCTCTGCTCCCACTAGTGGTTCCTCTTCTGCACGTAGGGTAGTGGACAGGACTGGACACACAAGTGCTTTCTGTGGGCTGTCCTAGTCTGCATACGTCTCTGTTCCTGGCACTGTGAAAACGTTATCTCCTACCACTGCTGCGCCGCGAAATGGCGCAGGTGCGCCATTAGCAGATGTTGCAAAAATGTCATTGTTTGCATTCCCTAAAGTATTCTGTCTTGCCACTTGTTGTTGGACACCCCTCTGTTGTGATTGTTGCTGGGGCTGCTGTCTTTGTTGCATCTGGGGTTCACTAATATTGCTCATTTTGTCCTCCCCCTCCCATAGATAACCCGTAGGGACCGCCCGGGTGCGGATGACTGTATTGTTGTTCATTTCCCATAGGGGGCTGTCCTTGGAAATACCCCATAGGCCGCATTCTACATTCTCTTGAATAATGCCCCCACGTTCCAGAGTTCCAACATGTCCCCTGCGATCCTCCTCTCATCCCAGGTCCACCAAATCCTCTATTTCCGATTCCTCTGAATCCCCCTCTTGGTCCTCCGTACCCACCTTGTCCTCTTGCTGGTGTTCCTTGCCCTTGGGGCCCTCCGTATTGTTGTTCTCCGTCCCACTGTTCTTGTCCTCCTTCAACCCATGTTGCGGCCATTCTGTCTGGTGTGTTTCCTACTCCATCATCCCCTTCACTGTTCCTATCAGTTGATGTTGCAGCATTCAGCACTGCGACCTTCACTAACTTATTCTGCACTAACTTTGTTCGTCTGCCAACCTTTTCTGTGCTATCTCCTTTTCTCTCTCTTTGATCCTCCTACAATGGTGCACAATCCTTGGCTTCTATCCCAGCTATTTTATCCAAGGCCTTCTCTACCTCCTTCGGGAGCCCTTTTTTAATTATGAAATAGAACAAGGCGGTGGATTGATCCCATGCAGTACCCGTTTCACTTCTCCACAGGTCTTGCACCTGGAGAATTAATTGCGTAGGCTCCTCCACCTCTCCCATCGTGCACTGCATCACTAAGTGTAAATCTGGAATGTCTGGAAACGTTCTCCGCAATGCATCCCATACCTGTGCTCTAACGTTATTGAATAGCGATCCATCATGGCGGTCACAGCTCATTGTCACTCCCGGGAACCCCGCCTTCACCCAACTGCGTCTGCTTGATCACCAACAGCGGACACAAACACACTTTTCGCATCCCCTATTGCTAATGGAACCCCTGCTGTATTCTTTTCGAATGCATGTATCCATTTCCCCGCCCCACCCAAAAGTGGGGGGAGAAGTTTCAACAAGTTATTCTTATCCATTTCGGTCCATGGTATGTAGTGCGGTCTCCCTGCCCCTTTATGTATTAGCGGCATTTGTAGTTTGTGTTTTCCTCCTTTCTTACTTACCGTTGCCTTCTTTGTCTTACTCACCAGCATATTTCCTACTTTTTGCCTTAACCTCCCTTGCCACCTTGGTGCAGCCCTTTCATCTTCTTGATCGAATGGGAATGGCAGTGGAGACCCTGTCACCGCCACTCCTTCTTCATATTCATCTAAATCGATCCATGCTTCTTCTACTTCTTCCTCCTGCTCCCTTTCTTCTTACCCTTCCCCTCGCTGGCTATCTGGGGTTGTTAGTTGTATTATTCTTACGGGCTCCTGTGTGCAGGTATACGGACACTCAGTTAACAATTTATTTGCTGTAATACTTCTCTTCAACTTTCATTTTAGCTTTTGGTACCAACAATATTTCAACAACCTTCCCACTTACACCACTTTACTGGGACTGTAAGTTATTTCAACTTGAAATATTCATTATTCATCAATATCCAAAATATTTCTCATTTACTTACACATTTCATTGTCAGTTTTCTTAATCTTAACCTACCTTAAATTCTTTTCAGTTTACAGACACATAGGCATTTACTAACAGACTAACGTGTAACACTTTGACACACATAAAAACATAAAACATGTAACATGAACTGCCTGCGCGCTTAACTCCTTCTTTCAATTACTTCAGTTTGTTACCCCTTGCTCTAACTATCTCATGCACACCACACCTTTTACTCCCTCCTTGCTACTTCACCAAGAATTCTGCTCATACGGAAAAAGAATATTCTAAATTACTACTCCGAGTCTACTAAATATACGAGACTTCTACTGTTTTCTCTTTATCTTCACTTATTTACCTGCACTGGACGACACAATGCTACGCGGCACCGCCTTCTACCCCTTTCGGGCTAGTATCCCTTACTCTTCTTTTACCTCTTTTATCTCCACAGAACCTAATGGCCATATAAAGGATAAATCAGAAAAGCCTCAGTATCATTCACACAAACCCTAACTTTTTCGTCTCACCACTTTTGTTACCTGTTCCCTTTTACCCAACAGCTCCTTTACCTCTTGGAAACTTTCGCAGTGGTACTTACTCACGTGGTAAGTCGGGTGTTCCGAGAGTCAATGTTCACGGTCTATGCACAATCTGGTCCGCACCCCAGCCAAGCCGTGGCCCGCCTTGGCAAGCAGTTTTTTAGTTGGGTATTGGTAACCGGGAACCCTTGGACCCTTCTTGTTGTGCGCACAGGCTGGTCGACTGCGGAGGTGTTGGTTTTGCTGGTTGCTGGGGGGCGTCCCAGATCTCGCCGCACGGCAATCAAGTTGCGGGGGGTCACTAAATGTAAGAGCCCATCCCCGCCTTACTACTTGCAATACAAATAAATGAGACACACCCCAACAGGGAATAAGGCTGAGAGAACAGGTTGCGAGAGTTTGGATCTTTTATCGAGAATTGGCATCCAGAGAACTCTGCTGCCCGAGAGCGCTCTAGCAAACATTACAATTACATGACAATATAAACTGAAACATCGTCATAGATGACGCAACTAACTTAGGGTACTAGGCAGTGCAAGATAAGATAGGCAGTTTAGATACATATAGTCCATTGGGCGTTGCTCCGTCCGGATTGGATGTCCAGTTGGTGGGAGGACGAACGTCATGAGGTCCATCTGCCTGTGTCAGGGCGAGGTGAGGGTCAGGTCGCTGCGAGGCAGGGTGGCACTAGCTAAGCTAACATAATACAACCGAATGAAACATGCACTAAATAATAGTCATCACAACTCTTTTAAGCAAATCATTGTAAACCTATACATTTCATTTGTGTATTTGCATGATCACTTATTGGGATTTATATGGGGTACCAGGTTAAGGGTCTTGACCAGCATGATAACTTTGATTGCACAGAGGGTCTGGACTCATCAAAGAGGCTGAGGCAGGTTGACGTTTGTTAGTAGTGGGAGACAATATACTGTGACAGAGGTCTGATTTTAGCTGAGGGCATGCTGGAGTGGGCTTCATGGCGGGGTCACATATTGGGTACATCAAGAGAATTCCTTGCAGGGACACAGGGTTACACTGGCAGTAATTTTCCAATAGCGAGGGTGAGGGGGCATCGGCAGGTTTGTGGAGATGGAAGAGCTACAGGGCCTGGCTCAAGCCGGTTCTCACATGGGACAATGATCTCAGAGGAAGAGTGAGATGTTACATTTGTTTTTGTTGCAATTACCTCCGGCTGAAGCGTGAGAATGGAGCTGTGAAGCTTTCAGACACAGTGAGAAAGGGTGGGGGCCTTGTGCGCGGTGTGTACGGCGCTGTAGAAGGGAGAGAAGCCTTTTCGTATTATCGCACTGAGGCCTAGTCAAAAAGATGGAGTCGAGGGTGCACAAAATGGATGCCACATGTCCTGCGCAACAGCCCCATCTACGCAAATGCCAGCCGACGCTGGTATTACGTAAGGGCGATGGAGGCATTCCCCATCATTGGAGGCATATGGTCCAAGCTGTACTGAATGCATGGGGGGACGGTGGGGGTCCTAACGACCCCTCGCTCCCACACACGGTGCCGGTGCATCCGATATGCTGTGCTCGCCTGTGCCTTTCTGCCCGCCAGGTCCGACCTTTCGGGCAAAAAGGCACACGCAAGCACAACTCCTAGTTTGCCGGTTCAGGAACTACGGTACCGGCATGCTTAATGGTACCGTAGTTCTCGGACCGGCAAACTTATCATGAGGCCCATAGACTTCTATACAGCACAAAACAGTGATCCAGAAATCCAAAGTGAAGCCAAGCCTTTTGCATTTGTTCATGATAAAAATATTTCTTTTCATCACATAAAATGAGAACCTTTAAAGGGAAAGGCCTATTTTATTTTGTGTAAAATTCAACATTGGTTCCTTATGTAACTGTGGCCTATGTGTGAATAATACCAAAAGTGAACTTATATCTATTTAAATATTGTACTGTAGTTATAAACAGCAGGACCAGATGTGATACAAACGGTCATAATGAACACATCTTTTCAATTTAAAATGCTTTTCTTTTAGAATTATGTATGTAGCTTATTTTCCCCATTGAACTGAAAGGTCTGTGCCTCTGAAACTTTGACCTCAAGACCTTTGGGATGGACCCACCAGGAAAGGCAGGCCTGGAGTTCAGTTAAATTGTAAGAATTACAGAGAATTAGATCAAAATTGTGGAGGCTGTAGATAACCAGCAGAAATGATTTTATGGTCAAACCTCACCATTAACTGCCCATTAGCCCTGAACATGATCTTTTGAAGTCAGTGAGGGAAGGGTAGACTAACATGCCCCAGGTAGATGTCCTGGTGATGTGACAGAAGTGAAATTAAACTTTAAACATAGGTGGGGGCTATTGTGAAACAGAAGGGCACATTGTAATTGGTTATTTATAACATGTTTAATACCCAGAGGTTTCTAAGTGTGGACCCGGGGATCGAACCTGTGTTGCTGCACATCATCTTGCTCCCAAGGTGAGCGCTTTGCCCCTGAGCTATCCTCCTGCCTGATAATGTCAAGTATGGGCTGATTAAAATAGGATTTAATTTTCATTGATGAAAAGAGAATCGTGGGTCCCAGCGAGCTCATCCTGTACTCATAGTGAAGCGGATAAGAAGCCTGTCAGTGCCATGTAAATATGAATTATGTGTGATATATACAATTTGAGTTATGAAAAAAATCATGATTCTGCCCATCTCATAATTCCAAGGAAATGAAAAGTTGGTGAGGTGATAGAGTGAGAAATGAATGTTGGAATCTGGAAATGACAGATTTTAAACTATTTTGTCTCAGGAGCATATAAAAAAAATGGTAGTTTCTCCCATGAAGGGTGTGCCGAACATATAGAACTCCAATATATATGGACTGTCTTTGGGAGAGCCGGTATTGATGACGGCTACACATATGGTGCTATGATGTGGAACTTATTTTTGAGTTAAATAAAGAAGAAATGTCCAATGAATTTGGAGTGCTGGGCGGAGTTTTTATACGCACGGAAAGGCGAGTGCTCCTCACTGACTAGCGAGGCTGCTAAGTCTTGGAGAAACATATATATATATATGTATATATATATGTATATATATATATATCTATATATATATATATATATATATATATATATATATATATATGTGCCTACAGTTTTCTGAAAAATTAAGACAGCTGTCATGTTGTGTGATTTTTAAGAGCACTGAAAAGTTAAACCCACCTGTCATTTTGGGATGATGAATCTTTCTCCTCCCTCAGTCTCCATCATCCACACCTCCCAACGCCTTGTCCTATCAGCAGGCGGTGGGCGTATATGGTGGGGGGGAGAGCTAGCCAATCCATATCATGGGAATTATTATAATCTGTGAGTGTCAACTGCCCTTTGAGAGATCAGTTTTCAATATGAGAGGCACTCTTCACTTTACTTTTCCACTCTATTCCTGGAGGTAGTCGACATCTGGGCTCTTGCAAGGAACAACTAGCAGAGAGGCAAGGAGAGCTACCAAGGCCACCAAGGTAAACCTTGCCAGGAGAAAAGCTGTTTACGTGAAAGGCCTTAAACCTTGCATGGGAGTCAGAGGCTGGGAAATCTAGAAGCTCACTGGGCCTGCCATTTGAGGAGCCAGAGGAGGACTGGGTGCTGGGGACTCTACTTGAATGAAGCGTTTGACCAGATCTGTGCTGCCGCATAACCAAAGCCTCCCATTTCAATAGATTAATCCAAATACAAACAAAAGTATGGGGGGAATCTGCCAGCCTTAATCTCCATCTCGAATAGCGGATAGGGGGTTGGAACTGGGCAGACCCTTGGCACATTTTGTTAAATGTAACTCTAATTACTTCCCCCATACAAAACCACCCTCTCAATTTAAATTGAATTGTGTTGGGAACTGCCTACCTTAATCCTTTTCATTAAATTGTTGGGGCGAGGGCAAAACTGTGTAGACCGTTAGCACATTTAATTATAGTTAAATCAATGAATTCCCATTTAGAAAAATCATGGGATGAGTATTGCTAGAATTCAAAACTAACAAAGTGCATGCCCAGTGTGTTAGAGCCGGAATAGACACAAAGTACTTGGGTGACTATTTTCTGAAGAAAGAAGAAGTAACCCTAAAACTCTGCCTTTCAAGTGAATGTAGAGTGTGTTAAAAACGAATTTCCACATTCATTTCAAACAAGAATCCCAAAGCATTGCATTTCCCTTGTATGGCCCTCATTACGGGTCCAGCGGAAAACAATGATTTACCGCCGCCTGACTTGCCGGAATCACTGGGGTATTACAGCCCTGGCATTCTGGTAAGTCAGGCACCGGTAAAATGTTAATCCCCATTCCCGTGGAGTCCCATAGGACTTCCTTGGAATGGGGACCACGGAAGCACCGCCACCGTTAAAAATGGTGCCGGTGCTTCCGTGAAAGGCTGCGGGCGGGTGCTGCTCTCCCTGCCAGGTCTGATCCTGATGGGCGGAAAATTACCCACCCGTAGACTCGTAGTTTGACGGTGCTGAAACAATGGTGCCGGTAAGCTTACTGGCACCATTGTTTCCTGATCGGGAAATTTGTAATGAGGCCCTATGAGTGGTGCAAAACGAAATTTCCAATTTATTCCTGAACCACAATCCCCAAAGCCATGCTTTCACTTTATTGTGTGCTGAAACATGATTTCCCCCCCAGGGTTTATTTCCCAAACCCTGCCTTTCTAAGAAAAAGCTAAAGTGATTTTCGCATTCTGTTTATTTCCCACACCCTGCCTTTCAAATAAAAAGCCAAAACGATGTTCCTATTGCTCTACCACTCCTTGCCTTCACACCAAAGGGGTCTTATCTGCTTGGTGTCTGGAGGGTAGGGGTTGGTGGGAGAAAAGAGCATGGTAACAAACTAAGCAATCACTGTGTGTTTTACATGTTTATGGGTTGCATTGCAAGAAATCTGATGTAAGGTGATGATTGCCCATCTCTATTATCTGAAATTCCATTAGATACATAGGTCAGTCAATTGGTGCAAGTAATTTGAAATTGTGATATTGTGTAGTGCCACAGCGTTAGTGGCTGATGTTCGCGTGACTCCTATTATTCTTTGTAAAACTTAAATAAATATATATTCTTACTATACACCAGCCTGGTTCTTAGCTCATTGGTGGTAAAGAGGGTATTTGCTGAATGGTACAATAAAGGTTGGAGGCCAAACTAAAGTTGAATATGCAAAGCGATTTGTTGTACGCCACCTGGCTTGTGTGGGGGAAGGAACTCCCTGAGTTGAGAATGACCGCCCAATAAATCGTGACAAACGTTGCATAGTGCAAAACAGGTTCATTTCTCTTTTTACCATTCACCGAATTATATTGAAAAAGGGTGTGAGAGTGCATATCAGAGATGGACACTTTTTCACCTACTTGGAGTGCCCCCATGCAAATATGTCCTTTTTCGTTACTACACAGAAAGAACTGGAGTTTTCACAATGTTAACCTCCACCTCCTAAATGTTTTACATGTAGTATATCACCTCCAGTGCTCCAGATAAGATTTTGAGGTGGGAGTATTTTACGCATTATTTTTCAAATTAGAGCGTTAATGCAATTTCAAGAGAGTAAAGATGAGTTTTCGCCTCTGCAATAGAGTAAAACGTATCCAACATACACCCAATGCATACGTAAAATCAGACCCGTAGCCCAAAAGAGTTGTAGATCAAAGTTGTCTGGCTTGGCTTTAACCATTTTATTACACTTGTGGAAAATATTCTGCCATAGAATAACTTACAAGTACCTTGTACTTGCACAGCTTCATTTTCAAAATTCTAGAGCCTAGAAACTCTGTTAAGAACTACTATAGATTGAGACTGATGTATTGCCTGCAGAGGGAGTGTGAGTAAGCAACAATTGTTGGCATATGATTTACTTACAGGAACTTGCACACATAATCTTAGCAAAAGTCACAAACTGCTAATCTACCTTTCCCACTGTCTGCTGCAGGAAATTAATGTGGATCGCCAGACACTAGTTAGCAATATCACTTCAAATAGCCAAAAAGTGCATGCAAGCTGAATTGCATTATGGTAGGCATATTTATAGTTTTACTGGTTTATTGTTTGTGTACAAAGCCAAAAGCTATAATTCTGGCAATTACAGTTAGGAAGAAATGCAGGCAAGTGCATAAATTGAAGACTTGTCCCAAAGCCCTACTTCAACACTAAAGTGTGTGATCCTGGACAAATACTTTTGCCACTGTGCCTTTTTAGCAAAAATAGAAATTGCTACTACAAGTGATTTATTTCCAACTAGTTACTACTAAAAAAGCCTGACTGGCCTCTGTTCCACTGTTCGACCTGTAGCATTAATAATAGTGACCATTTATATAATGCACATGAGAAAGTTTATGTCTCTTGGCTTACTCCTTGCTGCTTGTTTAATATAACTTCACATGAACTCCTTGAGTACTAAATACTTGTCTGTATCTTACCCCATCTTCTACTTCCATCCTAGGAGAGCAGTCTTGATTGCCGATAGGTTTCCTCCTAGATAGCCAAGAATCTGCATCTCGGACATAACACGCATCACAGCAAATTCAGCCCATGACCGCTAATCACATCAGTAGTAGAAGTGGAAAAAAGGAACTAGTGGTCCTCTGGTTGCATCCAAAAAGGAGGGAGTAGGATGGCCGGACAGATGAGGTGGCAGGCAGGGTGGAGTATGGGGACAGGGGACCAGGATCACAAACCTTGGCTGAACAGTGAAGCAGGGATTTTAATCCACTCTGCAAATTTGACCACATACCTTCCAAGCGTTACTCAGTACAAATAGTTTGGATTTCAAGTCCTACAGTAATGATGTCTTAAAGAGTTCACTTCCAAAAACAAAAATTGCATAATAACACCACATGGCAACATGTAAATCCTTACATCAACATGTTAAGCCTGAATGGTAAACTAGAAGTCCCAACAATCTAGTTAACCCCACTGTACTTTCAGTGATTTAATAAAAGAAGTTGTGTAATACATTCAGATATGGAGATTATTGCCCTTTACTGCCATCTAGTGGAGGAAAGTATGCTTTTTAATGAAAATAAATACACCGTAAACGGTACGCAGAAGAAAACTAAATGCTCCGTAATGCTTTAATTGCATATGTATAAAGCCAAGATACGCACCTTATCTGTAGGGCTGATCACCTCACATTATAATTACGTGATAATTACCATAGGCGTCCCTAGGGAGTAGCTAAGGGGGAAATTGACCCGCTAATTGCTACTTCCCCCAACCCTAATTGGCTGCCCTACCTGCCCTCTTGCACCCTCCTTCTGGCAACGAACACTTTCAGGAGTCTTACAGATGCTCCTTCAATCATCAGTCAATCGCACATTTACAGACCCTTTGTCTGCTGAGACTTCTCTTTATTATGGCCTGAAGCAGACACCACAGGATTAGGTAGGCCATGACTATTATTGGGGTGGGGGGCATTTATGTTAAAAGCAGGCTTCCCACCTGAAGGCATAAAGTTTTTTTTCTCCAAATGTGCATCTTACAATGTCATAGAAACAACAACTAAAAAGTCTCCAAAGTGAAACATACTTCTTCAACTTAAATCCACCAGTTTTCTTTCAAATGTATTTTTCTTTACTCTTTATTCAGTTTTTTTTGTTTGACTACTCACACAAATACCCTGTAATTTGTGTTCCCCTTCCTTTGAGTTTCATTGCAGGGTATACTTCTTAAGATGTTTTTGCTTGTCAAACTGCTCAATCAAAAAATAATATTTACATCATGCTGACAGCAGTTATTAGGAAACTGAGCAGTGGCTCATGAGTGCAAATGTTTGATTTTTACTATGGGGGCAGAAATCCACTACCCCCCCCCCAGAAAAAATAAGGTTTACTGCAGCAAAGGGGGAATGAGTGCATGGGCAGCAGAATTGAAATCTTCTCTCATTTAAAACGGGTACAGACATTGCAAGCTACACCCAATGCTAGAGTTTACACTCCTCTGCTCCCACTAACTTCAATTTCACCCACTAACCTCACCCACCTCTATTATAATTTCAATATTTGGTAACTATTTTTCCCATGCAGCTAACCCACCTGCACCCAAGACTTTGTAAATGTTTAGGTTTGAATTATGTTGGAGTAATTTTTCCTTCCAAGGTGGACATCAGTAGTCCCTGTGAGTTAGTCAAGCCCAAAGTTTGAAAGCTAAGACGTAACTGTGTATCAGGAGCCAGTATAGGGATTGCAGTGAAGCTGTAGTGTGGGACGATTTTTCCAAACAAGTAAGGCACTGAAGGCCCTCCTCTTTATGTTATGTTATGTTGATTTATACCGTGCAGCGCTGCCACCCAGGGTCCATCTCCAGACGCTCATGTGGCTCTTCAAGAAAAGAGGGTGGAGTGTGTTAGTAAGGATAGGATCATAGGATAATAATAATATAATAATAATTAGGCTTTTATATAGCGCTACAAACCCTCAGGTATCCGAGCGCTGCTTATTATTACCCACGGTGTGTGGTGCTCATTTATCGACCTCGGAAGGATGAAAGGCTGAGTTTGGCCCCGCCGGGATTCGAACCTGCGTTAACAGGCTCTGCACGGGTGTCAAAGCGAGCGCTCTACTCGCTGTGCCACTTGACCGGCTTATGGGGATAGGATAGGTTCAGAACCAGAAGAAACTGGTATCTGTGAGCGTTGTCTTTCGTGTTGGTGGGCTGTGCAGTCCGGCTTGCTGTAATCGTAAGGGAAGTCTCAGTGCCTCAGATGTGTACTTGTGCTTCTGTTGGGTGTGTGGGTTGTATGCGGGTAGGGTGGAAGTACAATCATGCGCACTGGTGTGTTGCATCCATAAGGGGAGAGTCCAGTGTTGCAGGTGTTTGTTTGGTGTTTGATGGAGTTGTGTTGTTGTGCAGCAAATTGGTTTCAACAAGTATGTGGGCAGATCTTTCCAAACAAGGAAGGCAGTGAAGACCCTCCTCTTTATGTTACATTATGTTATGTTTATTTATATTGTGCACCACTACCACCGAGGGGCAGTCTCCAGGCTCCAAGAAAAGAGGATGGGGCGTGTTAGTGAGGATAGGCTCATAATAATAATAATAATAATAATAATAATAATAATAATAATAATAATAATAAATCAAGGATATTTGGCTGCATGATTTGAGAGAAATTAAGTGTTTGCCTCTGACAGCGTTGTACAACCTAAAGTCGCACATTTGAATTCTGGCAGAGTCAACTTGGCCCTTCATCCTTCAGAAGTTGATACATTGAGCACCTTCAAGATCCTCCTTTTCTTTCCTACCAACAAGCCTGTGGAAAGTAATGCCTAGATGACTCTGCACAGATGACCATCACCTGGTCTACAGAAAATCTCTCAATACCTGGCTGTTCACTAGATCGAATCCGAAACTAATATGAAACAGGCAGAATTTTCAACCTCAATCCATGCCAGCTTGTGGCCTTATGACTCGCCGCCAGAACCATGCAAATGAACTAGCATGGTCCTGCAAATCCCAAGGAATGGACCACTCAGATTTTAACAAAAAAGAAGCCATCACAAATCTGGAAACAAAGACTGATCAGAGCACCACCCTCGCAAACAGGAAGAAATTGGGACTGACCCGTTTGGATCAGTCTCACTGACATGTGCAATTTGCCTGTGCACAACACTTAAATCAGGAACACCTTGGAGATCGGACCCTTGGTCAGTCTCCCCAACCTTTTTCCCCATCACGCAAGTCACAGACATACTCCCATAGACATCATAAAATGGAACCAATAACAGAAACAACACCTCATCCTGATGGATAACAACACATCTTGAACTCTACCAACTCAGTATAACCCTAACATTCTAATAGGACTCCTGAGGAGCCGCAAATCACCTCCCTCTCGTCTGCTGCTAACACCATACTGACCGCAGGAACCTTGGGGAGTAGCTCTATCAGATGCTGTGCACTATCAGAGGCTCTTTCAGATTCCAAGCACTGTCATCTAACAGATCTTGAGTCTGTGCTTCTAGATAGAACACCTACCCAAGTGTCAACGCTACAAAGCACAAAGAACCATACTAGCACTCAGGACTCTGGCAAAATCACATGTCATGAAGCCACCACATGTTTCAGAGATCTGCTATACAAGATCACTTTACAATAATGTGCGCATTAACACTTTATTACAGCACTTAGACGAGTGAGCTATCTACCATGAACACGAGATACAAGCATGGTATTATTATTGTTCAACTTGTAATAATGGTATAAAATAGGCTAGAACGTTGTTGTGCATTACGGTCAAATAAGGAAGATAGTTGAACTGTCATGTTGGAGTTGTATTATGTAAGTTTGGCTGCGGTTCCATTCATGGTGCTGTAGGTAGGACCCTTAAGGTACCTCATGAAAGAGAAGAGTAAGGTTTACTTGAAGACACTTAATTTCTTTTGTTATGAAATTTCTCATTAATTGTTTTAAAGTTAGAGGAACAAATGATGAATTGTGTTCAGTGAAAAACACACAGTGAAACACTTCTAACACTAAAAGCCTGTGGACATTTTTTGATGGCCGTATTGAAACTGTTGAGAGTAATTTAACATTTTACGGTGTATATTAGCTTGATACAAAACTTGTATTTTCTTAAATCTTCTTTGAACCTGCATATTTTTCTAATCAGCTTGATAGAATATATGTTTACTTAAACCAGTTTGCCGTGTTGACTTTTATCTGATTGTTGCACCACCATGCCCTTGTCCCTTCTTCTATTTGTGGCCTCGGGTTGTCTCCCCTAATATTGATATACAGAAACACCACTGATTAATTGAGTGTGGTATTCCCAGGAAAACCGCATGTGATAAATGTCCAACTCGTCATAATTTGGCGAGCAGTAAAAATAGGCGGTATGTCTGTTTTACCATTCCCGCTTTAAACATGGAGCCTCATTACAAGTATGACAGAGTGGGAAATAATTATGGCCCTGGACCTCCAGCATCGTGCTGGATGTAAATCCTCCAACTCTCTGACGAAAAATCTGCAAATTCCGCTCCAGTATTTCCCCCCCAAAAATAACATAGCGTCCTATGAACTCATAAAAAATGGGGATTTACACCACCACTTGTAATCCGGCTGTAATTCCGCCAGACCAAGTGGCGGTAACGATAATTCATTTGGGCAGTATTCCAGCAGATTTAGCACCAGACTACCACCCAACTCTAATGAGGCAGTCCCAGGTGCATAAACACAATCTCATTGCTATGCAAAAAACAGAGAATCAGCAGCAGTAGGTGGATTGCCACTACCCAGGCACAGAGTCTCCAAAGAGCATGGACCAGAAAAATACATTATGTATGATTTGTTATGATTAGCCCTAATCAGAGGAGACAGGGCTCGAGTGCCGCTGATTGACAGCTACATTTCCTTCACCAGGAGCGCGAGCCTCCTTACAGCCCCTTGTCCACTTTGCGATTCTACTTTCGCCCACTAACAGGTCTATAAACATAGCGGGCCCTCCCTTTCCTCCATGCTCGCCAATTATCACTAATTTAGGCTTCGTTTGTGTTACCCGGGACTCAAGGGGTTAACGCTCGTGAGCCCCCTCCGTTGGAAAGGCGGAGTTTGACTGGGCAAGGGGGTTATGGGGCACGTGCGCTGCGAGTGCCAGTTCCAGTTTGGTTGTGAAAGAATAAAGAAGTTCCTCTTATCTCTCCGTGTGTGCGTCCTTCATTTGGGCCTAGATCCCTAGGCAACATTTGGCGACGAGGATCTCTCCCGCGCACCGGAGTCCTCCTCCTACGGCAGTCCGCCTGTGGTGGCCGATCCAGCGAGCCCCCTCCTCCTGCTCCACCTCCGCGCAACACGGCACTCCGCCGAATCCGCCTTGCCGGACCTCCTCCGTCGAACCTCCGCGGAAGCGACCCCGCCCGCGCACCCGTGGGCCTTCTCTCCCAGGCGCCATGAGCACCTCCAACCCGGGGTCCAGCCAGGGCTCGCCTCAACTGCCACGGGTGGCGAAGTCGATTCAACTACGACTGCCCCCGCCGTTCACTATGACTCCTCAGGCCACCAAAGGCCCCAGATGGACCGACTGGATGGACGATTTTCGACACTTCGTGAGAGGTTCCGGCGACGGGGACTCCCCCAATATGAGAGACATTTTCCTTAACCTGGTAGGGGGAGAGATCAAAACGGTCGTCAAGGCCATTCCGCCCACAGACCAGGACACTTTTCCCAAGCTGATCGGCGCTTTGGACAAACTGCTTATCATCGAAGTCAATCGGGACTATGAAAGATACCTGTTCAATCAATGCACCCAACTCCCGCAAGAGACCGTCGACGAATTCATCACACGTCTACGGGTGAAAGGGGCGAACTGCCAATTTGATGCGTTCTCGTTAGAGGAAGCTATCCGGCTGAGGGTGATCGAGGGATGCCTCTCCCCCGCACTCAAGAAACAGCTCCTCAAGAAACCGCTCACCATGCCCGAGGTCAGTGAACTCGCCCGCATCCACGAGAGGGTGGATGCGCAGGCCTCAGCCATGGGCCATTCCAACAACGCGAAAGTGGACTCAGGGGAATTCGTGGCCGCCATACTGCCCCCCCGTCAAGGCGACAGGGGCCCTCAGCCATATAGACCACCGATTGCCCCGTCGATGTCAACCCCGCGTTTGCAAAGACAGTGCTACCGCTGCGGGATGTCCTTCCCCCACTCAGGGTCTTGCCCAGCCCTGTCCCAGCGATGTACCAACTGCGGGAGAGAAGGACACTTTCACTCCGTTTGCAGGGAGGGCGTACCATTTCCACCGATGCGGCCCCAGGCGGCCCCCAGAATGCCGTTCCGCCCGCAACCCCTGCAATACAGCCAGCCGAGACCATATCAACAGGGCCTCGGCCAGAGGCGTTACGTTCGTGCGATGGACGAATACCTAGCGGCAGGATATGCCCCTCCGTATGACCAGGCCGAACAGCCCAGACATTTCACAGACGAATACGACAACCCGCCTGCAGAATACAGGCCGGAAACCCTCTGCCAAGACGACCAGGCGGCGGCCTACTACGCGCCGCAGGACCACTACGACCAGGATGAGTTCGTGAACCTCATCCTCGACAACAAAGAGGCCAGGGAGGCCCCGCAGATCCCGCTCAAGATGGCGAATTGCCAATTTCAATTTATGATCGACTCTGGGGCCACAGTGAACATCATGGGTGAACAAGACTACGCCAGGATACCATGCCCGCCACAGCTCAGTCCGTCTCGCTCCAGAATCTTCCAGTGGGGTGCCGCCACCCCGCTCCAAACGGTGGGTCAATTCACCCAGTGCCTTCTCCTGAACGGGCGGCAAGTCGATGCGACCATTCACGTGATACGGTCCCTCGCCAAGAGCCGATGCCTCCTTAGCTACTACACGGCGTCGCACCTCGGACTGATCGAAATTCACGTGAATGCGGGAGACGTGATCACTGCCGCAGCGGCCAAACCCGGCCAGGGGAACACGGTAGATGCGATTGCCTATCATCAAACTCAATCGCTCGTCTCACAAGAAGACATCGCGGAGGCCTTCCCCAAGCTCTGCGTGGGGCTAGGAAAACTACAGGGACCCCCCATCCGGCTCCACATTGACCCCAACGTGCGTCCAGTGCCGCAACATCCCAGAAGGGTCGGATTCCACCTTCAGGAGACAGTTTCGGAGGCGCTCCAGCAACTGCTCCGCGACGACATTATTGAACCGGCGACGGGGCCGACGCCGTGGGTGTCCCCCCTTGTGGTGGTACCCAAGGAAGGGGGTAAGATCCGCTTGTGTGTGGACATGCGGGTGGCCAACACGGCGATTCAACGGGAGCGACACCCGGGACCATGTATTGAGGACATGATTGTGCTGCTGAACAGTGCCCAAATGTTCTCCAAACTGGACTTAAATCAGGGATACCATCAGCTGGAGCTCCACCCTGATTCCCGGCCCATAACCACGTTTGCGACACACGATGGGCTCTTTAGATACCGGAGGCTGAACTTTGGAATCTCATCTGCCGCTGAGATCTTCCAGGAAACTATACGCCAGATCATCCGACCTATCAAGGGGGCTCTCAATTACAGCGACGACATTCTCGTCTTTGGATCGTCCAAGGAATCCCATGACAGGGCTCTACACGACACATGCGAAGCCCTTCAGAGTGCCGGCCTCACGCTCAACATATCAAAATGCCGGTTCAGCAGAACAAAACTCAAGTTCTTTGGACATATCTTCTCCAAGGACGGCATGCTGCCTGACCCTGAGAAGGTCGAGACGATCACCAACCTCGCCGAGCCCCGACAAGTGGCGGACGTCCGCTCGTTCCTTGGCATGGCAGGATACTGTGCGAGGTACATCCCCCACTATGCCTCCATCACAGACCCGCTGAGGAAACTGCTACAGAAGGAGTCGCCGTTTGAATGGACACAGGCCTGCCAACAGGCTTTCGCGGACATCAAGCAAGCCCTCGCCGAGGCTCATCGCCTCGCATATTTTAACCCACAGTGGCACACCGAGGTGGTAGTCGACGCCAGCCCCGTAGGCCTCGGCGCCATTCTGGCCCAAACCAGTGGCGCGGATGTTAACCCCAGACACGTGATTGCATACGCGAGCCGAGCGCTATCAACACCTGAACTAGCCTACTCCCAAGCCGAGAAGGAGAGCTTGGCAGCCGTCTGGGCGTGTGAGCATTTTCATAACTTTATAATCGGAAAGAAGTTTACGCTGATCACCGATCATCAGGCACTCCTCTCATTGTTTGGGAACCCGCATACCAAGATGCCACCGAGGATCGAGAGGTGGGGCATCCGCCTCCAGGAATATGATTACGATATCGTACACCGCCCGGGGGGCGACCTTAACCCCGCTGACTACCTCTCCCGACACCCAGTAGGGGCCCCGCTGGCACGGAAGGGTGACGTTGCGTATGTGCAATATGTGGCGGCTCAGGCGCTGCCCCCGGCACTATCACTTGAAAGGGTAGCGGCCGCATCGGCAGCCGATCCCACGACAGCCCTGGCGATCAGCCTCACGACGGCCAACAAGTGGAAAGATCACCAGAGAGCCACCCTAGCTCACCCGGGCGTGAACAAGCAAGAAATCGAACGGCTAGCCAGGGTCCATGGTGAACTGGCGGTAAAGGACGATAACATTCTGCTCAGAGGGTGCAGGATCGTCATCCCTGCCACACTCAGGAGCGAGGTGGTCAGCATAGCGCACGAAGGTCACAGGGGAGCGGAGAACACAAAGAAGCAGCTCAGATGCCATGTGTGGTTCCCCTTCCTGGACGCAGCTGTGGACGAGTGGGTGAAGAACTGCCACGCCTGTCAGTGCACAGCCCCTGCAGAACGTCCGCCCCCGCTCCAACACACTCAAATACCTGAGCACCCATGGGAACGAGTAGCCATGGATTTTTACGGGCCCACTGAAGCGGGCGACTACATTCTGCTCTTCGTGGATGAACACTCAAGATTCCCGATTGCCAAGAGAGTCAGTTCCACAGCGTTCTCTCAAGTTGCGGCAACGATAGAAGAGGTCTTTAGTGAGTGGGGGATCCCCAAGTGGGTCAAATCCGACAACGGACCACCGTTCTGTGGACACGAATTTGGGACATTGGCAGAGCACCTGGGGTTCAGGCACATGAAGATCACACCACGTCACCCCCAGGCTAATGGAATGGCGGAGCGATTTATGGGATCGATTAAGAAGACCATTCAGAGGGCACGGCTGGACGCCGTTGATACACACCAAGCGCTATGCCGCTTGTTAAGAGACTACAGGAACACTCCTCACGAGGTCACAAATAAGACGCCTGCAGAGCTCATGTTCAGATATGTGGTGCGAACTCGCATCCCGAGGAGTACGGTGCAGGCTGAGCCGGCCCTGAAAGCGTTAAACTCTCCGTTTAAATTCTCTCCTGTTGGATGCGTCAAGGGCGTCAAACCCGTGATTAACAGCCAGAACAGTGTGCACAGAGGTCACTTATGCGACTCTAAGCACGCCCCCAGGTGCCTCTCTGCCTTGCACGCGCGAGTGCCTGCACGTAGTGACAGCGCGAGGCTGGAAGATCACGCATTCCTCGAGGCCCCTCCTTCACAGCGCGTTATTCGGGCAAAGCGTGTGATTGATTCGGTCGCGGATGGGTGTAACGAGTTGGTGAGGGCGTCAGTCGCCGCTAATTCAAAACCGTAGGGGCAAGAGTGCGGCCTAGGACCTAACGCTCGTATATTCGATTTCAGTAAAGAGAAGGAACACGTTCATAGTTTGTCTTCCTGACCTAGTTAAGGCATGACTGGACCTATAATATTGAGCTTCACTGTCCAATGCATTAATAATACAGACCTTTGAGCTTCACTGTCCAATGCAATTTGCCACTAAATGTTGCTGCCATTCGCCCTGTATGCATTGTTCTCACCCGCCAACACGGCCATACACTTCAATGGGCTCTCACTTCCCAAAAAAACAAAATCAGGTGTTTTTGCCCACCCTGATGCCACCAATGGTTGAGTGCTATATGCTGGTATTTACTAGGCCCGGCCAGGATTAAATCATGCGATATGTACGTTCCGCACAGAGGTTTGCAGCAGGCACACAACATGCACATCCTAGCATTGCTTCATGGCCCTAACTGGGGGAGCAAGGGTAAATGTGACCCCTCTGGAACATTCTTTCAACTTACAATAGTAGCTCCCAAAAATACTTAGGTGGGTTCCTTAAACACTTCCCATGCTTCTCAGCTTCTGCTGAGCGCACTGTCCTTCACGTCCCGTGGACGTTCTTTAACATCCAAACAGACCACAAAGATATGAGCAGAGCATCTAGCACGTTACACCAAACTATACGTCAGACAGGCACCTGCAGCTCTACATGAAATGTGTTCATGTCACAGCACAACACATTACCCACTCGTCCCTCTTCCTCATCCCAGTCCAACTAATGAGGTGGCCCTCAGACAGGATTTCATATGAATGAAAAACAAGTAACTACTCACCTCCTGCAATGGGTGGAGATCTCCTCCCCCTGCATCCCTTCTGAATGGATAAGTGGAGCCGCCTCCCTGCATCCGGTCTGTTTTTTACCTGTCTCTGACAGGTAAGTATGGATGTGGGAATGCCCATGGTCTCGACCCTCAGGGCAGTCCCTTGGTCTGCTGGGGAAGACAGATGTTAGAGGCCAATATAGCCGGAATATGCCCATTGAGGTCCAGGGCCTTCCCTTGTTACAGGACCCGGACAGGGTCGCTGTCCCTAGACATTCGCCCAGGATGGACGTGATCCAGGGATTCCAGATGCAGTTTGCTGACCATCTAAAAATCGCCCCCCCTCCTGCCCTGCACCATGACCAGTACATCAGTGTCTCTCAAGGAAGCCTCTCCTCCGGACCAGGTGGACCAAAGAGTCAAGGGTTCACTAAAAAAGGCCCATTCTTCCTCCAACCTTGCCATCTGGGCTGGGATATATGCTGCTTATCTCTCTCAGTCTGTGCTCAAGGATTTTCAGGCTCTGCTGTCGACTATGGAAGAGGGTTCAGATGTGTCCTCTTTGGTGGAACATCTGGAGAGGGCACTGATGCACGCCTTGGATATTTCCTGCAACGTCTTGCGTGCTTTGACTTTGGGAAAGTCCTCTGGTGGCTGGCAGGAGGCAGTTTTAGTTGTGTGGCTGGAAAGGGGCGACTTGGGAGAGGGCAATCCTGCTCGATCTCCCTTTTTTGGGTCAGAAGCTGTTTGGTCAAAGGATGGGGGAACTGGTTAAACAGTCCTGGGAGGACCCTGGCCTGGCCCTGCCCATGAAGTTGAGGACTGGCCCATCTCAGAAACCTTATAGATACAAGCCCTCCTGCCCTACTGCTGTCGCACAGCGAGGGGGTTTCATGGGTTGGGGGGCCCTGCAGAGACAGGGGCAGTGCTCCGGCAACCAAATCTTGTCAGGTCGCTACCATCGCTCCAGCTACCCTCTCATCCTAACTATCCGGGTGTTCTCCAGGCTTGCCTTCGTCTCGAGCTCCATGTGGGAGGATGTCTGGAGGCATTCTCCCTGGTGTGCGAGAAGCCAGGAGGTTTCAGATGGCTGGGTGTGCACAGTGGTTGGGGACGGGCTGTCCAGAGTGTTGATCCTTTGAGCCTGGATTCGGGGACCCGTATTACCCCTTGGCCCTGTGACACCGTTGTGTGGTTGGCGCTTCTTCATGGCATCTATTCTCTACTGGCGAAGAAAGCCACCCATCATGTTCCTATGGCAGAACGGGGGCAGGGAGTCTACTCCATCCATTTCCTGGTTCAGAAACCTTTTGGCGACTACGGTCCCTGCATCAATCTATGGGTGAAACCACTTTTGTCTCTCAGCAGAAATTCAGGATGGGGATTCTTCAATCCATTATCCCTCTGATATTGCCGGAGGACTTCCTCTCTTCAGTAAACCTGGAGGACACACCTTCATGTGCCCATCAAGGAGGCAGAGCAGTGCTTCCTTCGGTTTGCTATTCAGGGGGACACTTTCAGTTCTGCATGCTTAACTTTGGCCCCCAAGATCTTCACAAAGATTCTGGCACCCCTGGTAGGGATTCTGCATGCTCAGGGGGTCGGGGTCCTTCTGTATCTGAATCACTGGCTAATAAACGCTCCATCGAGAGAGGAGGCCATGTGACCCACAACTTTTGTCTGTCAGACCTTTATGCACTTCAGTTGGAAATGTAACCTGTCCATAAACCACCGGGTCCCCTGCTCCTGCCTGTAATTCATCTGTGCGGATTTCGACACTCTCCAGGGGCTTGTGTACCTTCTTCTCCACAGGGCGATCAAACCCCAGGAGCGTTTGCGTTCTCTACTTGCCAGGCCTTCCACTCTGGCCAGGACATAGTTTACAGTCTCAAGGGGACATGACGCAGCCATTTTTGTAGTGCCATGAGCCAGAGCCCATCTCTGATCTCTGGTGTCCTACATCTTGATATACTGGGACCTGGTCTCTAGGCACTATACTCAGGCCATTCCCCCTCAAGGCGGACGCTAAGTCTTTAACACAATTTGAAGCCAGTATTCTCTGAATCTAAGGAATTTTTGCAAGCTACAAACAACCATTCAAACCATAAGGAACCCAAAACCATTGTAATAGGAATTGACAAAAGTGGAAACTGGATCGATTTTCTTTTAGAAACTAAGAAATATACCCTCCATAACAAGGGTACCAAATCCTAAGTAGCTATTTACTTAATCTCGCCTGATGATCCATTCTACACCTTTGAATGGTGAAACACGTGTAGAGAGAATCCATAAGCAGAACAAGATAACATCAGAACTCAAATAAACTATTTTTTGTTCAGCATACTGAAGTCTTCCTTTGTTCTTAATTGAACTGCATAACACAAACAAATGAATAAATAACCCTAGTTGGCGCGAAAAAAGAAGTTATCCCAACCTCATCCAACCATTCCCCTGTTTGATGCTATCAGAACATCGCTCTGTGGGGGTTTCCTCTACTTCAAACCTCTCCAAGGGTCCTGATGATAGCTGCCAGTGTGCAAGGATGGGTGGTGACACTGGACTGATAGTCAACACAGAGGAGGTGGTCCCCTGCGGAGACCTGGGCTTTTTCCAACTGGCGGGAGCTGTGGGCGCTCCTCCTGGCACTTCTGCTCTTCAGCCAGCACCTAGGGGGAAATGGGGTGCTGGTTTAGATGGAAATGGTGAATCTCCCGTCAGGGGGGACCATATCAGACTTCTTCACTCTCCAGGCATACAGGATAATGTTGTGGTCCAAGTCTTATCTCCTGTCTCTCGAGGATGACTATCTCCCGGGTGAACTTAATCTGGCAGCAGACTCCCTGAGAAGGATATTCCTTCATCTGTTGGAGTTGACCCTAATGCAGGAGGCCTTTCGGGCCCTGTGCAGAACATTTGGGGTCCCAGTCAACGATATCTTTCCCTCTGCCTCTCTCATCTTCACCTCACTTACTACGCCTGCCAGCGGGACCCTCTAGCCTGAGACAGGACACCTTGTTCATTCCGTGGTGTCTGGGTCTCCTGTATGCCTTCCCTCCCTTTCATCTTCTCTCCATGTTTCTTCTCATGGTGCTGTATGAAATTGCCCCAGTGATCCTGGTGGCTCTGGCCTGGCACAGGGGGGGTGGTTCCCCCTTATCGGGGAATTGGCGTTGGCGCCTCCCTGGTCCTTTCTCTCCCCCTACCTCTGTCCACTGAGGCTCCCTCTTCCTGCTCAGTTTTCCCTGTCCTTCCACCTAAAGATGTGAACGTTAAACTAGCTTGTTTTATATAGAAGGTGGTTTCCTGGGTCTCGGCTATTGATATTTCGGGCTGTTGCAGGGCTTCTTCTCTCAAGCCCTATAGACATACCTGGAAAAGACAGCCTCCCTTCGATCTTGCGACTCCCTGCTGGTGACATCTGGTGCAGGACAGGCTGGACAGAAGCCCCCAGTGGCCTCCATTAGCCACTGGCTCAAGATGACAATCCTATTGTGTAATGAGTTGGCTGGTCTCCTTCTTCCTGGGTGAGGGTCGGGGGGTTCTCAGGAGGTCTACTCGTGGGTAGCCACATCATGGGCAGCCTTCCAGTGGGTCTCCATTGGGGACATTCATTAGGCTGTTACATTGGCTTCCCCTTCCTCGTTTGTCCGCCACTACACTGTGGCTGTTCCTGGGGATGGCTCTGTGTTTGGTACTGTTGTTTCGAATGTGCAACAAGCTGTGTGAAGTGTTCGGTACTGTTAATAAATTCACTGGTGTGCAGTACTTTGTCTGGTTTGGCTGGTTTCCTCAACCAGTCCATGCTTGCCATGTCCTCATTGTTTGGACTGGAACGAGAAAGAAGGGCGAGGGGGTAATGGTCAAATTACTTACCAGTAATCTTCATTAACCCAAGTCCCACTCTCCCTTGTCACAACCCGGCTTCCCAGCCCTCCCACCTGGCTGGGGAGCTCTGGTCGAAGTCTTAGTTTATAGACCGGATGGCAGAGAGGCAACCCCTCTTATGAGGAAGAGATGTAGGGGAGGAGCTCTCCCCCATTGGAAGAGGTAAGTAGTTACTTGTTTTTCATTCATATGGAATGCTGACTCAGAGGTGGGGGACAATTTATTATTTGGACTGGGATGAGGAAGAGTAGGGCTCAAGGTAATGAAGATTACCGGTAAGTAATTAGGCGATTCTGCTGGAGGTTCTCTAAGGGTCTGTACGTTCATCCACTCGGTAATGTATTACAATAACACTGCCCAGCGTGCTCTCTCATTTTACACAAAAAACACTATGATAAAATACTCACAAGGCCAGCTTTGTTTTCTCAAAAATAATTTTAAAGTCTTTCATTTAAAAAAATATTTATTTTCTCATTTTTTGACAATCAGAGAAAGGCATTTCACCAGAAACATAATAAATGTGTTTGTTGTGCATCTGTGAACACATACATTCTGAAACATTTGATTCCAATTTCTATTCTGACCTAGCTTCCTAAAAGAAACCCACTGGATCCTAAATCATTCAGAAAACATCAAACAAATATTTCTACAAACATTTTCATATAGACTGATTCGTTTCGGTAACCAGTTAACAATTTTTTCCCTGCCTTCATCAGGGCCAATTTGATTTGTTGCACATTTTGAAATGTGCACATTTCTTTTCATTCATGGCCTTTACTCTTTCTTCTTGCATATTTGAAGGGTTTAAACATTTCCTTAGTTATTTTAGTACTCTATGAGCTACATTTTCGAAAATCTAATGATTTTGTCAACCATGCAGAAAACACGAAAACACTTAGAATAATGTTGGGATCAAATAGCAGTACACCTTACTGGTAGGCAAAGAAAGGCATGTACCCCTCAATCACATTGAGAACCCACAGACATATCTTGCCCTGTTTGAGGCTCATGGATTTCATGAATTTGATAGTTTCCATGGCCGTTCTGATGCAACGTTCTCCTTCTCATACCATAGTCTTGGAAGTGGAGAAAACCAATGGTTTGTATCAATGCATCTACCTTTGGTGTTAGTGGAGTGTGCAGCGTTGCCAGCTTGTGTTCGCCTTGGCCACCTCATTGTCATCTATCATCATAGGTCCCTCTTTTTTTCAGATCATGCGCCCCTACATATAAACCGTTGTACATGTAAACTCCCACATGTAAACAATGATTTAAAAATAGGTAAAATTTTAAAACAACATTCTAATAAACTGAAGAATGTAAGAAATTTCCTTTGCAATAACATTTTTATAGCAGAATGCCAGGCCCATGCACATGGTTGTCTGCCAACCCTCCATTCTCTGATGTTGATGAGTTTGATATGCCAGGTGGATGAAGTTAGCTCACTTACAATCGAAAGCATGTATGTATTGCTAATCTCTTGGTGTGGCAGCAATTCACGACTACAGCCACACCTGTGAATCTCCTAGCAGGCCTCAAATTCTCCTGGGCAGCATGTCCGTGGTATTGTGTCTTGTATTTATTTGTGAGGCTTATATAACGCCTTTATCCAAAGTGCTTTACAGAGGAAAAATAATAACAGTACAATACAGTAAATATAAAACCAACAAGAACAAGCACAATGCAGAAATCTAGTTCAATGTCGATTCAAGCAAAAGGAGATCTGTACTAGATGATTTTAAGCGTTGTTTGAACTATGTGAGGGAAAGACAAGAGCAAATATCTAGAGGCACATAATTCCAGAGTTTAGGAGCAAGGAGTTGAAAGGAGGAAAAACGAGAAGCAGCTGAAGGAAAATGAGGTACCAAAAAGAAAAACTGTGAAGTAGAACGAAGGTTACGAACAGGTTGGGAGACAGAAATCAAGGAGAAAAGATAGGCAGGGGTGAGGGCATGAATACTTTAGAAACCTAAACAGAGAAAGTGATGTTCACAACTCTACTGAATGGGTAACCAGTATAGACAGGCAAGATAAGGAGAAACATGGGAAGAAAAGGGTAGACGAAACAGAATCCTAATTGCAGAATGTTAGATGGAATGTAAGAGAAGGAAAGCCTAATTTGGGAGGCCTACATAAAGTGAGCAACAATAGTGGGGACGGGAAAGAACCAGAAACTGAAGCAGAGGATTAGCAGAAGAAAAAGTAAGCAGATGAAAAATGTTCTTAATATTAAAGATTTGATAGTGACAAGAGTGAACAACAGTTGCATTTTGCAACTGAAATGAAATATGACACCCAGATTATGTGCCTAAGGACAAATAGGAAGCTGGAGCAGTGAAAGGGAAATAGACAAAGGAGGAGAAACCCTAGATGAGGGGGGGGGATTTAATGTTTTTGGGGTTAGGACAGAAAAAACGTGAAGACATCCAAGATTTGATAGCAGAAAAGAAGAAAAACGATGATGAAAGGAATGATTAAAAGGAGGGGCGTGACAGTATCATCTGGGTAGAATCAGCATAAAGATGGACCTGAAAGCAAAATTCTGAAATTCATGAGGCAAGAAAAGCTGCGTAAAGAGTCACTAATAAAGGACCAAGGACTAACCCCTGTGGAGCACCATAAGGAGGAAAAGTGCCGGAATTAGATCCTTGCAAGAAACAGTGGTCAGTGGCTCCCAGAGGATCCATAGATCACAGCCCACCTTCATTCAAGAATGTCTGTAGCTCAAGCAAGCTTTCATTTAGATAGAGTTTGGCTTTAGGTGGCTTTACTTGGCTTAGGAAATAGGCCTGGATGAACTTATGTGCTAGAACTTCAAAACACTGGAATTTTGAGTGATTCCACCAGATCAAACCTTAGACAAACTTTTAAATAATTTTGGCCCCAGATTGACAGCATGGCCTATACAATGGGCACACATGGTTGTAGCCGTGTTCCAGTCTTAAGCAGCTTCGAGAAAGGCAGCAACCCAACTCTTGAAGTGAGAGGACCAAGCGCATGGCAGTGATATCGGTAACACCTGGGAAAAAGGTGCAGAGAATTTTTTGTGGGCAGCTATAGTGAGGCCCATGCTTGCATGACTTTTGAGGGAAAAGGTTACACAGATTTGGGAAGGCAGTTGATACACCAATCTGTTTCCATCTCATGAAGTGAGTGGATGAGACACATGTCATTGGGTGACACCTGGCAGGAGGAGCAGAGAACCCCTCAGGGCAGTCAGTGTGAGACCAATGCCCATGTGATATTTGAGCAAGTAGCAGAGATTTTGGAAGTTGGGTGATATGCCAGTCGGTGAGTGAATGACACTTTGGTACAACATGCCAGCATCACCCAAAAGAGCCAGAGCCACAGGTAGACATGCTGCTCATGGTGTTTTCACGTGCCACTTGCTTTGTGCGCTGGGGATGCCAGAATTGCACATGGCCAATTGCATGTATTATCCAACTCAAATTCCACAACCCTATCACACTTCACTCTGGAGTACATGCATCAGTACAAATACATGCATGAGTATTGTATCACTGTTATGAACAGCCACCAAAACTGACAGAGGATCCTGCACCTTCGGCTCATTCCATCATTTTAGGGGCAGAAGGAGATTTGTTACAGATCGTATCTATAGAAGATCAGGGAAGAAGAACACAGTCTATTTGTGGAGCCATTGGAGATTGAGAATACACTGGGCCTCATTACGACCCTGGCGGAACGGGTTAGCGGGCTCCACAAAAGGAGGCGGACCCGTTAAACCCGTTCCGCCACATTACGAGGTCCCCTCGCGGGACCCGGTAAGGACGCCTGGTAAAACCAGGCGTCCTTACCGGGTCCCGCGAGGGGAAGAGGGAGCAAACAACAGGCCAATCGTAATCGGCCCGTTGTTTGCTCCCTCTCCCATTCCCATTCAGCCCTATGGGGCTGAATGGGAATGGGGAAGGTCCGGGCTTGGGTTCCTGGAGGGAGGAATTACTGGGCTCTCCAAACTCAGAATGGCCCGGTAATTCCCCATTCTGGGAACCCGGACCTGGATGCGATTTCGGCTGCAGGCATGCCGCCAATAGCGGCATGGCTACCGCCGAGGTCGTAATGAGGCCCACTGTCTCTACAACACCCCCATCCATTGATGAATCAGACAATACAGATGAGTTTGACAATGACTTGGTTGATAATCAAATGATCAAGGATAGGCGTCCCCTACTGCGTAGACCCAGGGGAGCAACAGGACAGAAAACCAAAAGGAAAAAATGGGTCACGCGGGACAACCCGCTGGAAAAATCAAGCGAGGTATATAACCATCAATGTGAGAACCCAATGAGGGGATAGGCCAGGTTAAGGATAGTATAAAATTAACATATCTTTATTGTCCATTATAAAACAGCATAAAAACAAACAATAGATATTAAATATATACAGATAAAGTGCATAACAGCCAATTGTCCTCCCTACAGTACAGGATAAGAACAGAGTGCAAAAAAAATCCATAACCACTGTTCAAAGGGCGGAAAAAAGGAAAAGAAAAAGAAAAGGGAAAAGGAGCTATGTAAGAAGAGAGGTCCCCATAGGGGTCCTATTGTTATCCCCAATCTAAAAGTACATACACAATCCAAAAATCAATTCTAAATGTAAGTAGAGTAATTCAATCAATTTTAAATAAAAATTAAAGAATGAAAAAGTGCTAAATGCAAAATTACAATATCTCTCCAGCCTATTGTTCTAGAGTGGCATATTTCATGGACAAATTGAATTTAAGAATTGTCAGACAGGCTTGCAGTGCCAAGATGATAGAAATGCAGCCTACAACACCTGTCACCATTTTGACCTAAATAGTCAACCACCGGTACCTAGTGCAACCTCCACCGTTCTCATGTGTTACACTGGTATCACTGAATAAGTAGTTTCGACGACCTCAAAAGGTGTCTAAGGCATCAATCTCTTTAGAGAAAGAGAGAGACGGCTTGACAGCCGTCTTCCTCAGGACAGGAAAGAAATGGTTACTCACTATTGGAACAACAACATATGTATACAGTCAATGGATGGGGATCTTGGTATTCTTCCCTTTGTCCTTCCATATCATGAATCTTCTTCTGTGTGTATAAATAATCCTTGTGTTCCTTCTTTGTCCAATTCATCACTAAAGTGCATCAGAAAATTAAAGAAAAAGAAAAAAGAAAGGAAACAGGCGTATGACAAAAGTTAAAAATACACAAATAAAAATCCTTGACCTAGCCTAGCAACCCCACAGTTACCCAGTACAGATCATTACAGAGTGGTTCTCATAAAGAATCCAAAACATACAATAATAGCTCAATTTGGAGTCATGTCATGCAATCCATGATAGGATAGGGGATGTAGAGGTATACTCCATCCCAGTAGACAAGTCGCAGATATTCATATAGATAAATTCGACAGAACAAGTCGTCGGGAGAGGAGAACCTGAATCAATAAGGAAACTCACTGCAATCCCTGTGGCATATGCATATAATGCAGGAACAGCGCACTTAATCAGTTAAACAAACATCATGGGAATCCAAACCTTCAGAGAAGGAAAAAGCCAGCTCCTCCTGGGTAAGGCCACAGGAAAGAAGGAACCACTTTGTTCAGGGAGTATGGTATCATAGTTAGACTTAGTTCCATTCATTTGCACAGGAACTCTTTATAACTTCCATCTAAAGTTCAGCTGACTGGGGAGAAAAGAGAGTGGAAAAAAGAAAAGAAAAGAAATTGACAAAGACACATCACATCAATGGGTCATAAGCCTATATTTACAACGACTAAATTCATTAGTCCCTGTGTTCCATACACAACAATGCTTGTCGCTAATCTAATAGTATTTATGAGTAGTGGTAGTCAGTAACCATTATGCACAATATAAATGGCATCAGTCACAAAATGGAAAAGAAATAGCTTATTTCAGACCATAATATGTCAAGGCGATCCTGTAATTAGCTAAGCAGGGGCATCACTGAGGTAGATATAATCCATAATGGGCGAATTAGCTATTAAGCAGACAAAGGCATATCAAGCATACTCTCCCCAGCGGCAGGGGTACCCTATGGTGAAGTATGCAAATTAGCCTCCAATCATTATACGGTCGTATGGTGAAGACCGGCCAATATTAGAATATATTTCCATGATCTCAAAAGCATTACACCTTAAATGCGTGTAAATGTATGACAAAAGAATTTAAATACAAATGATAATCAGCGGCATATTGGGATTAAAGCAAGATGCTAAACCATGACCCCGAGCAGCGCAGAGAGGCCAGGAAGAAGGATGCAACCATATCCATACCTGAATTACGGGAAAATGTAAGTCCACGCTACGGGGCACCCAATTAGTAGTTCACCGATATTTGGATCAAAGACCACAGTAGTGTCAGCGTCGTATTGCCGCCGGATGGCCCTCGCATACGACCGAGCAATCCGAAGAGCAGACTCCTCCTAGCGTCTGCTTCCTGAAATAGCAAAGCTATTAAATCATGTGACCGCGGGTGAGGATCACGTGACAAAGGACCAGGAGAGTAACCCTTAAAGAGGCAGTAGCCTCTTTATACTAACTCATCGGTTCACAGCAGTAAAACCCGATTATATAGATGTGAAAGGGAGCCCGTCTTCCAAAGGCTCATTCGAGGTCTCGAGTTGACTTAAACACAAGTATCCATGTATATGGCGTTCCAGCGGAGCTCCCGAGATCCTGAACAGATCCGGGCAAATCAGTGCGGTGTGACGGATTATTGAACATCGACGATACGCATGCCAGCGTGTGAAAGTGTTACCTATGCACTGTGAACTTTTGGAGGACATAGTAGCCACGGCGGCGAAGATTGGAAAAGAAAAGTCGGGAGAGGTTGAGGACAAAGGGCGACTCAAAATGGCCGACATGGCCCGAGACGGAATGGAAAAGAGTAGCGGGTAGACCTAATAAGGCCAGCGAGCAGTGCGCCCACTCCTCATTCGAAAGACCTGCACATCCCCAGAACCATGTCAAGTAAGGCAGTGCGACCCAAGGCGAAACAGCCCACGCTGGACGACTTCACCAAGACATCCCCAGGCCCGGACGCCACCAAGAACAAAGACGCATTGGCCGTGAGTGGCGCGACGCCTTCGAACTCTAATCAAGAAATCCTGGCGGCGATTGCGGACCTGAGAGCAGCCTGGGAGTCGAAATTAGAACAGGCCGTCTCCGAATTAAAAACTGCATTGGACCTCAAAGTTGGGGAGGTCCAGGAGGACGTCAATCTGCTGAGACAGGACGTTACGGTTCTGGCAGAGCGCACAGAGTCTCTGGAAAAAGAAGTTGGCCCGAATACGGCGGACTGCGCCACCCACAAGGCAAAACTGCACGCCCTAACTCAAAGGGTGGGCAACCTGGAAAGTAGAGCGGAGGAGGCGGAAGGGCGAGCCCGTCGCAACAATATCCGCATTGTGGGCCTACCGGAGGGGACGGAGGGCCGAGACCCTACTGACTTTGTGGAGACCATGTTACTGCAGGAGATATCCGGAGGGGCCTTATCCCAAGGCTTCGCAGTGGAACGAGCGCATAGAGCCTTAACGAGGAGGCCGCCTCCCGGAAACCCGCCCAGACCCATCATTGCCAAAATTCTTAACTACCGCGATCGGGAAAGAATATTGGAACATTTTCGAAAAGGAGGCACGATCAAGAGAGGAGCAGCAAACATCACGGCGTATCCGGATTACACTCTAGCGGTGCAGCGGAGTCGCATGAACTTTGGGACTGTGAAACGGAGGCTGAGAGAGGCAGGTTATAAATATATGCTGCTTTATCCTGCAAAGTTGAAGGTTATACAGGCGCATAAAACTTTATTTTTCGAGACCCCAGAGGACGCCATGGAGTGGCTCGACGCACAGGGGTGCCCCCAGGAATCGGCGGACCGGCCCAAGAAGGACTTGGAGGAGCTGCGGAAGGCGTAAAATGGCGTCGCAAGATGGCGCGACTCATGGACTTTGGGACTTGATTATAGTCGGCTCGGAACCTTCGGTATGGAAGGTCAGTTGGTTGCACTGTTTGTCGCAAACATTGGGAGCCCCATGGAGCGATACTCTTTCCCCACAATAGTTTAGGTTAGGTGGCCATTAGGGCGATCTCACCCTACTGGGCTCCGTGCACTGATTGGTGATTACGGAACTAGATGTGGGGGTGCCTGAGCTCTGTTGTTGAAGCTGGGCAACAGTTGGGGCGTGTGAGGTTGGGGAGAGGGCGGGTGAGGGAGGGGAAAGGGAGTTGGGTTTTGGTTGTGTGTGTAGTTAGTTGGGGAAGGAGCTTATTCGCAGAGTGGCTGCAGTGGGACACTTTCTGTGTCATGCGAACTGCCGGAGTTTCCTGTACATGGGGTGGGAGGATACATAATTGCCATGGGAGACCTTAAGATTGCCACCTGGAATGTCCGAGGGCTCAATAATTACCTGAAAAGAAATAAAGTTATGTTGTATCTTAAACGACAGAAGATCGACATTGCCCTATTGCAGGAAACGCACCTGACCAAACAGAAACTGGACCTTGTCAAGAAAAAATGGAGTGGTACGGTGGTGGGCTCCCCATACTCGGCCTATGCCAGAGGCGTGCTGACCTGGGTGGCCCCGCATGTCCCGCTTAGAATAATACAAGAGGAGGTAGACACGGAGGGTAGGCTGGTAATACTAAGGGCATTGATTGAGAACAGAGGACTGAATATTATTAATACATATGCCCCCAACCAGAATACTGCTATATACTTCAGGACTTTATGTACACGTCTGGGCCTGTGCGCAGAGGAACCAATTATTTGGGGGGGGGACTTCAACTGTGTTCTTGACCCCAAGACAGATAGGTCCGATAGTAAGGTGGACAGGCCCACCCCGGCGGCTAGAGCGCTACGGGTACTATTAGACGATTTTGGACTAGAAGATGTCTGGAGATTGAAACACCCCACTGCCTTGCAATATTCTCATTATTCGGCCCCTCAAAAGTTGCATACGAGACTAGATTATTTCTTTGTCACGCCAGAATTGGCGATAGCAACTACTCAAATTGAATACAGAGCGAGGGTCCTGTCGGACCATTCGCCCTTGGTGATGGCCTGGCAATATGGCCGCCCCAGAGGGAGGATACCGACATGGCGCCTTCGGGCGGAGGCGCTAAGAGACCCGGTCTTCAGAGAGGATATTAGAGAGGCGATTATACGGTATTTTGAGGAGAACACGGGTAGTGTAGATTCGGCTAGTACACTTTGGGAGGCCTTTAAGGTGGTATTGAGGGGCGATGCTATTTCCAAATCAAAGGGCCTGCAAGGGGGGGTTCTGGCTGAGCTAGAGAAAGTGGAGAAAGAATTGGAGCGTGAATGTACCAGAGCGGGGGGGGACGCAGATTTAGTACTTGAATTACAGCAACGATGCTCGGAGCTTTGGGAGCGGCTTTGTCACCTCAACTACAGGAAATATGTGGAGAGGCAGCATGCAGGCGGTGACAAAACTGGCCGCCTGCTGGCATGGCTTTACAAGAAGGAAACCCCTAGGGCCCCGATCACGATGATAGAAAAGGAAAATGGGGAGGAGGCTCACACTCAGGAAGAGGTCAACGCTGCTTTCTTAGATTATTATAAAGCGCTGTATGAGGACAAAGGGGAAGACAATCTAGATAAGATCAGGGACACACTGGAAGATATGGAATTGCCTAGCATTAGTGCAGAGGAAAGGGAGGAGTTAGATAGCCCCATTACACTAGATGAACTGGAAGAGGTGGTGAAGCGGCTGCCTACTTGCAAGACCCCGGGCACTGACGGACTCCCGAGTGAGTTCTATAAAACATATAGCGCAGAGATACTTCCCCCGATGCTGGAGATGTATAATGAATCATTTGAGGAGGGCCGATTGCCGGACACGCTCAGAGAAGTGCTGATAGTGCCGCTTCCCAAGCCTAACAAACCGAGACAACACTGCGGGTCGTACAGACCGCTGTCGATGTTGAACCAAGACAGTAAGATCCTGACAGCGGTCCTGGCGGACAGGCTACGCAAGGTCATCGGCAGACTGATACACTCGGATCAGACAGGTTATGTTCCTGGAAGGAATATAACCCATAACCATAGGCGGCTCCACAGGGTGATCGAAGAAGGGAACAGAAGGGATGGGGAAATGGCAGTGATTTCTTTAGACGCAGTCAAGGCATTTGACTCGGTGAGGTGGCCGTGGCTGTTTGCAGTCCTGGGGGAATACGGGTTCGGGCCAGGCTACATCAGATGGGCGAAGCTGTTGTATAGCCAGCCAACGGCTAGGGTACGCACGGGATCGGTGATATCCGAGAAGTGGCGCCTTGGTAGGGGTACTAGGCAGGGATGTCCTTGGTCCCCGATGTTATACATATTGGCCCTGGAACCCTTAGCGGTATACCTTAGACAGCAATATGACCTGGTGGGCATCGAGGTTGGAGGAGAGAGGCACTTGATATCCCTATATGCCGATGACTTGTTGCTGTACCTAAAATCTCCGGAGGAGAACCTCCAGTATGTTTTGGAGGTCATGCAGAAGTATGCTGAATTGTCTGGCATAGCGGTTAACCCCGGCAAGTCGTGCATGTTCCCCCTAGGGTGTTATACTAGGATCCCCACGGAACGTTTACCGGTATTACCCGTGCCTTGGGCGACCGAGTCCTTCCGATACCTCGGAATAGACATATATCATACTGTGGTAAACGAACATCCGCATAACACTGTAGTTGCTGTGGATAAAATCCGTGCATCCATGCGATTTTGGGAGAAGCTGCCGCTGGCGATGATGGGGCGGGGGGCGTTGCTTAAAATGGTTGTCCTGCCGAGACTGTTGCACTTCTTCAGCAACATACCATACTTAATACCTAGGAAGTTCTTTACTAATCTCGACAGTATGTGCAGGGACTTCCTATGGCACGGCACTCGCAACCGAGTGGCACTGTGGAAGCTGCAAAACTTTCACGATAAAGGAGGGATCAGATTACCGCATTTTGAGGCCTATTATGTAGCGAGCCAATTGCAATATGTTACACAGTGGCTCTCTGATGAGGAATCTCCCGAGTCTAGGTTGGTTGGGTCAGATTGCGCCCCGTTCTATTTGAAGGAGATCATCTGGGTCCCTAGACAGAACTTGGATGTACGCCCTGGCATGTTGTTACTTGGGTGGAGAATGTGGCGTAGAGCATGTCGGCTGCTGGGAAGCCCGGACCCGTGCTCGCCGCTGGCGCCACTGGTCGCCTTGACTGCGGGGGATAGCCAACTTAGGAAAATGATCAGAATATACTGGGAATCGGTTGGGTTGGCCACGTTAGGAGATATATGGCAAGATGGGGCCATCAAGGATTTTGCAGACCTAAGAGAGGAGACTGGGCTGCATGGGGGCCAATACGTTACATACCTCAGGCTGGTACGGATTATCCGAAAATCTTGGCCTGAGACGGTGTTAGCGGAGGATCCGGACGCTCTGATTGATATGATATATGATATATCAGAGGGCGGACACGAGATTTCCAGATTATATGAGGTGGTGATGTCCCGGGTGGGAAAGGACCTGATGGATTTGAGACTAGAATGGGAAACGGAGGTGGGGACGCAGATGACTGATGGGATGTGGGAACGGGCTATGGGATATCATAAAAAAGTGTCCAGAAATGCTAGATTACAGCAAATCCAACTATATATCACGCACAGAGCGTACATGACCCCCAAAAGGATAGCCAAGTTTCCGAACACAGGCAGACAAGCATGTCCGAAATGTAACGAGGAGGACGCGGATATGACGCATATGTTTTGGTCCTGCCCAGTAATCGAAGTGTTCTGGGGAGAAATGTCACAGAAGTTAGCAGGCAAGGGGGTCCTGATAAGCATTGACACAGCCTGGGCTTGCCTCCTAGGGGGGTTCCCCAGACCGAAAAACACCAGACATCTGGAGAAACTGAGAGACTTAGCGTATATACTCGCTAAGAGGAGGATAGCCATGAACTGGAAGCAACGCTACAAACCCAGGATAGAGATGTGGTGGAGGGACTTGCAAAAATGGGCGGAAGCTGAAACCGTGGTCTGGCAAGAAGCATGCAGTAAATGCGGGGAGGGGGATGTGGGCAACCTAGTAGCCTGGAGGTTGTTAGTTACTGGTCTGTTTGGGGTGCAGGGGGAATCCACTGTCTCAGAGGAGGGAGACACCCGGCCACTCCAAGTCGAAACAGAACCACCCTGTTGAAAGGCTCTTGGGGGGGAGGGGGGGAGTGCAGTGCTGTGTTTTTTTTTAAATTGTCAACTGACTTATTGTACATAATACTACAAGTTTGTTTTGTATTGTTTTCATTTAAAATAAAAATATTTAAAAAAAAAAAAAAAAAAGTATCCATGTATATACATGGCCAGGTTCAAATACATCGAGCTTACAAGGCCTGGAAAGGAATAACTGTGATGAATAGCACCATAAATGAGAATATTAGAATATTAAGCACCAGTCAAAACTTAACTGCTAGGCCATTAGTTGATAATCAAGATAAAGATCATGATTCATCAGAGTCCAGAGGAGAGCATGGCTGCTGCTGGAATACAGTGCTTCTTCAGACTAGGAAGAGAATGACATCACAGATACAGTGGCTGCTGTAGTCTTAGTAGCTCATCCCCTACTTTGAGAAACAGCCTTCCTGTCACAGATCAGAAAGCCCGTCACATCATTAAGTTGCATCTTAAACATGACCCCAGCAGTACCATTGCACCCAGATGAGTCCAGTCTGTGGGACTCATTATAAGTTGGCCGGTGTGGAATAAAAGTGCTGGTATTAACGTATTAACGTATACCGGCAGGATTCCGCACCGGCCAACTACAAGTTTGCTGGTGAGGTGGTGGATCGACCTCCAGCTAAAAACCTGCCCAATGCTAACCTGACTATAATGTTGACAATTTATCTTTTGTAGAAAACCCTGGATTCAGTTGGCTTATGGGAAAAGTCGATTACGGCAGGAAGGTTTCTGTCTGCTGTTTATTCTCTCACATGGCAGTAATATAATTGTACAATGAGTTTATGGTTACTGCAGGATGGGTACTACAACAGTCTGTGGGACAGAAATTCAGTCAACCATTGACGTATGGACCAGCGGTCAGAGAATTGCCTACATGGCCAATAGAGCACACTAGGCTGCCTGTTTTTCCTTCACCGGTCAAGTGGGATCCTACAGTAATGGAAGGAGGTAGCAGGTGTATGTAGTTTGTCACCAGAAAATAATGTGCATGCAAGAGGTATATGGCAGAAATCACAGGGAAGTTGACATCTGCAGGAAGGTGGAGGAGGTTTAGATAAATTGAATGTGGGCTTTGTTTCAGCGGGCAATGGATCAGATGTACTTGCTGAGCAAGTAGCAGAGATTTTGGAAGCTAATGCATATCCCCTGCTTTGTGCATGTCCTTCACATTGTTGTAGCATGCTTTATCAGCAGTTGCCATCCTCTGAAAGGAAAGGTTGTGGTGTCCCAGAAGATCTGCTCTCGTTTTTAGCTGTGCTTACTACGTCAAAAACACACTGCTCCGACTGCAGATGCGTCACCTCAATGGCCACCATTTGGAACGCTACTTTGCACATGTTAGAAAGGCTTTGTGAATAGTGAAATGCCACTATAGACTTCTCAACACGCACGGTAGCACTCTAGTTGGGGAATAGTGGACAAGTGTGTCACCTACAGGTGCTGTCTGGTGTCTGCTCGTGCTACACCCTTTTGACAATTCACCAGGTGGGTTAGCCATCACAATGCATCCTTCAGTGAAGTTCTCCCACTGGGTCACCTGCTTGAGTTGAACCAGACAATCATGGCAAGTGCCCACAACTTGGCAGGTGATGCCAATGCATCACAGATGTCGAGAGACCTGGTTTCAACCTTGTGTTGTGAATCCATGGGAAGTTGCATTTGAAGTTAACAAAGAGTACGTCCTGGCTTTGTTTATAAACCTACGATTCAAGGTAAAAGTGGCCACTTTTCATTTGCATGTGTGAGGGTAGGAGGACTTCCAGCAAACATCACAAAGAGGAGCCCATGTGCAAATGTGACAGTATCCTGTGCTGCAATGCTTGTAACATTAGTTCGAGAAAGCAGCGGGAAGAATATCAACCAGCTCAAGGTTTTCGACCCACACTGGGAATGTCATGATGAAGATTGACAGCATCAAAGGGCAGTACATTCCTGACGCCTGTTGTAGTGAGGATTTGGCCACCCTCCTGATTGACTCAACCATCTTGAATACACAGGAGCAGATAGCGGATCGTCGGCTGCACAGATGATTGATGCCCGGCAAGTGTTGATGTTGAATCACTAAGCTGTCGCCATGGAAGTGTGCAATCTGAGAGAGTTTTCACTGTATCCGGTGTTATTGTCTCCAACCACAGAAGAAGCCTTGCTGTGGCTGCTGCATTTGGAAGAACTGGCATTTATAAAACATGAACAGTCGCTTCATTGTAGAAGACTATGGAACAACATCTACCCACAGTCAACAAATCAGTATGTACGATGATGGTGAATTTTTACATGGTAAAAGACAGATACAAAAAAAGTGGAGCCGGATTGTTTTGTGGCACATGTGGCTGTCAAACGGATAGTTGTAGTAGTGACTGAGAGGCGCTGACCTTCTTCTGATGTATGCAGACCTGCCATTGTTTATTGTGATAGTGATGTTTTTGAATCCTATTAATGTCACAATCTCAAGCATCACTAGTCAAATATTCTCTGGTTCTCTCACAGGGTGCAGCCATCCTCTAAAGTTCATGGCTCTCTCACAGGGCGCAGGAACCCCTTAAAGTTCCCCAAATCTCGTACGGGGTATAACGTCCCACTTCAGTTATCAAGCGCTCTCACAGGTTAGAGCAACCCACTAAGGTTATTGTACTCGCTCACATGGCATAGCCACTCCTTAAAGTTCTTTGACTCTCTTACTGGATGCAACCACCCTTCAAAGATCTTAATTTTAGTTTAATTCAAAATGCTTTTGGCTAATGTATCTAGCCTTTTGCATATACAAAACAATTTAAAACACACTACAATAAAACAAGAATAAAAACACATTTCATATCACATAAGTCATTCCATTTCAAATTACCTCAACATCCTAATACACACACCTTATATACTACCTTACTGAGGTATTCCATACAAGTAACCAAATTTCAGCCATCTCATGACGCCATCCCTTGAGTATAGTTAAAGAAAGAACATCTCAACTTAGTAATGGCAGTATCTTATCCCAAATGTGCATTGAAGCCGCTGTAATTAGTAAAGACTCCGCCCCCTTTAGAGTTGCCCAGAATTGATCTTTTCTATACTTTCGATAGACACAGAAAGCCTATGGTATCTATCGAAGTAGTATCTGCGTGCACACCTACAGCTGGTAAGTATGTGATGACTGGTTTCAATTTCTTGGCTGCATTATCTGCATAACCTATGTTCTAAAGTTATACCTATCCAGTCCCCTGTAAACTCTAGGACTGGTAAAAAATTTAACCGTAGGTACAGGATAAAGCAACACAATTTTTGTGTACAGATTTTTGTTAGGTAGCTGCGTGGTCTCATCAGTATAAAACCCTATCACCTAAATTCTTGTTAAGTCAGTCCTTACCCGGTCCCACTTAAGCGACTTTATGTTAACATTGTGAAGAAAATAGCCTGGACTGTCCCGATCCACCTTCTCCAACCCAATGTTTTTCAGATGATCTTGAACCGTGTTTATCAGATCAAGTTGCGCCAAATTTCTCAGTCGAAAGCACATATGCGCTGCAAACATAGGCAATATAGTGGCTGAAAATTTCGTCTGCTCAGATTGTTATATATTCATTAGCAATTTGCACCGAGCAAGCTTCCACCTTGTATAAAGGGACATGACTACCAACTACAATCTTAAAGCTCTGACTGGTACTACTACTGGGAGATTTTGTAGAAATCTCAATATTTTTCCTTCTGGGATGTCAAGCCATCCCACCTGCTTGTCCGTAAGTATTTCAGTCCCATATAAAATACATGGCACAAATGACTTCAGATAGACCTCTTAACGGCCCTCCGCGGAGGCACCACCAACTCTGTTTATGTACCCCTTTACTGAAAAAACAACAGGTGCCCACACTCTTGTGGTACACTCCTGTCCCTTGCACACCCTATATATGTTGAAAACAACCAATTATTTATAACCATTTTGAAAAACAGAAAATATTTTTGACTCCAGTCTCTTACCTTTTTGTAGTATTGTTTAGATGTTTTATATATAAAAAGCAAAAGTTCAAAGATTCGAAAAACAAAACATATAAACAGTAAAATGTGTACACTTTTGCAGTTTTCAAGATTTCAAAATTTCTTTTGTGGAGTAGAGCAATAGTGCATACATTGTAAACAATTATCCTCATTGTGTTATTTGTATTCAAATTCAGCAGTGTATAATATATGTCAATTTATTTCTCAACGCGTTTCGGGAAAACCTTCCCTTCTTCAGGAGCTGCTGGATCCTGTTTATTGTTTTACTTCTTTCATTTCTATAATTGATTAAATCAAAAAGAATCATCTTTTAGTCACTGTATTCAAAAGTTCTCTCAAATCAATTTATCTGTCATTCTTATTTCTAAGATGAATAATCACCTGGATGATGTTTCATAAGTGCGAATATCAATTTTAGGAAGAGATTCCTGCTCCAATCTGGTCTGGTCTGGGTTTGTATTCCCATCTGATATCTGTCAACCTGTTGGTGTGACAATGTATGTAGCACTGTTATCCAGCTAAGAAAAGCTCATTTGCAGTTAAAAACTAAGAGTTAACTAAAAGTAGACAAAATAGAATAGCTTAAGAATGCTCAGAGGAGAGGTTTCCTTTGTATCTATCATGGTTGGATCATTTTTGTGATCCTTTGGTTTTAGTCACATCGCTTAATTAGATAAAAAATGGTGCCATGACATCATTAGGTGGCTGTTATCTTGTTTAACCTTGAAACACCAAAAAGAGTGGTGTGACTCATGTTTCTAAGTATACTTCACATAAGGCATACACAGGAATGTGTTTATAGTCTTACCTCACACTTTAATATATGGAACTGGTGTTTAACTGTATGTCAACCTCCTTTTCTGTCAGGTGCTTGGGTGTGTACCTGCAATTAAATATAGAAGAAATGTGTGTTAATACACTTTGACACTTAAATTTACCTTCGGCTTTATAGTTTTGGCCTGTTTGTTTCTAAATATTTCTAAAGATTTCTGCTTACCTTTTATTATTCGTCTGCCGTGTGGGAGCCGTGTTGCTATACTTCCGTGATCTATTTTGGATTAAAAAATGGCCGCTTTTTAAAGGCTGCGCCATCACGTAGTAACGTGATGATGTGTTTGGTGTTTTACATTCGTAACGTCATGACGTAAGTACGTCGTGACCTCATTGTTGACACTCATGATGGAGTGTCATCCATTATCTTGTACTTGAAATTCGCCACACTAGGGTGTATTTCGTTATATCTTGTAGGTTGTTAAACATGATAATGCTGTTACTACGTGCCCCCCTAGGTCCTCCTTTCTTTTATATCTTGAGTGAAAAAATTAATTAGTAAAACATTAATTAGTAAAAAGCCTTACGCGTGGACCTAGGTGCAGTGTAGCTAAGGAATGTCCTATTGAGTGTACCTTATTGGGTATACCTTATTGTATTAATTAATGGTCTAGCCCTCATCCCGGCTTTTGTATCACTCATGGCATGCTCACAATCTGACGTGGAATCTTTGTAAGTAACTTATTACATTCAACGATTCTTATGTCACATTAAATATTGCAAATACAATTCTAGGGTAATTTATGTTATTCTCCTTATTGTTACAGTTGGTAATTACAGTTACACATTATTCACTTGTCTATGGACATCATGATCTGTTTTCCTTTATTCCTGTACTTATGATGCCATCAATTTACCATTGTATCTCAACATGAGTGTGTAAATTGTCACTTTCTTTTATTACTCAACCCTATATTGATTCAACCATATATTGCTCAATCTGCTGTTATGATACTTTTAATAATTTCATCAACAAGTTTCTTAACGTTCCAATTGACTGTGTATGTTTTTACACTCACGTCTCAATTCTGTCTATGTATGTTTCTCCACTCAATTCTCAAATCTGTCTGGGTTAATCATGAATGTGTTAATGGTCTCTGTTGTCAATTCTATCTGTTTTCTTTTTAAAGGAATGGGCTAAGACTGAACTCCTCGTTAATTCCATCAGGTGTTAAACTGTTTAGCATTTCAATCCAGTGGCTCTCCCTCTGATCCATTCATCTTGCAAGATTCCCTCCTCTGGGCACTTTTTTCACAACTTCTAATATGACTACTTTAAGTTGTGCAATTGTGTGTCTATTTGAATTGAAGTGACGCTCGACTGGAGATTTTGCATTGCTGTTTCCGATTGCACTCTTGTGTTCATTCCACCTTTCTTTCTGTTTTCTGGTGGTTTGACCTACATAAAAGATGCCACATGGACAGCTTAGGCCATATATCACTGATTTGGTGTCACATGTTGCGTAGTCCTTAAGTTTAATCTTATTGTCCTTTTTGGGATGCCTCATCTATCCACGTTTCATCACATTGTTACAGTTGTTGCATCTTAGACACAGGAATGTTCCTGTTATTTTAGTACTCAGTGTCATTTGTTTATCACTTGTTTGTCTTTCGGCCTTCACTAATTGGTCCTTCCAATTGCGTCCTCGCTTGTAGGCTATTATTTGTATTTATTTGTTTATATAGCGCTTTACGCCAAAGCGCTGCTAGGTGGTTTTGGGTACAGTTGATGTAGTTGAGGGTCTAGTTCGATAAGGCTCCAGTTCTTTTTGATTAATCTTGTTACATGGTGGCTCTGGCCTGAATATCTTAGAGCATATAAGAATGGTATTTCTTTAGATCTGTTTTTTGGTACCAGTAGATCTGTTCTCTCCAGGTTTGTTGATTTAATTCTGGCTTGATCTATTATAGCTTTAGGGTGCCTTTTTACACATACTTCTTGGTTAGTTTCTCATTTTCCACTTCCAATGTGGCATCTGTTGAGATGACCCTTTTCAATCTTAGAAATTGGCTGTAAGGTAAATTGTCTTTCAAATGTTGAGGATGGTGACTCTGGTAGTGTAGGGCATTATTGACATCTTTTTTTTATGGTAGATATTAGTTACTATTGTACCATTCTTATTTTCGAGTTCTACATCCAAAAAATGTAGCAATGGTTTGCCCACTTCCATAGTAAATTAGATCCGTCCATGTATGTATGGTGTTGATGAATTTCAGAAAATGATCCAGTTCCGCCTGGTTTCCGCTCCAAACAACAAAGACGTCGTGAATATACCTTTTCCATGTCATGATATTGCTTGACCAATGTTGATTATTCACGATATGTGTAACTTCCAAGTAATGCATAAATAGATTTGCTTGAGCTGGGTCCATCGATGAGCCTATTGATGTCCCGGCAGCTTGCAGGTAAAATTGTGTTTTATATCTGAAAAAATTATTGACAAGTATGATTTTACTCAACTCAAGAATCAATACCTTATTAGCTTCACAGTTGCTTACCCTTAGTAGTGCCCTTTACTACCTGCCATCTACGAGTGGCTTTCGATGATATATACATCTATTTTGCGGAACGCAGAGCACCATAAAAAGGCAATCACAAATAAAGGTAGTTATCCACTACTTCCAACTTTACCTCACCAATATGCCATCTATACCCAGAAGCGCATCGTCCTTTACCCTTCAGTTGTAAAACCTTGGTTAATCTGATTAATCCTTAATTGATTCACCTCCTCGTATTCGTCCAGTGTGTCCGTGGATCGCTGCAAACCCACCGGAGTATGGTCTAACAAGACCGTATCATCTATGTATGTGATCCAGCGCCCGCCCTCGCACCAATTAGCGGCAGGAAACTGCGACACCCAGTCAATGCCTCACCCCTGTCCACCACATAGAGGTTAAACAAGAGGTTAAACAAGAGGGGTGCCAAAACACATCCCTGCTTGAGTCCTCTATTTGCGGGAATAACGTTCTTAAGCACTCACACAGGGTGCAGCCACTCCTTACATTTATCAGGCTCTTTCACAGTGGTAGCCAATTTTCCTAAGAGCGTTGGTTGCCACTAAAGTTCTTAAGCTCCCCCACATACTGTTGCCACTCTAACATGTGGGAAACCTCCCTGTGAGCTCAGGCATTCCTTCCCCCTGCACAGCAATGTACAGAAAGGAAGCATGGTGCAGCTGTATGTGTCTTTTCATTTTGCTTCAACCACCACGAAGTACAGCTCTCCTTGGCAAACAGGCACCATGCAACAGATGCAAGATGTGCCAGCATGCCGCATCAAATGGTCCAAGGGTTTTCACCCCAATGCGGGCAATGCTAGTGGTGTGCCAACCCCAACCACTTGTTGTGGTGGCCTGCTGCTGGCCATATTTGCCTGGGCCACTGACAGTGATTGGGCCTGCTGTGTAGATGCAGGGGTTTTGGCAAAGCTTGCCTGATGATGACAAGCCACACCCTGACCCTGGGATGCAGTACTACCAGCTTACTTACTACTGCAGGAGGGATTAGTAGCGGCAGCCAGGTCACTTATGGGCTCAGTGGTGTCAGGGAAACCATCTGCCCTGTAAACATCTTTCTGGCATAGAGGAACGTGGCCATCATCCCCGTGGTGCAGTCCCTGCCCTTGCCTTTCTGCCCACCTCACCTTCTTTCCACAGTTGTCTACCCTGCAGAAGACAACCCACCCCTCCTGATGGAGCCCCCCTCCTCTTTAGCACCCTCATCTTGCTGGGTGGGGACCAACTGCTCATCAATGTCTCCCATCCACACAGGAGTCGTAAAATACTCCCTGCTTCCATGCAAATCTGTTCCTCCTCTGGCCCTGCTTCCGTGGGGGTTCCACAAGAGACATTGCCTCCCCTGGCTCCATGGTAACTTGCATATTTGCTCGGGGCCTCCTTGGTGGCCTGGCCCCTGCCTCTTTTCCCACTACTTCTCCTGAAACATCTCCCAATGCCTCGGCAGGCTCCCCTCCTCACTAGAAAGATGGGTGATTGCTTGGGTACATGAACCAATGACAACAAGCACTACGAAGTTCCCTCTTCCTCGTCCATCATGCGGGAATCCACTTCCTCCTGCAAGGAGAAATGTATCTCCTCCTCCGTCTTCTCTTCACCCTTTCCCCCCTCCCAGAAATGCATTGGCACCGCAAGAAAAACTCACAAGGAAGTGAACCAGGAAAACCTAAAGACACCGTGATAACCAAACAGTCAAAATGTCCAGAGAACCAAAAACACACAGAGACCAAGACAACTCACCACTAGATAAACCACTCTGGACAACACTATGGCAAATAGCACAACCAATACAACAGCAAGTAGGGAGAAAAGACAAATACAACCAATTTGCAGATGTAAACTGAGAAAAGGTGAACAACGTTTTGGGCTTTTATGTGTTCACTTGGGATATGGGATTGACAAAAGGAAAGTTGTTCATGGCGTTTTTACATTTTAATAGGGGACACAAAGGAGAAAAGGGTTGAGAAGAAAGGGCAAAATGTTTTCTTTATCTATATGGGGCAAACCAACAAAACACTTTACAAGCACTTAGACAAAGGGGCAAACACATTGTCAAAAACATTACTGAGACACACTAACTATATGAATACAAATACCAGACACCTAATCTCCTCAAAACCCTGATCAGAGCAGTCCAAAACACCACAACATCCCTTCAAGTGCGAGGCTGTTTATTGTATAACTTCCCTCACAAAAGGAAATTATCTGGACCTTTTATATCAGGTTGGACTTCTTTTAAGAGTTTCAAGAGTTCTGATTGTGTGAACAAACTTGTGAAATCAGCCCGAGAGAGCTATGATTGGCTAAACAAGCCCAATGAATAAGTCAGAGATTTGTCCCGAGAACCGGGAAAACTGATTGTCAGATGAATCATCAAAAGAGACCTGGAAGCTTGCTGCCAGTGTGACCTAGGATTCGACTGCAGCAAAAAAACACTGTACTCTCGCGGGATAGGAAGAATCATGGCAAAAGGATTTGGGATTGCATGAAAATGTCGTATCCGATCATTTCGAACCCCAAAATGGAGGGTTTTTTGGTCAAGATTTTTCACTTTTTCTCACAAATATAGATGGTAAGTGGGTTAGGAGAATTAATTAGCCATGGGGGATATGGGGGTCTCTCCCGCATTTATTTGTGAGTAGTGCAACAATTGAGAATTTTCTTTTCAGATTATCAGCATTCACAGTAAAAAATGCACAGTGATTGCGTAGATCAAGGATTTGAGGGGGTCACGGGTCATTTTCTTGTAAGTTCACTCACTCATACTAAGGAGTGAGGAGGTGGGTCCTTAATCACTCTCTACTGGGCATTGCTAAAAACCCAACCTAGCCCATGTTATGCAATCTGTGCTGCCAATACAATACAAGTTAAGAGAACCCCAAGAGTTCACCCCTCTGGAGGAGACCTATCACTACTGTCTGGGGTCGACAGAATATATGTATACAAAAAGAAGAGATAGGGAGTAGCAAATTAAGCAATTACAGTGACTATCTCATATTCCTTCCTAATGCTCAGTCCTGAAAAAATTAACCTAGTAGTCTTTTATTGCATTTCATTTCCATATCACAATTCAACATAGTACACATCCAAAACATTTCTATAAAAACATTCAACTAAAAACAAAAATCAGCACATAAAATACATCTACACATGACTCACAATAAACTCCGGAACAACAAAGACACAATAGGGCAAACAAATAATTGCACATTCATCCAATTTGTGTATTCACACTCATAAGCCCAACATGTTTCTGTCCCTTACACCAAATAGGTTGGACATTCATCAGGGGATGTCCTCTGTAAATCTTTAATCGAGTTTCTGATTCTTGCATTTTGGGTGTTGTTATTCACATTAAGAACACTTTCTGCAATTGAGATCCCCAATTACAACCAATCAAGGAAATAAAAAAGGAAGAGAGAGAGAAAACAAAAGTCACCATCAGATTCATTAAAGCTATTAATTAATCTATAAACACCCATAATAAAACCACTTGTGTTTCATCTGGTGTGGGTTTGTGAAAACCACAGACATAACATGAAAGGGTCCCTGCTCCTTAAGCACAGTAACGGCCATGTAGTGAAGAAATAATTTGACTGTTCTATTTAATAGGAGACAAACTTCATTATAGCCCCCAAACGGCCTCATAGATACACTGCAAAATACATAGTGCACAATAGGAAACTGATCAAAACTGACAAGTTAAAAACAAACAAATAGGAAGAAATGAATCAGGACACATGCCCTCCTAGAAAATCAATAACCATATCCACAACTATATTGTGTCAGCCACATACCTTATCCTGAAGAAACTTAATATTCTATACACATAGGGTTAACATCACTTTCATGATGATGTGAGATCCACTTTTAAACCCCACTGGTCAAATCGGGTAACCGCCGCTCTCTAGATGAAAGGGTTCAAGAAGAGAACAATCTCTTGGTGCTCACTCCTACACCTACATATGCTACGTGATTGTATGACAACATATCACTGTATCCTAGGATAAGCCCTGTCTCTGTACTCCTACAACCTCTATCAGCATGGCAAGATCACCTATGTGTTGTACCCCAAACAGCGCACACTAAAACAAGGCTACCAGTGACAGGGTGGCTCTAACAATGTTACAAAACATGTACCCGTTTAAGTTTCATTTACTTACACAATTTCATGTGCCCATGATTTAAAAGAGACAAGGCAACCATCTTACCTGCAATAGTGTGGTGAGCACTCCAAAAACACACCCTACATGGATAACGAGTGCCAAGAAAAACATCCCCCGTATGCAGAGCAGGACTTATTTATCAAACTTCCGACTATGCACTTTAAGCTTAATCAGCTTCCTACTAAGGAACGGACCATCCACTGGGGTTGACATTGTGCCTCATCTGTAACAATGGCAGATTGTCGGTTCTGTCTGGGTTCAGATTCCATTGAAACCCTGAAACATTGTGTAATTGATTGCCCGGCTCTAGCATCCAAGAGAGACAGACACTTTAAACATAGGGTAAACATGGAATCACTAGTCTCAAACTAATTATTCTGGTGTAGGATTATGTGGGGGGAAAATGTGTCTTTGATTCTCTCACTATGTCAATTCTTATCTGATGTTTTAGATACATTAGGCGGGTTAATATTTTTTTTTCATCTGTATGAATTAATTATATTCTTAGATATTATTATTCTTAAGTGATACTATTGTATTTTGCAAGTTCCATTTGTGAATTGAATGTATTTTTTCTTATGTATGTTTTATATTGAACATTCTTTGAATGTTCTACATTTGTGTTACAGGTTCGTGTTTACGCTTTATAAGCACCAAATACTATGTCTATTACCACACTTTTTTGTCCATGCCTATTTCACTCCATGTGAATTGATTCCATTGGCCTTCATAGGTAGTGAGTTACACATTTCAATTGTGTATGCAATCTATACACACGATGGGTATCGAGTATCATACATTGAGTTGTAAGATATTCTCAAATGATGATGTGTAGCAAGAGACAACGGACTACTCTCCCCCTTTCCATTCATGACCATAAATCACATGGCAGCCATCTTGTAGAGCCTATTTAACATTGGTTCCTACGTTTCACATGTTGCACAGTGTTAAACAGACATCCATTTTTTTCCAAGGCAAAACCGTGCTATTGCGAGTTAAGTTGTACTGAGGGTCAGCATCATGCGCATGCACGAAAACATTTTCAATACAAAGCAGAAATGTCATACTGCAAAGATCTATATATACATTATATACAAATCACATATGGTTTTAATTAAGGGTTCACCCATCTTAACGAAAATCTTCCAGTCTTCCTATCTATTTCACATCTGATCACATACTTTGTGTTATCTAGTATTTAGCAAGCATACACTGTTCCTGGTTTATGGACTTTTCAACGAAAACATTTCATCGAAAAGGAAATCCATTGAAGGAAATGCAACGTATGTAAATGCATCAAATTGCTATCTTTTACATGTAAAAGTACATATCCATAGAAACTTGTCCATTGAATATAGGAATGGACATGTTTCGATGTATATGTACTTTTAAATGTAAACAATATCATTTCCATGCATTTATTTTACAAGTTAAAACATTACATGGAGCTGTCCAGTGCTGAAAACTTCAAAGTATTTTGGCACTGGCCAGCTTCATGTAACGCTTTAGTGTTTATTATTTAATGGGGGGGTTCCCCCCAACCCCTCCCAACCCCAAGGGCACCCCCTAACCCAACCCAAAACCTAAACCCTAACCCTAACCCAAGCCTAACCGTAAGCCTAACCCTTGCCCTGACCCTAATTCTAACCCTTTCCCTAACCTTAACCCTATTTCTAACCCTTACCCTAAGCTTAAATTCCATCGAAATCCATTGAATTTTTTCAATGAAAATGCATTTTGATGGAAAGTATTTTCAATGAATAAAATTCGATGGAAATGAAATTGATGAATTCATTTTCGATGTAAAGTCCAGATACCGCTGTTCCTAACATTGGTAACTATATATTAAAATGATTTCAAATTTCAGTAACAGACAGTAACACTAGTCAACAAACTATGTGGTCTAAGTACACACCAAATACAATGAGGTGTGAAAGAGAGGAATTAAAACAATGAAACTATGACTAACAGTAGTGTTATACACCGGTTTCATGTTATTCGAAGAAAGGAATCACTGAATACTTTCTCGAATAACAAGTAACTACCAACGATGGGCGAATTACAGCCTACGCGTATGCATAAAAGCAAAAACCAAATGCCGGACGCGTTTCACAAGAAGCAAGGCTGCCGCATGGGGGAACATACCCCATTAAATCAGGCAAGTCATTTTGGCTGTCCTAAACTATGATGGGAGCCTTTGGGGATTCTAGAATATATTGAGACTATAATCTCTATAGCAACACGTCACATGAGGAAAACGAACGGCATGGGAAGTGGGAGGCAGAGCTTTTACTGCCTGAATGGAGAACTTGAGAACCAATTACGTTTGAATCTACGTTGTCCCGCTTAAGAATCCAGAATGGGTCTAACACAGTATGGAGATAAAAAGGTAATAGATTAGGAAACAAATCCTGTAGCGACTTAATGATCGTCATAAGATAACTAGGTGAATTTTAAGTAAGCATTACAAATATATACTGAACGGAAGCTAAGAGGGTAGATGTGACAAGCTGAAAAGCAATGTAAGGATGGCGATTAACAAATGGTATATGTGTTATAGAAAGAAGGGATTAACCCATGAATGGGAAGCAGCACAGAAGAACCTATCAAACAGATACAACACGCAATAAGGCATTGGGGTGAGTTAAAATTAACAGTTAATGCATGTGCTGAATTAAAGAACATGTAAAATAATACCCCAATATTGATGAACAATACCTAACAAAGCATCTGTTGTTTTTTTGTCTCTTCTTACACGTGAATCCTAGCTTTTCCCAACCCCCATTCTCACTGTCCACCACACACACACACTTAATGATTGTAAAAGAATGGTCTAATGTATGTCTGGTTTTGATAAAGGCCAGAGACCTAAACACAACTTGGTTGTATTCATGTTCAAGAAGTACGGGGTACATACTTCCAGGTGACTTTGATAGCGATGGGCAATTTACAATTGAGCAGTCCAAGGATTTGAGCGACTCTCCATAATACCCCATTTCTGTTATTAAGCCAACTGTTCCTAACATCAACAACACCCTATTATGAAATAATATGTACTTTGGGATAGTGTCATATACATACATGGAGAATATTGAATACAGAGTACAATTCCCTACTGCAGGGCTCAAACAAACACATGTGCACGGCCCTTAATAGATTTAAATCATGGCCTTAATAGGATACTCTCCATGTGCATCTAGATGGACTTGACATTATGGCACTCGACCTCTTCGTTTAGCCCAAACACATGACTTTGGGTTCTAAAAATATTTTTTTGTTCAAAAGGAAGGAGTTTACTATTGATTTCTTCCTTATTTGAACCATGGATCCATGGAACCATGGATCTTCTTGAGGATAATCGATATGAAATCCTCATGGCTATGCCCCTTTTCCATGAAATGTTTCACCATGAGTTCCTGTATAATTTGCCCTTGATGCAGCAGAAGTGCTCAATGAGTCTGGTCTTGCACTTTCTGTTAGTCTTTCCTATATAGTGTAACCCACAAGGGCACGTAATGATGTAAATGACATTTTGACTGGTGCAATTGGTAAGTTCCTTTAAAAACCATTTAGCCTGTAGCCCAATGTCAACTTCACTGGTTTTCATTGTGAATTTAGACATCACACACTGGCCACATGAAAAATGGCCAATCACCGGGGCCATACCCCATAAGGTCGTCTGTTTTACCACTCCCTGGTGTTTCTGTCTTATGTCATTCTGACCAAGATATTCCTCAAGCTCTGACTGCTCCTGTACACTACAAAAAGGGGCAGGTTTCACATTATTATAGACTTTTCTCCAATTTTTGGCATTTACTGTTTTGATATTATAAGACAAGTTGGAAAAGGTATTCACAAAAAAACAGCCCTGTCTTTTTTCTCATTCTCAAGGTTACCTTTTCAAGAAGGGCTTCTCGGTTATTCTTATAAACCTGTTTGGCCGAATCTTTGAACAGCTTTCTGGGGTATCCTTTTTCTAGAAGCTTGTTGTTCATTACATTAGCACTGTTCTCATAATGTTCTTTCATGCTGCTATTTCTTTTAAATCTCAGACACTGACCAAATGGCAAATTGGATTCAATATGTTTTGCATGGTGGCTGGAGAAATGCAACAGCGCATTTCTATCTGTCGCCTTGTTGAGGGCTTGATCCACAAATGTCTTCCCTGATGGAAAATGGTTATGTCCAGGAAATGTATTTCAACTTCACTTATTTCTTTGGTGAATTTCAGAAAACCATTCTGATGTTTGAGCCACACAATAAAGCTCTCTGCTTCCTCTTTTGACCCTTCCCACACAATAAAGATATTGGGCCTCATAACGAGTTTGGAGTTAGCTATGTCCTTAATAAGGGCATGGCTACCCCCAAACTCAGGTACGGCTCCAGCTCCCGCAAAAGGGGACTTACTGGGCCATTCTGACCTTGGAGGGCCCGGTAATTCCCTTTCACGGGACCCAGAGCAGGTACGTCCCCATTCCCATTTGAGCCCCCATAGGGCTCAATGGGAATGGGGAGGATGCTAGCAGCGGTACTGTTCATAACGGTACCGTTGCTACCATCCTGGTTTGCTCGTGAGTGCCGCTCTGCACGCCTGATCTGACCAGGCGTGCAGAGCGGCCCCTGCAAGCAAACTCGTAATGTTGCGGTATGGCAACAATGCGCCATTGTTGCCTTACCGCAACATTTGTAATGAGGCTCATTGTCTATATGTCTTAGTCATTGTTTAAGGTGACAATTTTGTGGATTATTATCAGCGTATACTATTGCTTTCTCAAACATTTCAACATATACATTGGGCAAATTCGGAGCCACAGCTGCACCTATAACGGTCTCTTCCATTTGTTGATAAAAACAACCCTGAAATTGGAAAAAGTTTCTGGTGAAGGCAAACCCGGTGCGCCGCAAGATAAAGCCATTATTCACAGGATGATCATCAATCCGACCCATTAGTACCTCTTCAATCACCTGAGTGTGGCTTTCTGGGGAATCATAGTATATTAAGACTGGATGTCCAGACACATAAGTAAATGGGTACCTGGAGTAAAAATGTGCCCTTCAATGTTGTTAATGGGATCAGTGGTATCTCTCAAATAATGTTTTACAAAAGGCATCAGATAATGATCAGCAAATTTGGACAAGGTCTCTGAAATGGAACTCACTCCTGATACAATGGGTCGACCTGGCGGGGTTAAGGGATTTTTATGGATTTTGGGCAATAGATAGCACACTGGGATTCTTCCATTTTCTCTCATCAGGAAATCTGCCTCTTGTTTCCCGATCCAACACTTGTATCACCTTGTCTCTAATCACCTGGAACATTTCTTCTGTGGGATCTTTATTTAACACATAGTAGCTTTTCCCATCTGATAGGAGAGTATTACACTCCTTGATATAATCTGTGTGATTCAATAGAAAAAGGGCACCACTCTTGTCAGCCTGTCGTACGATCACCTCATGACTCTTGTCTAGTTTAAGCATAAGCTCCCTTTGACATTTACTAAAATTTGAGTGGGTTTCTTTCCTCATGTTCTCTAGTCTGACAACCTCATTTAGCACCCTTCTCTCAAAAACAATAGATTCCGGAGAGTGGCTATGGGTAGGGGGATTAAAGGTGGAGAGATTATGGAATCCACTGTAGTTGAGAGTATCAAAAGTGGGTTGATTTTCAAAAACTCACTTTAATGTATTTTACACATAAACTGTTGGAATTCAGTTCTAAATTCAAATGGATCATGATTCTTGGTAATCACAAAATTAAACCCTTTGTTGAGGGTTTTCTCTTCTGCTGTGCTCAGCTCATAGGTAGAAAAATCGACTACCATTGTTTCTGGCTCCGGCTGCGAGTCCTTATTTGATAGTTTTTCCAGTCCCCTCTGTGGGAACCTTGATCTAAAAAAGGAGTCCTACTTTGTGTGGATTGATATTTACCTCTCGTGTTGGTATCTTGTTGACATACGGTGTCACTGGAACTAGGTCCAGTGGTACCTAGTCGCTTGCACTGTATAAAGTTTCTCAAATATGTACCCGTCTCCTGCAATCTGAGCTGGCGTGAGGATCATAACTACACATGAAAAGTGAGGAGCGGGCATGCATTGTCTCTTATTACTTCTCTGCTTGTACTTTGTCTATGTGCTTCTAACTTTTACAGGTAGGGAAACCTGAGTATAACTTTCTCAACCCCTCTCTTGCTCAAGGACCCTGTCAATTGAAAAACACTACACTGATCTCTCTCTTTAAAACGCCGGGTGAAATACCCCATTGGCAAACCAGATAATCACAACGACTAATGAACATTAGACCAGACTTCCAACAAGACACCATCTTTTGGGGGTAAACTCTTACAAGTGACAGCAAAGAAATATGTAGCTCTAGACAAAACAATTAAATAAACATACATTTCAAGGAGGTGTCGACATTGCTCTTGCGACCACGCCTGCTTCCTCAAAACCTTCCTAACTTTAGGAGGTTTGGTCCTTACCTTGAGACAGGCCAGATACTTGCCACCTTCCAAGAAAGTGTACCTCTTAAAAACCTGATATTAATAAAATAACAAATGTTCTTTCTTTAACAATTTCCTTCCTTTTTGTCTCGTATGTAGAAATTCCTTTGTGCGGAAACAGGCCTATTTGTGTCTGTCACAGCTAGAAAAACATGCTGCTGCCCTTTGTAAGTAGGAGTTTGCAGGTGAATTAATTTATGTTTTGACTGATATCATTTCCTTCACGTGGAGATGTCAGACCAGGTGACCCTCTTGTCCTGATTTAGCAGGACACAAAGTATTGGGACCATTCCTCAATAACAGACTTAGGGACTGGGGCGTGCCATTGCAAGACAGAATTTATTTAACCTTTCAGTCTCCACCAGACTAAAAATATGGCAGAGTATATGCTATCCGATTGCTAGCAGCCACACTTGAATTTTGTGTGTTCAACAGCCTGCCTGATTCAAGATGGCAGGCTACTATAAGAGCTGTTGTTGATGTCACATTGGCTGCGGCCCAAGTGCCCAGGCATTTCTGGTACCCAGCCCATAGCCAGATCTATACTTACAGGGAGCGAATATGGCAGTGACCTATCCAAGAAAAAAGCATCTAGCAAAAATCAGGCCTTGTTAAAGTCTCCAAATGATCAGTATGTAGCAATGCAAGCGGTGACCTTGCTGACAAACCAGTACAAGCACACATCCTGTGCTGCTGTGGATCCCTTGGACTCCAAACGACCCTCCTTAACCTCTCTCTTGCTACTGAGTTCTTTCCTGCTGCTTCAAGTTTCCGACTGTCCTACCAATCCTAAAATAGAACACCGTTGACCCAAACTACCTTTTCAATCACTGGCCATTCTCCTTTTCGTCCACCCATCCCCAAGAGTCTTGAAAGGGTGGTATTCAACTGGATAACAATGTACCCAAAGATCAGCTATTTCTGTACAACCCTTCAATCAGGGTTCCGTAGCAAACACTGAACCAAAATGGCCTTGACCCAGATCTCCAACTTTCTCTCTAATAATCATAAATTGCAACTCACATTAGTTCTCATTCTTCCAAAATGTCAGAAAAACTTTAAAACTGTCAATCGTCCCTCTTTCTTCTCCCTGCTCTCTTGGTCCTACACATCAGAAATTCTACCTACCGCTAAATTGATACCTAGTTACCCAACCACTCCTTCTCCGACCCCACCCCCTTTCTAGTGGGAAACCCACAAATATCTGTGCTTCGACCTCTGCCTTTCACCCTCTGCACCTCCTATCTTGATATACTTTCCCCTGACCTATTTACATGCATTTCTGTCAATCTATTATCGATCAGTGGATGGCACACCTTTGTCTCATGCTGAACTCCGCCAAGAGCAACGTTATATACCACCGAGTCTCCAATGCCTCAATGCTCCTCTGTTTCGCCTATCTTTTCCCCCTCACCTCTTCCTTAGGGGGTCATCCTTGGCTGCAAACTCAAACCTCAATTCTTCATAACTTTCTCAGCCCCAGCTGTGACACTGAAACTAATGACCAGTAGACATATCTGCCCCTGCATCACCTATCACTTGAGCTTGGGGGCAGGTGTGAAGAAGCACTCATTGACACTCTTGTTTTTCAGGATGCATCAGGGAACAAAGGGACAATCATCTCCCAATAGAGAGGTAATAGGGGAGGCCATGACCAGAAGGGGATTGAGGAGGAGGAATGTGGTGCTGCGCTGCAGTCGGACAGAAGCAGAAAGGAGTACAAAGGAGAGACAGAGGGTAGAAATCAGAATCATCCTGAAGGGAGATAAAAGGGCCTCCTTAAACTCCTCCTGGAGAGACCCAAAGATAAACATCTGCCCCGCTCTCTCCACCACTAAAGGAAAGCCTCAAGCCATTCTTGCCACTCAATGCAGACGGCTAGCAACAGCTACAGAACTGGCAGGATTCATAAGGGAAACACAAATCTTCGTACAGTAGGACAAATGGCGCTCATAAAAATAATTAACACTAAATCAATGCTAGCGTTTAGCAGGTCTTGAAAGAGAAAATATTTCCCATGACGAAAAATGTCCTGTAACCGTGGGACACAATGATCCATTTATTTGAATGTAAGGGAATAAATAGCTATGACCGTTAAAATAAACAATCTGAATTACATCTAAAGCTGTGGCGCCCAAAGCCAAATTGCATACATTCACACCAGGAGAGAACATCTGTAAAGTGTAACTGCATTATAAAGTGCGTTTAGAGAAACAGTGCATATCTAATTGCAAATTGCACGGACGGAGGATGGCACAAATAGTGTGCAATCACAACGATGGCACTGCTATTACACTACCTGTCCCTACTCTTCGTATCTATAAGGGACCCTGGTGTATTCTAGAGAACAGAACTGGCAGGAAGCAACGATGCTTAACATGCCACAACATTAGCCGCAGGCTAACTAGGAACATTTCTTCTTTTATGAGACAGAAGCAAGTAGACTGAGAGTGCTGGAGAGGAAATTGACATCTTGTGAACTTTGAAAGGAAACCATTGAACGTTTGGAACTGTTGCCAAAGACTGTCTTGCCCCACGGAGGTGTTCTTTTGAGTTCTGGGAATGAAGAAAGGGACAAAGACAAATGGGATTTCTTTGAAGTTCTGTCTTCGTCTGCAAATATTTGATGATTTTTTCTGCTTACTATTTGTTAAAGAGCGAGAAGAAACTCCTTTAGTACTGAAATCAATCTGGTCTAGTGTGTTGATCGATGTGGATGGCATACCCAACAATGTTTGAAGACAGTTCAGAGCGAGATTTCTATTGTTTCGCATGACTTCGCACCTCAGGAAAGTCAATGTTCAGCATTAGAAAATTACAAAATATCAAATACCAATATCGTGGCCCATAAAATCGGGAGTTTCCAATAAAAATCAGGATGGTTGGTCACTATGGTTCGAGGTATGACAGCACCCAAATGACATTATGGACCAGAAATGGTTGACACAATTATCTTCTAATTGATGTGTGATAAGGTTGTGAATAGATCACAAAATGCCCAGCCCCAATGACCTGTCACCAATCTGGTCAGCCCACTGTTGGTTTTGATGCGTCTTTTGTGTTTTGGCAGTGCTGTTCCGGTGACCGATGCTCTTAGAAGACATCCATTTTCCAAGGGAGGTGTCACAAGTTTCATACATGAGATGCAAGCACATCTCATATGTGATCCTTGCAGTTTCCATGGATACTGGGTCCAAGTATCTGACCACCTTCACTTTCCACTGCCCCAGGACAGTGGCTTCACAGTCCCCCCTCCCGGATGCCTTGATGTTCATCTGGTGTTTTGATACAAGGGGCTGGACCCTCCCACACATGTCATCCCAATGCTTGAGCACCCTCTACCGCATGCATGGGTGGGCATCCACTACAGTCAACTTGTTTGTGAAACACTCCCATATTTGATTTGTCTTCCCTGCAGATGGTTTCTGGCTCTCGGACCTAAACAGCAGGAAGGTGGGATGGTGTGAGCAGGTGGGTCCTTCTTGGTCTCAACCACAAGAATCCAAAGATCATTTTCAGAGAACTTAATTTTTATGAGACAGGAGTCTCCCTTTGGATCGCCCAGAATCACTTTTCCGGCTTATTCTGCCTGTATGGCCCTCTCCCAGACAGGATGACAATCAACTTAATTCCCCAAAATGTCCACCAAGCCAGATGTTGTCATTGTCACTGCGAAAACTGACTTTTACTTAACGTCTACTTGCAATTACTTGTTTTTAGAAAAAGTCCCCTGTGGTAACAGCATTTTTGGGTTTTCTTTGAAATTAATGGTATGTCAAATATGATTACCGCCGCCATGGTGGTAAGCTCGTAATTCACTTGGCAGACTCCAAATACCACTGTCAGAGGAAGTATCTGTTTCAGGTGGACTTTTGATGAAAAACTGTTTGCTTTTTTACATCTGGCTCCACAGTGTTCACTAATAAGTTTCTTCATTTTATGTTATGTGAGAGGTCCCTTTTTCCCCTAGTTGTGGAAAGCCGTAGCATCACCCACACAAACACTGATTAGTCCTTTAAAGAGGCAGGCTGTTTTTTTTTAATTTTTATAACAAGCATTGTGTAGAGGCCTGTTTTGAAAAAGAAACAGATGTTCTTTCAATAACACCATGATTGCGGGGAAGTATACTTTTAAGGGGGCAACTAACTGCCCTGTGTCCAACCGGCCTATTCTGCTCTACCACTTTTTATTCTGGTTCTTAAATACATTACTTTGGACTTGGTCTCCTAAGTTGCCACTTGTGCATGTTTTGCGGTGCGCAGTCACATCCTGTAAATGCTGCATGCCTGCCTCAAAACCTGAGAGGTCGAAGTGAGCAGGAACGGTTGGGAGCAGAGTTCCACTACTTTTCTTTTTTACTGTTAACAGTTCCACTACTTTTTTCGCAATCATTTTCACCATTCCTGAACTGTTCTTTTTGAAGTCAAAGCTGACTTCCCCACTGTAGCAGTTGCAGCTAAAATGACATCTGTTTCAACCCAATTGGCTGTCAACTACCATGGTTGTAACCCCTTGAAACATATATTTCACGTTGCTCCCCTCCTGCGTACCCTGTCCCCCGCTCTGGTCACAGCTCCACTACTTTTTTTGGTACACTTCTACCACTGCAAAACCTGACGCCTCACTTTAAAAAGCAAGGCATCTGCCTTCTTTATAAGTACACCGGATATATTCCCTCTAAGTAATGAAGCACACTAGCCCATCCTATTCTCAAAGCTTAATCGGTGCCCTAGAACAACGCCCTTCGTCTGCTCCTGGGAGAAATTATGCAAACTAGATAGTTGATGGGGCACTTTAAACGCACATCCAGATTCACAAAGGGGATCCGCATTGAAATTTAAAGAAAATGAAAGTATTCTCCTCCATCTGCACAAATGTAGAACTGGCACAGGGGTATGCATAATGCATTAAAGAGACATTGTATAACCTGCTGTCCCCCTGCATTGCCACTTCATCCCTCTACCTTGTCCCAGTCCTGATGAGAAGAGATGCTACTCCTCCAGAGGCACCTTCTGCCAAGCAAGCAGAATTTCATATAAAAGGATTAGTGGGCCAATTAAATAGGCCCATACCCTCGGTATAGACATACGGTGTCAGGGCCAGGTTTCTCTTCCCGCTTTTTAGTTTCATCTACAAGGTGGTGTTTCAGGGCCACCTAAAAGCCCAAACTATTGCATTGGAGTAGAGCATATGAGGAAGGACACAAAGCTTGTAGGTGTTGTTTGGTTATTTACCCACACATTGACTGGCCATGGGCTTGCTAATCCCTATGGTCATTCCCACTAACTTTGGGCCCATCTCCACCTCCTCCCTTGGCCCTCTTCCTGCTCACACCTGTGAGGCTAAGAACCTCGGGTCATCTTCTACTCCACACTCTCCTTCTCTCCTCACGTCTCTGATGTCTCTAAGAAGTCACACTACCAGCTGCACCTCCTCAGAGGTATTCTTATTTTCCTCTCCTTCCCCCAGAAGCTTTCTGTCTCCAGAGCCCTGGTTCTCTCTAGGCTTTACTACTGCATCAGCCTCTTTTTAAATCTGCCTGCCTCTACTCTCCGTCCTCTACAACTCATGCAGAACAGGACTGTAAGTCTTGTCCTTGGCCTCAAGCCCAGAGATCGTATCTCTCCAGCTCTAAAATGTCTCCATTGACTCCCAGTGGCTGCAAGGATCAGGTTCAAGACCCTTTGAATCACCCACAAGGCCTTCTGGGACCTGGGCCGGCAATACCTCCAACTCTCTCTTCGGAAATATCTTCCTACTCGAACTCTTCGCTCCTCTAGTTCCAACTCCCTGAGGGTCAGGTGCTTCTCCAAGCAGCAAGTTGTGTGCAGAACTCTCTTCAGCTGATGTCTCCCTCTGGAACAGACTCCCTGCCTCTCTGAAACTTGAGCAGAACCACCTCCGGTTCAGGAAGCATCTCAAGACTTTCCTCTTTGCTTCTGCCTTCTCTCTTCCTCTTGCCTGCTGATCTTCTGTCTGTTACTGCACTGGTCACCTGCCCACCTTCTGAACTTCGGGCCGAGGTCCCTGCCCACCCAGTTGCACACCTGCACTGCCTCTTGGAAACCTTTGCACTTGGGTCTGTATCTGAAACCCTACAGTCCCTTTACCTGCACTTATTCAGAGACCTGTTAACTGTACTTACCCTTGCACTTCCACCTGCTGGCCGCACTACTTGTTTTTGATCTTGTGACCTGCACTTGTCCTTCCTCCCCGTCGTCCCTGGCACTTTTACCCTCCTCTCTTCCCTGCACTTGCGCAATCTCAATGTCACTTCGTCTAGTAAGATTATTGTCTTTGTCTTCCCTTTGTTCCCCCTCCCTTGCCTCGTCGAGCCTTGAAAAACGTGTGTATAGGCGCGTTATAAATGCCCCATCATATCAATACACATCCAACTGGGATCTCTTTGAGCTAACTTATCAAGCCTTAACATCAACCGTTGCACTTAAAGTGCCTGACCCGTGTTGTTTCAAAGCAGTTGCCTTGATGGCTTAATTGAAGCTGCGTTTTGGTTAAAACAAAATAATCTCAAGCAGGTCTGTTCTTTCGTCCCCATGAATTATAAGCAGTGTTCGTGTCCTTCATTGATATCCTGTTAAAAAAAGCATTGGCAAAGCCAACAGTTTTGGTTTGTGTATAGGTATTAGGTAAGCATTTGGCAGGCACTGCTATTATATGAGCAGGTATTCACACCATCTTGCAACTGCTACCATTATTGGCTAGCTAGTACCATTACGGCTGTGTGTGGTAAAAGCCTTTTCCAGGCCTACCCATCAGCCAAAACGATTGGCATTGCCAGTGCTCTGTCGATCTGCCAGTATGATTTAAAAATGCATATGCACCTCTGCACCTCCTCCACGTTATGTCCTTCTGCAGAGGTTTTGGGTGGGGGGATGAAAGAGGGGTTCAGGGTAGACGCCCTGCTAATGTTGGTGTATGCTTCTGCGGTTCCTGGTTCTGCATAGTGGAGTGGCCCTCCACCCTTACTGGCGCAACATGGAGGGGTCAGTTTTCCCCTTTACTGCCTGTAAACTGCTCCTGCATTCCCCCCAGTGTCTGATTTGTTGGGTATAGCGAGCATGGCGAGCAGCAGGAAACGGAAAGAGAAGAGGCACCCCGATGAGACTTCCTCTACTTCCTCTGAGAGGCAGCATGGACATACATGCCATCACAAGCAACACAAGAGGCACGGGTCATATGCCAAGTTTGTCTGATGTTCGGGGAGGTCCTATAACGGTATAGTCCAATACAAACAACCACCAAAAAGTGACCCAAAATGTGACATTCTCAAAAGTGGTTCTGGTTTCATTGTAATTGTAATGAAAAACATATTACAGCACATCCAAAAATGACAAAACAAGACCAGCAGTAAAAGAAGTTATTAAAAAAATATGAAACGTTGATTAAGTTGTTTTTCATGATAGATAATTTACGCAGACATGTTTATTGCAGTAAGCCAACACATCTGAACTGTATTGCAACATACCAAAACAAAGCAGTGCTACACCCCTGTAAAACCAAAATGCTGCATATTGGAAAATAATGATACAAACCAACACTGATTCTGGTTTCGCTCCTGATGCTGACAGCTACTATGATCTCACTAAAACCAGGATGAGTTAAGATCCGTGAACTCCCCACCTTGCTTTCCCCCATGCCTCCTCCACCACGTGTTAAACCTGGCGGCCTCATTTTGGATTTCAGAACACCAGCACGCCATCTATAGTTTTCTGCCCCCCCCCCTCATATTTAACGTCAAATGAGTCTTCACGAGCTTGAGCGTAATGAGTCACTCTTACTGATGACATAGACAGCACATCTTTCAAATGTGATTGGCCGTCCCCTCACATGGGCATTTGCACTACTAGGACAGGCAGCGGTGAAGGCTGTTTACATTTCTCTGCTGTCATTGGTATGAGAGCAAAATGTGTCGTTCGTTTTCGCAGGTCACGTTTAAACAGATGCTTCTGGCAGCAGGTATTTAGTTAGTTAACCCTACAGTTACTGAATAGGGATGTCACTAGTCCAAAGTCAGCCATGCCGTGCATGAACGTTAACCAGAGACCTAGGCTTAACAGTATGAGCTATTTAACTCCGGATTGACCTCGCAGGACAAGGCCACAGTTTTGTATGACGCAGGAGACGCTGCCCGATAACGCGTAGCACGCAATGCAACTTTCCATGCTCCCGAGCCTTTAAGAACCAAGGATCGGACCCTATGCGGCAAAGCCCTCGCAGGACAAGGCCATGGCCTTGTGCGACACAGGTACGCAGGAGACGCTGCTGGACGTCATGTAGCATGCAATGCAACTTTCCTGAGCCTTTAAAAACCAATGATCGAACCCTCTGCGGTAAAGCCCTTGCAGGACAAGGACGCAGTGTTGTGTGTGGCAGGTGTTAGGAGACAATGGGGTACCAGGGCAGCGTGTGAGCGCGGACGACTTCACCCTCCATCAGCGCCCTCAAAGTAAGGTGCAGGGAGGGATAGTAGCTTGCTGCCCTCCATGCAGCTTCTGACCTTGCGAGTCTGTCCCATTCTCCCTCGTGCTCACGTGTTGTTCCACCCGCAACTGGTTCCCGCTTCCCGCGCCTGCACATCTGCCCTTCTCCCCTCCCCACGCTCGCTCCCTTCACAACTTAGGCCCCGCTCCCCCTGTCTTGTGAGCCAAATGCGTTCCCTCGCAACTTAGGCCCAGTTCCCCCCTCTATGAGCCACGTGCCTCCCCACGCAACCTGACCCACTCCCCCTGCCTTGTGCATCCCTCTCAGCATTGCTCCCCACGTAACTTGTCCCCGCTGCCCATGCCTTGCGCATCATTCTCAGCGTTGCTCCCCATGCAACCTATCCCTGCCCCCAACCCAGTGCACCGCTCTCAACGTTGCTCCCCATGTAACTTGTGCCTGCTCCCCCGGCCTTGCGCATCCATCTCACTCAGAGCTGCGTCCCACGCATCCCTCTCTGCATTGCTCCCCATGTAACCTGCCTCACTCCCCCGACCTTGATATGATATGATATGGCATTGATAACGTGCCTATAAACAAGTGTTTCAAGTCGCGACGAGGCAAGGGCGGGGGAATAAGGGAAGACAGCCAGCGATCCTACTAGGCCAGGTGTCATTCAGATCGTGCAAGTGCATGGGAAGGGGGAAAAAGCGAAAAGTGCGAGGGGGAAGGGAGTGGGGAAAGTGCAGTTCACGGGATAGTAGAAAAAATAAGATAGATAAAAAGGCCAGCTGGTGGCAAGTGCAAGGTAAGTGCAGACATAAGTGCTGGTAGGGGGACTGTAAGGATACAGAAAACAGTCTCCAGGTGCAGGGGTTTCCAGGGAGGCAGTGCAGGTGGGGAACTGGCTTGGCCTGGGCCCGAGATCAGAAGGGGTGGCCAGGTAACCAGTGCAATTTCTGTCAGGAATTCAGCAGGGAAGAGGGGGAGAGAAAGCAGAAGCAAAGAGGAAGGTTTTGAGGTGCTTCCGGAACCGGAGATGGTTCTCCTCAAGTTTCAGGGAGGCAGGAAGGCTGTTCCAGAGGGTGGCCCTGCAGAAGAGAGAGATCTACCACCAACTAATTGCTTGGAGAAACAACTGACCCTGAGGGAGTTGGAGACGGATGAGCGAAGAGCTCGAGAAGGAAGATATTTAGGAAGAGAGAGCTGAAGATATTGCGGCCCCAGGCACCAGAAGGCCTTGTCAACAATGCAGAGGGTTTTGAACTTAATCCTTGCAACCACTGGGAGCCAGTGCAGAGATTTCAGTCCTGGAGAGATACGATCCCTGGGCTTGAGGCCAAGGACAAGTCTTGCAGTCCTGTTCTGGAAAAGTTGCAGAGGGCGGAGGGTAGAGGCAGGCAGATTTAGAAAGAGGCTGTTACAATAGTCCATCCTAGAGAGAACCAGGGCTCTGGAGACAGTGAGCTTCTGGGGGAAGGAGAGGAAAGGAAGAATACCTCTGAGGAGGTGCAGCTGGTAGTGTGACTTCTTAGAGACATCAGAGATGTGAGGAGAGAAGGAGAGTGTGGAGCTGAAGATGACCCCGGGGTCTTTAGCCTTACAGGTGGGAGCAGGAAGAGGGCCAAGAGAGGCCAGCCAGAGAGCTGCAGGGAAGGATGGAGTGGGTGTGCCAATGAGTAGAATCTCAGTCTTACTGGCATTAAGGCAGAGGTTGTTGGCCTTGCACGTCCTTCTCAGCGTAGCTCCCCCACAACCCAGCCCTGCTTCCCTCTTCTCCTTCCTCTTCAGGCTCCCCTGAGCCGTGACCATTGTATTGTTCCCTGCCTGTGTCTCAGCATTCTACGCCCTTTCGTACTGTGATTATTGTATTGCCATTCCACTGCATTGCTTGCATTTCCTCTTACTTCCAGGTTTCCTTGGATTACCAGTGTTTGCATATTTTGTTTTGTTGGGTTACTATTGTATTGTTTACCACTTGCATTTCTCTTCTTCCCCTCTAGGGCCTCTATGACTACCAGATTTGTATTCTGTACTGTACTTGAATTCTCATGCCATTGAGTTCCGTTGTAGTGTACATTTGTTGCTTTCACTGTTTTTTCCACTCACGCTAGGACCCTGCAAGGGTCCAGTGTTCTTTTTCTGTGGTGTACTTGTTTCCCCTTCTTTTGTGTGTGATGCTGTGTGCCTCCCTCCTGTTTGCCCCTAGCATGTGACCCCCCCGTTCTGCTTGGGCTGCCCCAACTCTCCACCTGCACACTCTATGGTGCTCTCTGTCTCCCCTATCTTCTCTCCTGCTATTCTATCGACTATCCATCGACTCTCCATCCCTCTCACTAAGTCTGGTAGGAAGAAGCTCAAAAGGGACATCCTGGTCTCCAGGCCAGGCTTCCATATTGCTGATACCTACACCAGTGCTTCCTCCAGACAGACCCTCACTGTCATCCTCTTTGTCACTCCCTCTCCAGGCCAATGGACCCCCATATTGTCTCTGTTTTCTCTCCTTTTTCCTCCTCCTCTCCCATTAATGGTGGCACCTGGTAGGAGGCCTTCCTGACCCACTTCCACTCCTCCAAGAACATCATTAATGTCTATTTAAATGGTACTGTTTTGGTCCAGGGCCCTCAGGCCAATCTCCTCCTTTTCATTAGACGCTTCCCGCGTCTTATCAACTTCCTTCCTTCTGCTACATACCTACCCCTCTCTGTCTCCTCTGCCACCTCCTTCCTCTGCCACCTCTCTGGCCCTCTCCGCTGCTTCTTTGGCTGCTCTGCCGCCTCCTTCCTCCGCCACCTCTCTGGCACCCTCTTCTTCCTCTATAACTACCCTGCCTTCTCCTCCTTCCTCTGCTGCCCATTCGCAGGTCCCTCTAACACTTCTGCATGGCGTATCTCATGCTACAGAAGTCTTGCAAAGGTGGCAATCTGCTCCACCTCGCCACTCTTAACTCTCGCTCCGCTATCGAACACTCCTTTGTCGTCTCCTCGAAGAGCTTGATTTGGATGTACTCAGTCTCACCAAGACTTGGTTCACAGCCATCTCTGTCATGAGTTTTGACACTCTCCTCCCTGATGGCTACAATATCCTCTCCAAACCCAGAACCAACCGTCCTGGAGGAGGAGTAGCCCTGATCTTTCCGGAGTGGATCACTGCTTCTATTATTCCAATGCATCCCTACTCCTCCTTTGAATGCCTGGACTGCAGGCTCTCTATCTTTCCTGGGATCTCTCTCACTGTGGCCACCATCTACAGGCCACCTGGCCAGGGCGCCCTCTTCCTCTGTGAGTGGGCTGACCTCTCCTGCTCCCTCCTTGCCTCTCCCTCTAAACTTCTCCTTGGAGACCTTAACATCCACATGGATGCTGCTAGCACCTCCTCGGGGCTCTTTCGCAACCTCTGCGACTCTTTCTTTCTCTCTCTCTCTCTCTCTCTATTCTTCCCTCTGACCCAACTCACTCAGCAGGGTACACCCTAGATGTTCTGATCTGATCAGACCTCCCCCTCTCCAACCATCTCACCACTCCTTTCTCTTGGACTGACCACTTTCTTCTCTCCTCTCACCTGGCACTCTCTGCCCCTCAGGTTAAGGCGACACCAGCACTGCCACCCACGTTCTTGGTCATACGGGCCATGAATCCTGTGTGAGTGGAGGCTTTCCCGCTACTTTGTCTCCTCCTCCTACATCTTTCACTGACTCAAACTCTGACACAGCCCATTCCAACATTCATCTCTCAATCTCTAGCACTCCTGATATCTTTGCCCTTGTCATGCGGATACGTTTAAAGCCTGCATCCAAGTGCAACTCTTGGTTCGAGTCCGACCTTGGCCCCCTTAAGCGCAAGTCTAGGGTGGCTGAGAGGAACTGGAGAGCATGAAGCGCATCCTTTGACAAACTGGCCTGCTGCCTGTTCCAAAGGCAATACAGACTCTCTGTCCTTTCTAAGACGAGAACCTACAGCCAAGCCCACATCTCAGCGGCCTCTAACAACTCGGCCGAACTCTGTAAAATCTGCAGTGAGCTGGCCAATCCTGCTGCAGTCTCTACCTGTCCTGTTCCCTCCCAGGCCCTTTACATGGCTCTGGCATCTCATTTCACCACTAAAACTCATGTCCACTCCCTCTTCCTCTCACTCTAGCATTCTAGGCTCCTCTCTGGCCATATCTCCTCTTCCTTTCTCCTCCTTCCCCCTGTTCACTCCAGACAATGTTTCTAATCAAGTCCCATCTATAAAAGTCTCATCAAAGCAGGTGCTCGCCTGCTCCTCCACTACCATTAAGGACCACATTGGAACCCTTGCTCCAGCCTTGGCCAGTTTCTGTAATCACTCTTTTGCCACTGGAACTTTCTCCTGCCCCCTTCAGCACTCCTTTGTGCATCCCCTTCTTAAGAAGCCCTCTGCCATTCCTTCCTCTCGGGCAAACTATCGCCCGATTTCAATCACTCCTTTCCTGGGCAAGCTCTTGGAAAAACTGGCCATCTCCCACCTTAATTTACATACTGAATATGTTGGTTGTCTCCATGATCACCAGTCTGGCTAAGCAGCCAGAAGCATGGTCACTGTTCTCCTGAACACCTGTGAAGACTTGCTCTCCAATCTTGACTCTATCCTTCCTTCTGTCCTCATTCTGCTTGATCTATCCTCTGCTTTTCACACGGTCAACCATGCCAATCTGCTCAATCGTCTCAGTGACAACCTGGGTATCTCTGGTCAGGCCATAGCCTGGTTAACCTCCTTTCTGCCAGGTCCAATTTGGGTCTATCCTCTCTTTTATCTCTTGCTCCACTTGTGTTCCCCAGGGGTCTAACCTCTCTTCCGGGCTCTTTAACCACTACCTGGCACCTCAGGGCCACTGCATCTCTACCTTCTGCTCTAACTTTCAGTTTTATGCAGATGACACCCAGCTCTCCTTCAGGCTCACCTCAACCTCGTCTGCTCCTAATTCAAGAAGGGTGTGCCTCCAACCATCTCTGCTTTAATGCCACTAAGACTGATATCCTCCTCATTAGGACACCTGCTCCTGCCTTCCATCTCCCACTCTGGCCGCCCACCCTGGGCCCTCTACCTGCACCTTCCTGTGAGGCTAAGAACCTTGGTGTCATCTTCAACTCTACCCTCTCCTTCTCTCCTCACATCTCTGATGTCTCTAAGAAGGCCCACTACCAGCTGCACCTCCTCAGAGGTATTCTTCTTGTTCTCACTTTCCCCCAGAAGCTCACTGTCTCCAGAGCCCTGGCCCTCTCTAGGCTGGACTACTGAAACAGCCTTTTCTAAATCTGCCTGCCTCTGCACTTCGTCCTTTACAACTAATCCAGAACAGGACTGCAAGATTTGTCCTTGGCCTCAAGCCCAGGGATTGTATCTCTCCAGCCCTGAAATCTCTCCACTGGCTCATTGTGGCTATGAGGATCAAGTCCCTCTGTATCGTCCACAAGGTTTTGTAGAGCAGGGGACCACACTACATCCAACTTTATATTCTTAAGCATCTTCCTTCTCGAGTCCTCTGCTCATCCACCTCCAACTCTCTGAGGGTCAGATGCATCTGCAGGCAGAGAGTGGGGGTAGATCTCTGTCCTCAGCTGGCGCTTCCCTCTGACACAGCCTCCCTGCCTCTCTCAAACTTGAGCAAGACGACCTAAGGTTCCAGAAGCAACTCAAGACCTTCCCTTTTGCTTCCTCTTTCTCTCGCTCTCTCCCCTGCTGACGCTCCTGTCTGCTGTGCTAAATGGCCACCGGGCCACCCAACGAACCTACAGGACCAGGCTCCTGCATGACCAGTTGCCCTTGCTCTGCCTCCGGGTCTCCCAACCACTTAAGAGACTGTATCTGGAACCCTACAGTCCCCCATCTCTCTGCACTTAGGAGCCACCTCCCAGCAGCACTTAAGAGTTACTTTGCACTCTCGCCTCCACCCCCCCTGGCACTTCTCACTCTCCCTCCCTCCTGCACTTGCACGTTCTGAATGACACATGGCCTAGTAAGATTGTTGTTTTGTTGTCCTCCTGTCCTCCCTCCTTTGTCTTGTCACGCCTAGAAATACTTGTGTACAGGTGAGTTATAAATGATATGATATCATATCATAAAAGAAGCCAAAACTTTCTCCAAGGTCTAGATATTAGTTTTGATGTTTTCAGACTGGAAAGGCCAAGCATGGTTCCAACTGCTTGTGAAAATGATATTTGTGTTTTGCAGACATTGTTTGCTTCTTCCTCCCCTCATGCTGCAAATCATATTACTTGCAGTAGGACAAGCATAGACAAGACGTGAAGGGGGCCTTTTGGTGAAACCTATGTAACCACTGCCTTCATACACAATCAGGGTCCAGAGAAAGCTTTCTTTGTAGCATTGGTAGTGTGACTATTTTAAAATGGCTCACTTCGGGACTGTAGGGTATTTTGTATAAACTTGGGGCTAGGCGGTATTTTCTTACCGCCAAAAACAATGGCAATTTGACAGTGACTATTCCTTGCATTCAGATTGGGTTTGGCTTTATAGTGGAATACATTTTGTTGGTGGTATTTTGGTGAGCATAATTTCTTTGTTTTATTTGTGGCCCCAACATACAAAACCCCTTTCTTTTGTTTAGACTAGTCTTGTGATCTCTAGATGCCTCAGACTTCTACATTATTCAGAAATACCACATTTTCATATGGAGTGCCACCTATGGCTGATATCACTAATTTATTTACGTTAGTGAGACTATGGGCCTCATTACACGGTAGGCGGTGAGCCATGGCGCTATTAGCGCCATGGCTCATGCCGGTAAAATACCGGCACCGCCTTGGCGGAAAGGGGATTTACCGCCCCATTCCAAGGTTGGAGGGGCGGTAAATCCCCTTTCCGCCATTGCCCTTCCCCATTCCCATTTCTGCCCCATAGGGCTCTATGGAAATGGGGAAGGCGCTAATTACGGCACCGCAATTTTGCGGTGCCGTAATTAGCTCCGAGGTCCCTTAGCGGGTTGGATTTTAACGCCTGCAAGAAGCAGGCGTTAATTCCTCCAACCCGCAAAGGGACCTCGTAGTACGGCGGTAAGGGTTAACGGTCACCGTTGCCATTAACGGTGACCGTTAACCCTTACCGCCGTCCGTGTAATGAGGCCCTATGTTTCCATGGAGTATTCACAATAACATGTGGTATTATCACTAATTTATTTACATTAGTGAGACCATGTTTCCATGAAGTAGTCACAATAACATGTGGTATTATCACTAATTTATTTACATTAGTGAGACTATGTTTCCATAGGCCTCTCTCTGCTGATTCATATACGCTCAGCAGACTATTGCATTATATTCCACTCAGAAGCAACACACACATACATGCCGTGAGTGCAACTACGCACACAGCTATTTATAATTGCTCATAACATTACTTCATCTGCATAGGAAGTTTGGCACATATATTACCCAATAACCTCCCCTTTTATGATGTGATATGGGCTAAATGCACCAGAGAAAAACAGAAGCAAAAAAAAAACCTTTACACAGGCTGTGATTTATAACAGTTTAATTTCAAAATAATACATTACCAGCTTTGTGAGGCAGTCTTTTCTAGAATAAACAGAAGCGAAACAAGTGCAAAAATACAAGGAATTTCATTTTACCTTTGCAACAATAAAAAGAACAGTCAGTTAGATGGCAACATTATAAAGTGGCATTTAAACACAGGAGAATTCCCTATCGCTACACTGCCTGTCTAATAGTTGATCATTCGTCCAGCAGTCACAGCAATCTCACTCCATTTGTATATTTACCAGCTATTTGTAGCTTTTCAGCACGCAAAGTCTCCTGGCTTGTCGTCTTTGAGCAGTGACCCATGGCTTTTTTTTTCTTTCTTTAAAGCACCCAGCGAGAACATGCAGTTCAATCTGCAATCTGCAGTTCTCAAGCCGGTGCAAAGTGACTAGGAAACCCCAGTCTCTGAAGGTCAGTGGTCCAGCTCCTCACAGCAGCAGAACGAAGGCGACCTCACTGCAACTCTGCAAAATGTCTTCTCCCTCTCCTTCTCCCCGATCTGCTTCAAGAAACATCTGTTACAGCCCCTAAGGTGACGTGTCACCAATCAAAATACACAATAGTCTACCCTCCTTCCTCAACAATGGCTCACTTTTACAGTAAGCAACTGTATCTAACTGATTTCCTGCTATTCGAATTTTGCTTCCTGCAAAGACCGTGAACAGAGCAAAAAGAGAGGAAAAAAATGTATTTGAACACACGTTTAAATGAATCTCAGCCTGCCTCATTTTGCACATGGAGAACACATTATAAGGTTAAGGAGTTAAAATCGTGTTAGTATTTGTTAATTAAGTTAATTAAGTATCTAATGTTTCTCCTGTAATTGAGGCATTTCAGGTGAGAAAAAAAATGGTGTGCTTTTAAAATAAGTATTGAAAAAAATGGTGTGCTTTTAAACTAAGTATTGAGAAAAATGGTATGCTTTAACTTAAATATCCTGTCTTCATATACCTGTCCATATGTTACCCTGGCAACACATGGCTTGCTGTACCACATTACAGCAATACTGTGATCCCATGCAGTGGCGCTGCACTCCAAAACACGCTAAATTATACTACATACCCTCCTTTTTCTGATAATTTGGCCATGGTCCAAGCCACAATTGGAAGAAACCCAACTTGCTCCCTTTCTTCTTTTAAAATGTATGCATATTGGGATATCTTTCTCTGCAAATTGTATCTACTAACATGAGCAACATCTTAATTTTCCCTGACAAAACAATCAACCATCCTCCCGTTATTAGCACCAGGACAGCTAAACCCACTATAGAGCGTTCCCCCCAGGTTCCCCAATTAAACTTTTCCACTTCTATTATACCCAGGTTACTAACTGTAATATTATTCTTTCTCAGATTCATCTTCACCACATGCTTCTCTTTATGATTCAATAAGAACTCCACATCCAGGTCTATTGGAAATTCATCCCTTTGAAAAAATTCAATATTTTCTACTTGGCTTTCCCAAATGACATTCGTAACATGAAATAGTGTTAAACCTCCAATCGGCACAATTGTGTCCTTTTGAACCTGTAAGTAAAATACATTATATTTCACCTGTTTGACCACAAATGTTCCATGATTCCAAAGGAACTACTGTAACGTTTTTCATACAGGTGCTGACCAACCATTTACCTTTGACCATCTTAGCTTGTGCCAATTCTTCACCCCCCATATTGCTAATAATTACTTCACATCCTTCTGATATACTTGGGTCAGATTTCAAACCACAAATAGCGTCTGTAGGATCAGGAATAAACGGTTTACCTGGGCACATATAATTTTGTTCTTTAAATTTCACACAAGTTTCCAAATTTGGTATCAAGTAAGCCTCAGGCTCCCATGACTGAAATGCCACCACTTCTGGAGTCTTAATCTTAATAAATGTGTCCTCTTGCCAAAATCCCACATTGTGTACCCACTTGGTTTGATAAATGAGTTCAGGGGCTACATACGGGATACATAGTAAAAACCCTATTTCCAATCTTTCCAAGTCCACATATAATGGCATTGCATTACCCATTTCAAATGCAATTTTTACCTGTTCCACATCAATCTCCCTCCTGGTCAACCTTTCTATCATTTGATGAATAATATCCTGTGAAACGAAGTACAATGGTATATGTCCTTGAATCAGTTGTAAAATTGCAGTTTGAACTTCTCTCATGTAATTTGTTAACAGTCCATCAACAGGACTCATTATATTCAAGATTTCACTCAGTGTTCTGTCATGCTTAATAATCAATTTAGTCACCCGTTGCATTACATCCGCTTGTTCATTCAATATGATCGCAGTTTCATTTATGAACCTTACTTGTTCATCTAAACCCCCTCTAATTCCATCTAAGGTTTTTTGTATTATCTCCAGGTCAACACTCAATTGTTGTGCTTTAGTACTCAGCGTCCCTACTGAACTGGCTGTTGACATCGTGGTACTTATTATGGCTCCAATTATAGACATAACCAATGAGACTGCAAGCATCACTGCTCCTCTTTTTCCTCTCCTCTTCTTAATGTCTGCTGAATTCACAAATGTTTTCTCCAATTGCATTAACATATCTCTTATTGACTGCTTAGCGTCCTCTTTTCTTAGTTCCAGCCACTCTTTAGTCTGCTCAGCTTTAATTCCACTATTGTTAAAATGTTTTTCTATCACAGTATCAGGATTCAATGGTATGTAAATGTTCTGGAAAATCATCCTTCTATCACTCATGATGAATCCTGGTGCTTCTTCTACTGCAATACCAGATGCTGGTCCAGGCTCAATGACAACCTGTGCTTCCACAGTTTTGAAGTTCCCTCCGAATGTCATCATAACTATCCATATTGTTGACGTCATCATCAATGCTGATTGCTTTGTAGCCTTGGTCTTCACCCCCTTACGGGTCTTTTCCGGAATCTGTCCGCGTGGACTCCAGGACTCCATCATCTCCCGTGTCCTCTGGTCCCGTGACCTCCAAGCCAAAATGTGTTTATCAATAGTCTAAATCAAATAGAAAAGAAACAAATTAAGTACATAGCATAATACTAACTTCACCCTTTTGCCAAAAATAAAACATGCTTTGCAAAGCATTTCGCCCTTTTCCTCTCGCTGTCTGAAATTAAGCACATGTTAAAGAGAAAACAAACATACATAGAATAGCATTCAACATTTAATACATTTTCATTTTACAAACCAACTCTACTAAGTTCAGCTTCCATATTTTTTTTTCTTTTTACCTATATACATATGTAATAATCAATCACCTCTATTTTATTTCTCTGCTGTTGCTCTCTGACTAAACCCATTTACCTTACCTTCTTTTATGTATTCAAGGGACTTTATCTGTTTCTACACGCTCAAGTCTTTTAATTTTGTGTCTGGGGTGCCAGGGTTTAATTTGGTTTACATGAACAAACTGTTCTGTTGCTGTTTCACCTTCAGTTTTCAAAATTCTATAAACCACAGGAGAGACCTTATCTATAATTCGAAATGGCCCCTGCCAGGCTGCTAGAAATTTGGAATTTTTCTGTTCACCTTTTCCAAAATGAAATTTATACACCTGATCGCCCACACAATATTCTTTCATTGATGTCTTTTTATCATAATATGACTTTGCACTGTCAGCAGCTCTTTCTAGATTTCGCTGTACGAAAGCAAATGCATGTTGTAAATGCTTCCTCAGTTCATCAATGTATTCATGAACTGTGGATGCGCTCACAAGTGTCTGCTCATGTGTTCTGTATAGCAGGTGTTGTGGTAACACCATTTTCCTACCTGTCAAAACCTCATGGTGACTAACACCTGTTGCTTTGGCAGGAGTTGATCTGATTGCCATTAAAACCAAAGGTAAACGTAAATCCCAGCTGGAACCTGCTTCTGCCACAAATTTCTTTAATATGTCCACAACAGACCTATTGCGGCGTTCAACACCACCAGAAGAAGCAGCTTGATATACAATATGTAATTTCCTTTTCACACCCAGTATTTGCCATACCTTACTCATCAGAGCACTTGTGAAATGACTTCCTCTGTCTGATTCTATTCTTTGTGGCAATCCAAACCTTGAAAACACATGATTCACCAGTAATGTAGCTGCTGTTTGCTCACTACAATCTGGTGCAGGAATACACTCAATCCATTTCAACATCAAACACACCACACTCAAAATATAACGGTCCTCCCAGCTCGACCTCTTCACAGGCCCTACATAGTCTATTTGCAAATCTGACCATGGAAGAGTTAAGCCTCTTTTCATTAATGGAGCTCTATGCATTGGTGAAGCAGGTTTAAATTGGACACATACTAGACATCCTCTAGTATATAATTCCACATCTTGGGACATATGTGGCCAGTAAGCATAATCGTTTAGTATTTCCAATGTTTTTTGTGAACCTCTGTGGCCTGCAGTTATTGCATCATGTGCATGGTGTAGTATTACCCCTCTGAATGAAAGGGTATCACCCACTGTATCTGTCCTGTTATGGACTCTCTGATCATGAGTCCATCCTGTAGTCTAATTCGTTTTTTATTCTTTAATAGCACCCTCAACTCTTCCTTTCATATACAATAATTTTCTGTTAAAGGGTTTTGTTCAGGATCTATCAAATGATTATAATAGATTCCCAAAATCCGATCATCCTTTTGTGCCTCAATCAGATCTTGATCTGGTGTATCATAACTCCATTGTACTACTGGTTGATCTACCTCCTCTGGTGCTTTAGAACGTGTTACTGCATCAATTTGTATTTCACTAAGTAAATGTTCAATAAGTAGCAATTCTCCCATCACAGCCCCAATTTTAGCCAGGTGATCTGCCCTATCATTCCCCTCATTTTCCTCTCCTGGAGTTTTTAAATGCCCACAAATCTTCCTCCAGTATATTGTTAAGTCATTCTCTGACACCAATTTGTCTATGGCTTGTATCATGTTTCCATGTTTAAGTGGCTTTTTGTTGTATGTAATCATGCCTCTCACTTTCCAGCCAGGTAAATATTCTACAAAGCTATTTTGTGCATAGTCAGAATCAGTCACCAGGAATTTCACTAAATTTATTATCAACTGCAGTAGCAATTGCTTTATAAATGTCTGCCAATTCCGCTACTTGACTGCTCCTAGCTCCAATTCTCATCCCTATACTGGGGACGCCTTCACATTTCAACCAGACATTTCCTATTCCTGACACTAATTGTTTATTACTGTCATTTTCAATGTGAAAAGCACAACCATCAACATATACAGTTGGCAAATCCTTGCATGTCTTTTCATCAAAAGCTTTGTGTGGTGATTGCCCAAAATCCTGTAAACTAGATTCCACTTCTACTTTGTTTGATACATGTTCAGCTGCACAGTCATGTAGATCTGCTAAACCCTGAACAACTGTGCTTTTTTTATTTTGGCCATATCTCACTTCTACAGGAAAACCTTGTAATGCAAGCGTCCATGAAGTGATTCTGGACTGTGCTAGGTTACCTGACCTGATTCTTTTACTCTCTAAAAACTGCAATGGTTGATGATTGGTCTCAATAATTACCTTTTCTCCCTGAACAATGGGGCGGAAATGCTGTATCACCCACACAGTGGTCAAAAGGGCCTTTTCACATTCACTGAATTTAATTTCAACTTGGGAAAATGCCTTACATGCATAGGCAATGGTTTTGTGATTCAAATCATGTTTTTGTGATAGCACTGCTGACATATACTGTTCAGAGAAACCTATTTATATAGATAAATCCCTATCCTTTATGGGGTATGCCAAACATGGTGCCTTTATAAGACATTCCTTTAATTTAGCCACTGCCTCAGACTGCTCTGTTTCCCATTTCCAGGGTGTATTCAGCTTTAACAGCTTAGTTAATGGTTGAGTAATTTCAGCATAATTTTCAATGAACTTCCTGTTATAGCCCGTCATTCCTAATAAACTTTTGACCCCTTTCAAATGAAAATGAAAATAAATTCTGTATCTCCTCTGCCAATGGCATATCCAGAGGTGAGATCTAACGTGGTAAATACTTTTGAACCATGTACCTGAGCTAGGCCCTGATCAATGAATGGCAGTGGCCATCTGGATACTGGCATTCTTTTATTTAACTCCCTCAAATCTGCACATAGCCGCCATTGACCATTTGGCTTTAACACACCTAAAATAGGTGTGTTGGATGTGCTATGAATGGGCCTGATGATTCCCCGTGACTCCAAATTTTTAATAATCTCTGCCAATGACTCTAGACATGCCAATGGTAATCTATACTGGTGCACAAATACTGGGCTTCTGCTACACCCTTCCGGTAGCGTGGCCACATGTAAATCAGTTAGACCGCAATCATAAGCATCTTTTACGCAAATACATCTTTAAACTCCATAAATATCTTCCTCAGTTAATTTCTATCCTCATCGTTGTCACATGCATCCGCTGATGAAATCTGCTCCTCTACCATTTTGGAGAATTCTGGAAAATGTTCTGGTAGGGGAATCTCGGCGCTTTCCTCTAACTGTGTGGATGTGCCTCTCTGTAAAGCCGCCACTTTTAAATGTTTTGCCATATCAGCTTCCACTTCAATGGGCTGATTTTCTATTTCATTTTCATTTAATTTAAATGTTATGCATTCCTCTTGATGACAGCACACTGTCTCACTTGAATCATAAGGGTACACAGAATGAATTCTAAATATTCCTTTGGGCTGAGAATCTAGGTATTCTGGCAATTCACCCTTGGCATCCACATACTTTTCAGGGATATTTCCAATCACCATGTTATTTAGATCTGCTGTGTAATGTGATTTGTGTATGGCCATTCCTAATGGGGAGTTTTCCTCTAAATGAATATCTTGACAACTTTTATTATTCACCATATTTTTTACAGACCCTTCACCAATATCTACCAATGGAATGTATTCATAATCCAGGCCTTGCTGTTATATGGATTCATTCAAGCAGACAAATGCATCAGAATCTTTCAACTGCTGTCCATTTTTGCATTTCAGTGTTATTGCAACCTGTTTGGTGAATGCAGGGATAATAGTATCCCTCCTCAGTTGTAATTCAATTGCATATGGGACCAGCTGTGTGCAATGATAAGCCCTTCTTTTGTCTTCAAATTCAGGTGCCGGCCCACATTATATCATTGCCCATGTGAAAATCATTCTGTGTTACACTCACTATCCATACATTATGGTAAATTGTTTTCTGGCCAATGCTAATTTTTAGCATGCATCTTCCTGCAATTCGGTTTTCAAAATCTGGACTGTCGAAACCAGAGACATATTGGTTTTTAATTCTAAATTTCGGGATCTCCTCCCTCTCCAATATTTTTTGCAACAATTTCTCATTAATGAAACTCCTTTCCTGTTCAAATGCTAAAGTGGCTTTTATTGTTTTAGAATAGTCATTGATGCCAACATGAACCCATGGTTGCTCATCTTCCATGTGCATTTCAGCAAGGGTGGTAATGTGTTTTTCTGAATCTACTTTAGAAGCAGTATTCTGTTTGCATGTCTTCTCTTTTAAATAAAAACGCAATCTGTGCTCATCTCTGGCAGTCTGCCATTTTTTCCTTGGGTCCAAGTATATTTCTACAGGTAGTTTTTCATTTTCGCTCTGCATTTTGTCCTGACACATTAATATAAAAGTGATGCTAGGTATGCAACTATTCTGGAGATATACCTCCACTGCATCATTTGTTTTGGTAACGGTGTGACATTCATTTATATTGCTGCTTTGTGATTTTAGTTTTTTAGGTCTCAATGTTTTTTTGTTAAGGACCACAGTACCCCATTCACCCCATCTATGAGAGGAGACAACCTTTTCAGGCAATCCGTTCCCATCAGAAATGGAATTTCACAAATGGATGTGACCAATACCTCCTGTTTCATTCTGTGTTTACCTATCTTTATGTCAACCTCAGTGACGCCTATGATAGGCACCTCCTCCCCATTAAATTTATGCACTGGACCTTGACTTTCCTTCACTGTAATATGATTCTGCAGGGATCTCCCTTCATTGATACTCTATACCAATTCTTTAGACGTAATTGTGGCCTGTGCGCCAGTGTCAATCATTGCAAATGTATTGCATTTTTCTTCTACAGTGATGGGAGCATAATAAATGTCCTCAACTTCCTCTAACACACATAAGAAGTGCAAATTCTTACTGATTTCAGGGCTCACATTTCTCAGGCCTTTTTCACTTTTGGCTAAGCACATTGGTAAATGGGAAGACATTGTTCCCTCCTTTTTGCCCATTCCTGTGTGAGAGACTTTATTCATTTCCCCATGTTCAGAGGTGTTTTGGAGTGTGGCCACCGTTCGCCCATCCATCCAGGTATTATCAGAGGTCACACTACAACCCACCAACTGAACATGTGTAAGAACATCACTTGGCAATTTGTCATTGCCTAATTCTGTGCATTTGTGATTATTCAGTATGGTACCAGCCCTTTTAACCTCTTCAAAAATATGTGGCTCAAAGAATTCTTCAGGTGATTGACCTGTACCCTCCTTTTGAGCATTTCTTTTTTCTGCCTGTGTTTGGTCATTGTTTTGATTGCCCAGGGAAGGAGTTACAGCATCGCCACTTACACCCTGTTCACTGGTATTCCCCATGCATGAGTCATTTTTCTTAAATCTGTCTCTTTGTTCTTTTGGATCTTCAGGTTTTCCTATTTCATTTGTACAAATCTCCAATGTTTGATTTAGTTCTAGGTTAAACCGTACCTCTCTTTTAGAAGTATTTGCATTTTCTGTTACATGTTCATTTACTGGTATTTTCACTTTTAAATCATTAGGCATCTCAGAGTCATTATGCAAAATTACATCAGAGCAAAAAGCCCCCCGGTCACTGCTATGGCCTTCTGCCCCCTCCTTTGATGACTGTGTTTGTGCTGTACAGAGCTTGCCTATTTGCTCAGCTAACATTTTCACTTGGGCTTCGAGACACTGGAATCTTTCCATTTCTCTAGAATCCTCTCTCGGAGGCCTAGATCGACATTGGTTGTTTTCTCCCTGATTGGTTCTATTCTGATACCTCTCAGGGGAATGGTTTCTATTTGGATGGTTCCTGAACTCTTGATTCATTTGTGGAGGGGAGCGAGGTTCACCCATCCTTTGGTTGTAGTCCCCTGGTGGGGAATCATTGTACTGACGTGGAGTATAGTTTATGTTCTGCCTCATGTCCTGTCTCTCATGTTGTGGGTACTGGCCTCTATGTTGATTCCCATTATCAGCAAATCGATCCACATATCGGGGTCTATCCTCATTACCATATATCATGGTATTGGGATCAAATCTGCTTTTTGTCCCCAATGTCTGATAAGGACCATCATTTCTTTGATCCTGATTTTGTCTACGGTTATTGTTCATACCTGACATATCAGGTCGATAGCCTGCCCAGGGCCTACCTTCTAAGTACCTGGGGCTGATGTAGCTCTCCCTATTACTAGGATCATGTGATTGAAACATTGGTGCAGGGTGTGATGACTTTTGTTGATTACCCCTTTGCTCAGGTCCCAAATTATTTTTCTTGGACTTTCAGCAGACTCAAGGGACATTTTGGCTGACCTAATTTCCATCACTGTTGCTGAGGGTTCTTTAGATTTAGGTCTAGTATCTTTCATTGTATCACTTTCTCTACCCTGGCCATAGAGTACCTCATACAGTTTTGTGCTTTGGCGCACAATCCATTCAAGGGACTTGTCACGGTCAAATTCACGGACCAATTGGGATATGATGTCTTTCTGTAGCCCATCGAAGTAGGCAGTTTTCAACTCATTGGAATTGGGGTCAAAAGATACATCAAAGCGAGAAAATGCTCTTTTTAAGTCTTGTAAAAACTAGCGAGGGGATGTATTAGGCCCAGCAGTGATTGTGTAAGCAACTTTCTTTGCCTCCTGCAATGACTGGAAGGGAGAAAAATGACGCCTAATCTATTTTTCAAACTCTGCCCATGTCATATTCTGCTGTTCATTCAATCCTCTTATGATACTGACCGTCAGAGCATCTAAAGTTAAATGAAAATACTGCCTGTACTGATCCTTTGGTATCTGGAGGGCTTTAAAAATGTCATGAGCCACTTCTAAGTGATCCTCTATGCAGCATTCCCCTCCCTTTTTAAATGGTTTGATCAGGGCTTTAATGGATTTCATTATCTTTATGGGGCTACTTGTTGCAATGCATGGAATTGCGCTACTTGGTGACTCAACCCTGGTTCCAGATGTATGGGATTGGTGGCGGCCCCCAATGGGAGTATCAAATCCCCCAAGGGCGCTGTAACCAAGTTCAGTCACCGGCCCATTCACTGGGGCACTAGCTCTTAGAGAATTCACCTCAACTCCATTGAATGTGGTGCCCTGCCGCCTCACCTGGGAATGCACATTTGCTGTTCCAAGTCCTTACACTTTGTAAGGAGCCTGTTTGCTTCGTTTTGCAAATAGTTGTTTTCATCACTCATTTTATTAATTACCTCCTGCATGTCGCACATTTGCATTTGGCATTCATGAACTTCTTTATTTCTCTTGTCTCTTTCTTGAAGCATTTTAACCATTTCTTGTTCTGCATTTTGGAGATAACTTTCTTTTTCAAAATGTTCTTTTTGTAAAACTTGCATTTCTGAAACCATCTCATCTTTATCTTGTCTAATGTGGTCCACCAATGCTTTTAAGTGTACCAATTCTTGTTCACTGTCTTCAAACTGTTTCTTGCTTTTGGACAATTGAGTATCAAAATCTCTGCATTTTAACTGCATGTCTTTTTGACATTCATCCAATTCTGCTCTTAACATTTCCTCTTTCTTACTTGCCCCATCTAAGTCAGTCTGTAACCTGTTAATTAGCTGGGTATCATTTTCCTGCATTCGCAGGGACCTATTCAAAATAAACCAGATCTTGGCCCATAGCTGTATCAAACAATCTTTCTCTGCATGTTTATCAGCTGCATTTAATAACCTTAGAAGGCAGACCTGAATTATGCTGCCTTCTGCAAAAATAGTGTCTAGTTTTTCTTTCTGCACCTCACCATGAATGCGGTCATGCCATTCTGAGGTACAATTCGATGACCAGGTCCCATGTGCAAATAATTATGCCTCCAAATATTGCACTAGGTCTGAGAATGTAGCTTCCCTTTGAGACATTCTGAAATTTGTTTTTAGTGACACACTGCTATTATAAAATGGGTTCCCTTTAATGTATAGATGGCAGTGTGAGACACATTTGCCACACCTAGTAGGTGCTCTTTGATCACTTTCCCGGCCTGCAACGCACCATAAATATGTAGGGTATTTTGTATAAACTTGGGGCTTGGCAGTATTTTCTTACCGCCAAAAACAATGGTAATTTGGCAGTGACTATTCCTTGCATTCAGATTGGGTTTGCCTTTATAGTGGAATACATTTTGTTGGTGGTATTTTGGTGAGCATAATTTCTTTGTTTTATTTGGGGCCCCAACATACAACCCCCCTTTCTTTTGTTTAGACTGTTCTTGTGATCTCTAGAGGCCTCAGACTTCTACATTATTCAGAAATACCACATTTCCATATGGAGTGCCACCTATGGCTATTATCACTAATTTATTTACATTAGTGAGACTATGTTTCCATGGAGTATTCACAATAACATGTGGTATTATCACTAATTTATTTACATTAGTGAGACTATGTTTCCAAAGGCCTCTCTCTGCTGATTCATATACGCTTGGCAGACTATTGCATTATATTCCACTCAGAAGCCACACACACATACATACCCTGAGTGGAACCACACACACAGCTATTTATAATTGCTCATAACATTACTTCATCTGCATAGGAAGTTTGACACATATATTACCCAATAACCTCCCCTTTTATGATGTGATATGGGCTAAATGCACCAGAGAAAGACAGAAGCAAAAAAAAACCTTTACACAGGCTGTGATTTATAACAGTTTCATTTCAAAATAATACATTACCAGCTTTGTGAGGCAGTCTTTTCTAGAATAAACAGAAGCGAAACAAGTGCAAAAATACAAGGCATTTCATTTTACCTTTGCAACAATAAAAAGAACAGTTAATTAGATGGCAACATTATGAAGTGGCATTTAAACACAGGAGAATTCCCTATCGCTACACTGCCTGTCTAATAGTTGATCATTCGTCCGGCAGTCACAGCAATCTCACTCCATTTATATATTTACCAGCTATTTGTAGCTTTTCAGCACGCAAAGTCTCCTGGCTTGTCGTCTTTGAGCAGTGACTCAGGGCTTTTTTTTTTCTTTCTTTAAAGCACCCAGCGAGAACATGCAGTTCTCAAGCCGGTGCCAAGTGACTAGGAAACCCCAGTCTCTGAAGGTCAGTGGTCCAGCTCCTCACAGCAGCAGAACAAAGGCGACCTCACTGCAACTCCGCAAAATGTCTTCTCCCTCTCCTTCTCCCCGAGCTGCTTCAAGAAACATCTGTTAGAGCCCCTAAGGTGACGTGTCACCAATCCAAATACACAATAGTCTACCCTCCTTCCTCAACAATGGCTCACTTTTACAGTAAGCAACTGTATCTAACTGATTTCCTGCTATTCAAATTTTGCTTCCTGCAAAGACCGTGAACAGAGCAAAAAGAGAGGAAAAAAGAAATCTGAACACACGTTTAAAATGAATCTCAGCCTGCCTCATTTTGCACATGGAGAACACATTATAATGTTAAGGAGTTAAAATCGTGTTAGTATTTGTAATTAAGTTAATTAATTAAGTATCTAATGTTTCTCCTGTAATTGAGGCATTTCAGGTGAGAAAAGAAATGGTGTGCTTTTAAACTAAGTATTGAGAAAAATGGTGTGCTCTAACCTAAATATCCTGTCTTCATATACCTGTCCATATGTTACCCTGGCAACACATGGCTTGCTGTACCACATTACAGCAATACTGTGATCCCATGCAGTGGCGCTGCACTCCAAAACACGCTAAATTATACTACATGACCAGAGGCGAACAGCTTCCTATGAAAGAAGACAGTGCTTTCTCTCCATCACAGATGGGCAGGCATCCCAGGTCTTGCGGCGCCATACTGAAGCGAGCCCTGGAGGTGCTCCTGGACTGACTTTATTTTAGTAGACACAAGTGTTTTCAAATTAAGGTAAAGCAAACGTAGCAGAATTTCTCCTTAGATTTGAAAAATATTTAAAATAAATTACAATGTGGCGATGTAGTCACCAGAATACATATCCAAGTGTACTTTGTTTACTAAAGTGTTCATAAGACTCTTGTTTAAAGCTAATTTGCATAATATGTGAAGGTTAGTGGAGCACAGTATCGACTTCTTTTCCAGTTCTTTCATTTCCTCTCCCTATCGCTCTTAGCTCTCGTGCTAATCCTCCCTCCTTGTTCCCCTCTCCTGCACTATCTTGCCTTCTCTCCTTCCTCACACGTTCCGCTGTGGACTTGTTCTCTTTTCATCTTCAATTCTGCATCACTTCTAAAGTTGTGCCACTACATGCTTGCTTCTCCCCTCCATCTATCTGCCATCCGAATCCTTAATTTCGCTGTTGGCCCTTTTCTGTGAGGTGTGACTAGCATGACCCCTCTCTTGAGTTTCGCATTTGCTTTCAAGGCTCTGCAGAGGTTTGCTTTGATATTTGAATGGGAAGGGCGAAGCTTGTTTGAGATATGTGGGGAGAGGTAACAAGAGCGATTGATAGTAAAGGGGCCAATGATGGGAATAAGGAAGGAGATAAGCAAAGGTGTCGCAGTGAAACATTCAGGATCGCCCGGGTCCTTACTTCTGCGCTCACATATTTAAAGAAGGCTATATTTGATTCAGAGGGCCGGCGCCATAGGTTGCTGGTCCCTGCTTCTGTCAGAAAGGGGTTAATTCTGAGGAAAGCATCTATTAAATGGAGTGCATCTTCAAAGCAACTATTTAAAGGAGTGCATCTTTAATTCAGAATGTCTGCACTGTAAGATCCTCTCCCATAGCTATATCAGAAGTGGGGATTCAGAGGAAAGCAACTTGCTAGAGTGCTGGTTAAGATGTTTCAATCTGGGGGAGTGATCACCGGCCGATGTTGTGTGTATGCCGACGGCACGGGAGGGGGCATGTATTGTAGGCCGACATTTGCCATAGCTTTGCATAGAAACTGAGGACATTGTTTTCTATTTTTAAGCAGGAAATATACCCTGGGAATATACTGGTGAAAGGGCACATTGAAATTCAATATTGGGTGGCTATGGGATCGTAATAAGGACTTGTTGAGCAGCAGCTAAGACCAGCTTCTTGGTATCTGGCATTGGCCAGTAAGCAGCTGGTCGTACATAGCAAACTGCAAGTCTACAACGAGAGGCAGGTTTATGATCTTTTGTCCATTATACATGGCCATTATGGTTTACCTGTATTGTAGCTATGTCAAAATATAACCTTAAACACATTCCCAATTAGCTAGCCTTATTGTCACATAGGTATGTTTACATGGCACCAGTTCATGTGGGTAGTCAAAAGTAGCTTCTGGTAGCTGTTGATGTCAAGCTAACAGGCAGCGCTAGGCTATAAACAGCGAAGCAGCCCCCAGTGCCTGGCAATTTCAAATCCTGTAGCTCACCTGGGGACACAAATTGAACTGAGAGCACACAAAAAGAGCAAACACAGGCCAAATTGGTTTATGAAAACATATATTTTATTGTGCATTTTGTGTTTCTGAAAAACGTGATGTTTTGAGTAATTGGAATAGCTTTAAGACTAAAAAAGGTCTACACCAGTAAACCTTGTATGTCATTAATTTTACTTTAGAGTTGAGAGAGAATCATGGGACACAAGGGATGGTCCCAGAGCAACCTAAGGCACCATTCAGCCCATGCTGCACTACAACAAGAAATACTATTATTTGTATTGCATATGGATCCACGCTGTAGTGAACTAAACTATGTATGTGTCCGGCTTATTGCTTAGAGCACTTCAAAAAGAGTACTTGGGCTTTAAAGTTGTCCCTTTCTATTCCTATGACCAAATTGCAAAAATAAACAGCAGTGGTTAGTGCATCGACTTCTCCTCTTAGCCATCCTCCAGGAGACTGTGCCACCCCCCCCCCCGAACTTCAAGGGGTCAATGGTGGACGGTGCAGAGCTTTATTGTAGTCAACCCTGCATCATGTGGCAATGGTCAGGGGAACTGTCGATACATTCCTCCACAGGCCTGCAGGATATGGTGAGATGTTGGACCGGGAAGAATGACTCAGGGGACACTCACTTGTCTTGGAATCGAGACAATGGAGAGAAGCACTGGTTCGATACCCAGTCCCATTCTTAGAAGCCGGATTCTGGCAACAAAAGCAATTTAAAACACGGTTTAATTCAATGTGTTTCTTCTCTGTCCATGGTCTTTGCATTGAAAAAAATGCCCGGTTAAGCAGTACTTCATTATTTGTTCCTATGTGTTTTACTTCCCAGGGATTTTTGAGTATCACATACACAGTTTGGGTTGTGGTTTGGGAACACTGCAGCATGGGCCACAATCCCCCCAGGCCAAATGTTGCCAGTCCTCCCCTGAGTAGACATGTGGACACTTATGTTTCAATTCCTTTATTAGTGTAAGTAAACGTATGCACACTTTTGCATAGTTGTTATGACCAGAACAGGCAAAGACAAGTCTGCCACAAGTTTAAATGGCATAAGGCAAAAATACCTAAAGCTCTTCCCTTCCCCCGTGGTGCAGGACCCAGTTTATGAGACTAAGGCTCAATCTATTCCCTACCAATGCAATGTTGAAGACGTATGGTAAATCGAAGAGTGAGAACTGTACATTTCGCATCGAGGGGGAACAAGTGGAAACTTTACCTCATGTTTTGGAAAATTGGAGGGGACTGACGGAACTAAGAACAAAGTGCCTGGGTGATTGCATAGCAAAAAGGCACTGCAAGGAGGTAGATAGGTTCTGGTCGCGCCTTATGGGTGGCGAAGATTTCTCTATAATCTTTGCTGCAATGCAGTTTCTGAAGACAGTGTACCAAACATAAATAAGGGCTAACCGCCATCTTTAGGCATTAATCACAAATAGGGGTTAAATATCATCACCACAGGTGAGCCAGTGCCGGTCTGGCTCGCTCTTTTTTTCAGATGGGTGGACGGGACAAGGTTTTGGGACTGTTGGGACAAACCAATGTGAGCCATATTGTGGAGTGTTTTATTTGATAAAAGGTTTTGATAAAACGTTTGTAATAAACTACGAAATCAATAAAAATAAATAAAAAACAAATTCAAAAGCATCTGAAAGTCTCCAGTCCACTCTGCCCAGACACTTTCACAATGTCTACAGTGCTTGCAGCCATAAGCCAAAGATTCCCAGTTCTCTTAGTTTGAACAAAACATCTATTTTTTAATAAATGTCTTATGTCAGATCATTAGGAATGGGCAGGGATATCCCCTCATCAGCTGCCACTTAGCCTTCTGTTATTACATTGTCAAACTCCACTAACCATTAGTTCCTCTGCTTTTGCGATGGTGCTTTCTAAATCTTGTGTAAGCACTTTCAAGTCAGGAACATGTACCATAAGCATAGATTGCAAGGCAGCTGGGAAAGTGGCCTTGCATCGGATGTGCGAGTGCCTTGCCGGATACAAAGGGAGGAATTGAGTCTGCAGCACATACAACCCACTAAGTTTCAATGTACCCTAACATTGAAAGCAATATTCTCTGAATGTGCCAGTGCACCAACTTAATGTAGGCCCCTAATTATGCAGGGCCACGTATGCAGACTATGGCTTATCACATAGGAAGCCTGCTATCAAGTGGAATGCCAAGAACATATGCTGTCTGTTTTGTGCTTTTACTTTTGAGCTATGAAGAAGTAGCAGCCAACCAAACTGCAAATATTGGATCACCCCAAAAGAAACAATAGAAGTTAGGATGTTCTTCTCCCCAAAGCAGATGCCTTCCCACTAGGAGGGTGGCTGGGCTCTCAGCCCAGGTGTAATGGCCGTGTCTGTGCAGTTCCAGGAAGGGGGTGTGGCTTCACTTCTCCACCTCTGACGTTGCAGGCTTGCAGGGATGTCCCGAATTCTCTTTGTTCATCTAACTATTTGCAGACATTAGTGGTTGCTGCACCCGTGACCGCTGTGACCCCAAGTCCAGCAAATAGGCCTGCAGTCGTGGTTGGCAGGGAGAGGCTCCTGGCTCCCTGCAGAGAATACACAGACCTCTTCCCCCTGAACCATCATGAGCAGACCCTTTCTCTGTCGACCTGTCCCTGTATTGCAACGCCTCACACCATCTGGATCTGACTAGGACAGGAAATGGAGCAGAAAGATGCAGTCTGTGAGAGCACTACTATTTTAAACAGATTTGAATATTTATTAAACATGTAATCATTTAAATAGTTTGATAAGGTGCACGGGTGAGTAAGCAATCACTGGCACTGGGTTGTAAAAAAGCAATCGGTGAAAAAAGAAAAACTGCCTTGGAAAAACTTCCAAGGTCCTCCTAACCAGTGCACTCTTTTAATGGTGTGTGCAACACAAGGATTACTCAAGATTTGGGGGTCATTACGAGTTGGGGGGTATTCCGGTGGTAAATCTGTCAGAATACCACCACTTGATCCGGGGGATTTACCGCCAGATTAAACGTGGTGCAGTAAATCCCCAAACAGATGTTATTCCACATTAAGAAATGGCTAAACTAACTGCATTAAAATGCTAGTCTAGCCATGTAATAACACATATCATGCTTGCTTCTTCATTGATGCCCAGTAAAATAAGCCAGGAACAGTAAGACATTCAAGGTTCGAAATTGCTGGGAGCTGTTTATCTGCTGCTTGTACCCAAGAAGAGCCTGCTTAGCTTAAAACCAACAGTCACCAGGAATTGCCTTTTTGCTCCACAGACATGCATATGTCACATTAAATTTGAGTATTTGACAATGTAAATAAAGACACATTAGGACACATCCAGTGCACATTTAAATAGAATGGATCATACAGAATGGGCCAAAAGTTAATCTGCGCCTCTCACTGGAAGTTAGATTTGCATTGTACTGTATATTCACTCCTGTGACCCCAGTGGTAACTCCAGCCAACTGGATGATGCCTGATACCTAGGAGCTGGTTTTAGCTCCTGCTTGTTGAATCTTAATTTCTAACCATGAAATGGCTAGACTGGCTGAATCGAAATACCTGTCTAGCTACATAATAACACTTATCATAATTGCTTATAATAGATGCCCAGTAAAAAAAATGTCATGCCACAGAAAGAAATGGCTAGCCTAGCTGCTCCAAAATGTCTTACCACATAATAACATATATCATGCATACATTGAAATAGTAATTTATAATAATAATAACTTGCCATTTATATAGCGCTTTTATTCAAAGCTCTTTACATAGAAAATGTGTATATACAGTTATTATTATCCAATTGAAATTAGTATAATGGATCAAATTCCAGTAAAAATGTCATGTGACAGTAAGAAATGGCTCGATTGACTGCACCAAAATTCCAGCCTAGCCACTTAATAACACATATCACACTTGCTTTATTATAAATAACTAGTGAAAAAATGTGATGCCATAGTAAAAATTTCCACACTTAGGGGAAGGTGAAATTCTTAGATTGTGATCTGCCAGCTGTGAAAACAAATTCTGTACGTTTTTGATCTGCTTCGCCCCGCTCCTATATATATATATATATAATTGCGAGGTGCCCGTGGATTTGCCAGAAATGTCCTTGCCCGTCTGCCATGCCACCAAATAATGTCTTTTGTGCGCCCGCTTCCCTAGCAAAACCCACCCGAAGCGATGCACACATTTCACATCGACAGATTTACCTGTGCCTGCAACACAGTTTGTTGTTTGTTTCGGGCGTGTTGTTTCTCGAACGTGTACGCCCCGTATTTCGCAACAGTAGGCATGATTTACTTTGGCACGCATGCATGCCAGTCCATTTCAGTTTTGACAACTGGACATTCGTCATCATGCACGTGCTCGTGTCACCCCCGAATGACGAACACTAAATTTCAGTTTCGTGCGCATGTGCATTACGTCATGACTAACGCAATCTGTACTGGCGCAAGCGCTTCATTTTTCAGCGGTCTAAGCGAAAATGCAAAATATACATTTTGTTCGTGCGCAAAACCTATACGCATGTGCAATGGTGACCCGGGATTGGCTACCTTGCTTGTGGTCCCGCCTTTATAAATGCAGCCTTACCTCCATCTGAGTCTCCACCACACCTCTGCTCTTTGTGAGAGGACTGGAGTACTAGTGTCAGCAGCATCACCACCACCAACAACACCACCTTCTTCTACCTGCAGCAGCAGCACCTTCTTGCAACAGCAGGACCACCCCCAGCAGCAGGAGTGGCTAGAAGCCCATGATGGTGAGAGGAGGCGATACCCCACCCCACTCACCGATCTCAGTCCTTGGCCCAGCCACTCTTCCCTTGCACTGCCTACCTGCACCACGGGACTGTCTCTGTATCCCACAGCCCCTTCTCCCGGCACTTACCTTGCACTTGCCACCAGCTGGCCCTATAATTTATCTTGTATTCTACTAACCTTTACTGCACTTTCCTTGCACTTGCCACCAGCTGGCCCTATTATTTATTTTGTATTCTACTAACCATGTACAGCACTTTCCCCCTCTCCCCTACCCCCTGCACTTTTCCCAGTCCCCTCTACCCTTGCACTTGCGCGGTCTGAATGACACCTGGACTAGTAGGATCGTTGTCTGATGAATCGGTGTAGGAGGAGGAGGCAGCATACCAGGGTGCCACACCTCCATCCTCCTACTTCGCAGACCTCAAACTTCTATCATGAGTCAAGGGGCCTTAGGAGGACTCACAGCAGCTATCATCAGCAGAGAAGCGGAAGAGGGAAGCCACCACTGCTACCACCACCATTGTGCTCAGGGTGCACTAGGGGGTGCATCCGCACAAGGGCGCCACCTCCTCCCTGGCACAGCAAATATAGGGCACCTTGCCTCCAGTTTACATGACACGGAGCTGGAGGCTCCATCTCAGAGTCATATAAAACTAAGTAAAGGCCTGGCCTGTGCATATTAAAAACCCACTTTGACCATTAAAAAGCCACACCACACACTTTACAAGAACAGCATGTGCGCTCATTTCTATTGTTTGGGTGATACTTGAGAACAGGCATCAGATGAACAACAGAACTGAGCCCACTACTGTTCTGCAATTGTGGTGGGAGGGTATGATATGATATGATATGGTATTTGTAACGCGCCTATACAGTGAGGTGAGGCAGGGCGGGCGGTGGGAATCTTGCCGAGGGCGCTGGCAGACCTGGGGCCGGTACTGCCCATGGGGTTGCCTTTGTTTTCTGCACATTTACTTAAAAGGGTATCCAGTTTGTAAATATGTGATGTGCTTTTAAATGCGCAGAAATGCCCCTGGATGTACGCAAATATGCAAAGAGGTGAAAAGGGACATCTTAATGGGTGCATATAAGACGAACAGAAAAATGTGTCTGATGAAAAACTTTCATCAGACCTTGTGCCCATGCAGATGTCTTTTGTGGATTGAACTGCTCTTTTATTGGGCACAAGTAATGAGATGTGCTAGCGCATTTCATTAATTGTGCCAAAAAATGTTTTGAGGAACTGCAGTTTTTAGCAGGTGGTTTTGCAAAAACTGCTGTTTTCACGCCTTTTTTAAAAACAGCTGTTTTTGCCGCTTTTTGCAGGATCGCAAAATCGCTATAAACTGGACTGTTTGTATAATGATCAATAAAGTTAGTAACATTAAATAAGCATGCGCATTAAGCCAAAAATGTAGAACAAAACAAATACTGTGCTGTCAAGCCAGGGACATCTAGGACTCTTCGATTAAATTCATCCAAAATATACAAATAATGGCAACCTGGCTCTCTTGTAGCCTCACGCACTGCCTCTTTCCTGCAATGTGGCAATCTTACACTAGCATGTAATAAAAAAAATGTGATGCAAAAATGCTGCAATAAGTAACATTTTGTGCTGCAAAATTTGCTTTTTTGTGCCACAAAGTTTTCCATTTAATGCCACAATATCCTGGAGGGTCTGCCTGATGAAAATGGTGGTAAGAGGGGCATCTGGATGTAGGCGCGCCTACCTAAAAACAGAGAAAGCTTCAATGGATTCAAAGCTCTGCAGCTAGGCTCTTTCTTGCACTCTCCTCTAGAGAACACATCTCCCTGCAGTCCGGAAACTCCGCTGGCTGCCCATAAGCCAACAGGCCTCCTTCCAAGTCATTTGAATTACCCACCACGCAATTCATAAGAACTGCCCAGAATTCCTCCAAAACAAGCTCACTCACTACTGCCCCACCAGAATCCTTACATCAGGCTCTGCACACCTCCTTGTAGTCCCTCCTTTTGAGTTCTCCAGATTAGGAGGTGCCTGTTTCTCTGTCCTCGCACTCACTTTCTGGAACTCCCTCCCCCTCGTGCTCTGCCTCATAGAGGATCTCCTGCCCTTTAGGAAAGCTGTCAAAACCTGGCTGTTGCCCCAACTTACTGATCCCCCTCCTCCCTGTGCCCACTCCCCACCTCTCGCACACACACTTCATCCTGAAATCCCCACCCCTCCTCCTTTCCCTGCACACTCCCCCCTACTGCCTTTCTGTCAGCTTCTAGCCTCTTCCTTCCTTTCAACCGCTTTGATCTGCCACCCAACATTTCTTGTGGGACGCCAAGCACACAGGAAGGACTCAGGTATTCACTCCAGCAACTTGTACCTGGAACGAATTCTGATATTGGGCCAGAAATTGCACTCATATACGCTTGGAGGGTGCGCAATGCATTGCACTTAAAATGCACCATTGGAAAATCACCCTGATCGGACAATAAGGCACCTCAGACCCCTCACTCATGGTTGGCACTACGTGTAACTCTAACACACGGGAGGATGGGCCATGTCGCCTCATGTAATCATGAAATGGGAACCTTGTTTTTGCACTAGAGGAACTAGGGATGGGAATCTCTCACTCTAAAAGCCTCTCAGAGGGTGAGTATTAAGCATTCATTTAGCACTTAGATCGCCTGGGAAGAATTGCGCTGCTCCTTATACATTGATGGAACCCAGGAAGTAGATGTTGTTTGTACAGCTAACCCATTTCTCCTCACTCACACCGCACCTTTGAAAATTAGCGGAAGGAACGGTCTCACTCCACACACCCTCCACTCACATATAACAAAAACACTATTGCACATTACCTCTCCCATAAGAAGAGGCTACTTTTGACGACAGAAATGTGAACTATAACTTCCCACATAACTCTCCATCTCCTTAAACACAGCCCCCGTTTAGTCCATAGTATACCTCTGCTGCACCCATACATACTCCATTTAGACATCAGTGACTAGCAGAGCCTTGGCCCCCCTCACATAATTTTAATGGCTGAAATGCACACACTCATAATAGCACCTCCTAAATTCTCCTACATTTTTTGACTCTGGTCCCTAGAAGGGCGTTCAAACAAAAGCGTGTTGGGATCAGGGTCATAAAATTGTCTTTGGCACGAATGAAAAAGTGGCCAACAGTTTAATTCCTTTTGTGACAGACTGTTTAAATAGTACCCAAGGGGGAGTTTTTTGATACAATGTGATGCAAATTTAAAGAATTTTTATTCAGGAACAATGGTCAAAACTACTAGCTGCATAGTAAAGCAACTCAAACTGGCTCACATTGGCCAAAAAAGAGGCACACTTTGACCAAAGAAACTGGCCCACACTAGTATTTTGCATTTTCTTTTCGGGCATTGCCCCTTTCCCTATAGGCCAGTAAAAGTCTGGTTGGGACCATAATGATGGTGCAAAGCACTCTAACAAATGACAAAATGAATGAAGGAATATAAGGGGCCATGTGGGAGCATAAGGGGACAACACAATTCAAGTGCAAACCCCCACAATGCATGTGCAATGCACAAGTGGACTCCCTCGCAACCCTACAAATGTCCCTTAATGAAAGTGGGGTTAAGGGAGACATGTGGAAGCATGAGGAGACAACACAACTCAAGTATAAGCCCCCCCAATGCATGATCGATACACAAATTGACACCATCCCCCAAATGCATGAGCGATGCACAGGTTTACCCTACCATGCTGAGGAACCATGAGGAAAACACAACTCAAGCCCCCACAATTCATGAGCAATACACAAGTGGACCCCCTGGCCACCCGGCACATGTTAATAATGAAAGTATGGGTAAGAGGGCCATGTGGATGAATGAGACAATGTAGAGGAGCAGCTGCATGCCTCTACAGGAAATCCCGCCCCCCTAACTCCTGTATCTTGGAAGCCTAAGATTGTGCCATGCTTGACACTAGCAATTGTGACCATACCACGGCATATATTTGGAAGAAGGTACCCAGTGAGAAAACCCTATCAAATGTATTCCCGAAGAGATGGCAATCTGATGGAGGAACTTCCCGAAGAACTATGAAAATGAGAGAAAGAGGAGATGGTGACGTCACAGAGATGAACGTCACGCACTTAAAAGACTGACTGAAGAAAATGCATGGACCTTATAGAAACTAAGGACGAAGTAAAGAATCGAGTAAACTTTCATAGGCAAAAAGAAGAGTTCCTTTTTTTGACAAAATGCAAGCCATTTAATAACTGTACACATGAAGCAACGCAAGTAGATTAACTAATCTTAGAAGCTGGCTATATGTAGTGAATATACTGCAGGCGGAGCTGCCATTGTATAGAAACTGGACATCAGTGTCTTGAATTTAGTTAGCCCAGACCCATGGAGAAGGCAATCCGAGAACTGTGTCTCAGCAAGAATTAGCTGAGATCATGGAAATGAACGGCAAGGCTGTTTTGGCCTGGTGTCAAAGCTGGGGCAGCCAAGACCGGTTATCTATGAACATGAGTAGCTGAATCATCCCTTGTTATGGTGCAAAGAAAGAATACCAAGTGTGCCAAGTGTTGTTCATTTAAGACATTTAAATGCTGCAAAATTGACCAAATCATGGTCTCTGTCACGTGAGCCCAGGACGGAAAGAGAGTTGGGCATGTAGTTCTAGAACAAACGATGAGAATACACTGCAAGGCCAAATTCAAGAGAATCTTCATGGCAGAAGGCATGGGTGATGAGAGACGTTGGGCTAATTGGGTGGGGAGGTAATCAAGTCTACCTCCTGACACCCGGGTATGAGCTTACGTGCTGCTAAGTGAACTGAATGCTCCAGACGTGGCACGAGCGTGCCAACCAATTGCAAAGAGCCATATAACAAAGGGATGTATAGTTTGAGAGCCAATGATATACTGTGTACTTAATAGGGTTGAAGATGACTTACACTAGAGGTGGGCATGAGTTGTCCACCTAACACTAGATATCCAATCATAATCTCACCCCTTATTGAGAGTATACTTAGATGTCCCCCTTAAGCCTATCACAACTCTTCGTAGGTTTTTCTTCTTTGCCACGTAGTATCACGTCACATAGGACACATTTTTAGTATATAAATATGTTTTTATGTGAAATTAGCTGAGAAGCTCGAGTGAACGTCTGTTGATGTCCGTTGTAACTCCCTGTTTTAAACAATTGATATTAAAACAGTAAAAACGTTGCCATCTTCCTGAGTTGGTTAGATTATTTGGTGTTGGAGGTATTCTGCATCCCATCCATGGCATGCGTGCTTCCCAACAGGCTCTAAGCTCATGTGGTAGCACTGCGGATGATTAAAAATCCAAACTAGGCTGTCACTTGAGTTTCGGACAATCGGGCATCCTTCACCATTATGTCGGAAGGTTGTGGGTTTCCTGTGGAGAGTGGCTGATAGAAATAAACTTGCAAGAAGAACCGAGATGGTGCGCAGGTCACCCTTTGGCGAAATCCCTGCCCGGTTTCCACAGGCGCTCCGCGGACAGAAGGCAAAGTGGTTGATTGGAGGAGGAGTCGATACCGAAGGCCTTGAGTCAATTAATGAACAAATGGTGAGTAGACTAAGGGGTATGGCAAATTAAGGGGATGGGGTTGTGATCATTTTTGAGTAACGGGAAATATTGTGTGAAGGAGAATAGCGCCAGAGTCCTACTCAAGGGAGTTCAGAAGGAGACGTCTCAAATACCAACAGGGGTAGAACAGAAATATATAACTCATGAACAGGTTCATGTAAGGTGACACCTCAAACCCTGTATAGGGTATTAAGAAAAGGCGACAAAGGAATAAGTGATCACAGTGTTTATTAATGTGTAAAGGTGACTAGTCTGCATGTTGCTTGATGAGTAGAAATATTGAAGAGTGATAAAAGTTGTGAAGTCATTGAGAAAAAGGTGAGGAGATACAGTGACTACCCTAGTGAAGTGGTTGGTACCAATCCACAGGTAGAGATAACTCATTGAGAAATTAGAGGTTTGAGCAGTGATTGATGGTGGGCGCTCATATTTGTTGTTTTAAAGAGTTGAAAAAGAGGTGATTTACGCAAAAGTATACAGGGTCTTTTATAAAGTCTGGTAAGTATTGACAGTCATTTGAGATTTGTCATTATGGGAGACACTCCTCTGATGCATTAATACAAAACACTGCCAAAGCACATGCCCAAGCTCAAACAGTATAGTGTGCAATGGGTGAAAGGCACAGCAGATAAGATGTTCATACCGTGGCCACAAGGGGGATCACTGTCAAAAGTGGTGGTGCAACACATGACCACATACTTGCACGCTCCTTACACAGAGAAGACATTCGAGAAAAGGTTAGCAATTCTATAGCTTTGGCAAAATGTACCAGGAAGAGAGGGACGATCCACCACCTAAGGAGTGGATGCTTAGTCAGAGAAAGGAGGAAGGTGTTGAGCCCTCAGCTCCCCTTACCTCGCCTGAAGAAAAAGACATTAGTACAGAAGAAATAGAGTTGTATCCTCTAAAGGAGTTAAAAGTGGCGACAAGGTATAGTAGCCCAATATACAAACCTCCTGCTTAAAGTAGTGATAATGGCCCAGAGCAGAGTAAGAGAAAAGAAGAAATCTGCAAGATCCTACAAGATAAAGAACAAAAGAGTGAGCAATGGAATATATCAACAAAAATAGAAAAAGAGATTCAAAGATGGAAAGGAGAGAAGGATAAAGCTGACGTGGTAGCGCTCCTGCAGAACAAATGGATGGGAGGTCAGATATTACTCAAGTTAGATGGGAAAAACATTGAGGAAGTAAGGCAAAGAGAAGATAAGGATATACAAGAAATAATTGACAAAGGACGAGAGAATAGACTGAAAGAAGATGAGCAGAAAAGGAAAAACAGGGAGTGAAGAGAAAAGATGTATCAAGAAGAGCAAGTGCGAAAAGGAGAACAAGCAGAAGATCAAAGAAGATAGAACAATAGACACAGAGCCATAGAAGATAGGGATAGAAGATAAAGGAAGATAGAAGCAGAGGAAGCACAAAAATGAAGGGTCAAAAGAATACAGAGACGAAGGGGAAAAAGAGGAAAGAATTGTAGGAGTAAGGAGAGAAGAACAAAGGCAAGAGGATGAAAGATTTAGAAGAGAGGTGAGAAAACAAAAGAGAGCTAGAGGAATAAATAGAATGAGGGAGAAGACAGCAGGGTTTTGATGCCAGTCTCGTAGAGCCAGTAGGGCCAAGCCCAGCAATACGATGGGATAGAACAGAAGAATTTCTTTCGATAAAGGAAGCAATGTCAGGGGCATCCAGAGTAGTATTAGAAGCAGAAAACTTTGATGTGGGAAGCATCGGAGAAGGGATCAATAAGGTCTATCAAGAATTAAAGGAAGGTAGCAGCTATGGACGTCGAGGGAAGGGAGATCAAGCCCTAGCATTTCAGTTACAGATCGAAGAAGAAAATCCCTTCATTCGTGGGCACAGTGCGTTGTCCTTAAGGAGACTGAACCTAGACAAAGGTGAGGAAGATAATAGTCACACTAGTTGGGGACAAGATATGTCAGACGAGGAAAGAGAGTCCATCCTCGAGGTAGGAGGAGGCAGCGTGTGCGCCCCCAAAGGAAGCTTGATATTAGATAAAGAAGTAAGATGGCCGGATCTGGAACTACCTAAGGATAGGACGCCAGATCCCATAGCATATCCAGAGCAGCCCTGAGTACAATCGTATAGTGAAAAGGGCGAATCGCCACCATATGAGAGCAGATTAAGGTCACTACCGGCAAGAAGGCGGACAGGGACTATCATCCCTGCCATCGATAGACTAACGATGGGAACTGACTATGGGTTGGGGTTTACAAAGTTTCCCTTAATGGAAAAATGGAGAGCAAGACCACAGTACATTCCATGGCCGCAGATGGATAGGGATAATTTAAGGTGCAAGCTCCAGAGTTTGACTCCGGGAACCGGGAAATGGATATACGAGTTAGTAAAAATTAAAGGAGGAAATACACTGGCCATAGGGGACATAAAAGGTCTCCTGGCAGCTATTGTTGGGGAAAAAGCTGATGACATATGGAAGAGAGCAGGCTATTCAAGTGTGACAGCAGAGAACACAGCACATGACGGAGCGCCATTTAATAATTGTAGAGCAGATGTATGGAGGGCTCTCAGGGTACAGTATCCTGACACGTCAGATATGGGTGCAATTATGACACGTAAGATGAAGGAAGATGAAGACCCTATTGCTTAAATCAGGATATTCAAGAGAAATGGCAGCTCAAAACTCATGAGCCGTGGGAAAAACAATGGCATTATTTTACCACATTTTATGTGAGGGGTTGCCTGAGCCAGTTCAGAGACAGATGAAGAAACAAGTGGGAATGGAAGTGAAACCGTGGCCTGAGAGCCAGATGACAATAGTGCATCACTGCTGGTTGTTGCAAGTGAAAAATAGGAAGAAAGATAAGACTAGAAAGATGGAGGAAGTCAAGTTAGTCCAGAACAAATTGTCAAAATTTGCCATAGAAGCGGCGGCATTAACAAGCGGAGAAGGATTGGGAATACAGGAAGCAATGGGTTCATTGCAGGCGAGTAATCAGCGCCTGATGGACCAAGGTGGATATGGGTTTGTGCCACAAGGCAGAGGTATGGGCTACAGAGGAAGAGGAGGATTCCAAAATAATCAAGGTGGGTTTCAGAATACACAGAATGTGAATGAGAGTACCCAAGGAGGATTTAACCAAGGGGGACTTGTCAGACGGGGAACCCCAGTATGTTGGACTTGCAGGATGATAGGGCACATTGTGTGCATATGTGGGAGCCAAGGGAATATACAGAATGGCCAATTTTCAAGATGGGGGACAGCTTATCTGCCACCAGATAGCACACATCCTATGGAAGGGTTTGTCCAAGATCACACAGTGTATCAGACACCAGCACCACGCGTCTAGAAGGCACAGCAACAAGAGCGAGTACAACTTAATCCAACACAAGGGCAGTCGCAACATGCACCCATGCAGGCACAGCAGCATGCTAACACAGGACAAGTGTTGACACCCAGAATAGGAGTTGTCACTGTGGCAGGAGGAAATCCTTTCACAAGGACGGGGATGAGCCTGTACCTACAACAGTACAGCTCACAGGGTGACTTGATTTGTTCAGTACTATCTGTGTCACCAGTCCCCCAAGAGGAACCAAGGGCCGATGTGAGGATGGGAGGCAAATCTTTTTCTTTTCTAGTAGATACTGGGGCTACTCGTTCATGTATATGAGAGGGAAAATATCCAATATCGGGAATTGCCATGAATGCTCAAGGGTTTTCTGGAGCTACGAGTCGAGTTCCTTTTACTGATGAATTAGCAATCTCTATAGGAGAGTGTGACATGCCTGTTCTTTTGTTATATTCACGACAGACATCAGTTAACATTTTGGGAAGAGATTTGATGGCGAAACTCAACATGATGATTTCAAGGTATAGTGTGTTCCACACCAGGAAAACACTATTCAAACGTGGGTGAATTTATACTGGTGCTCACAGGGCAAGTGGCTCTGCAAGGTTTACCAATAGATCCAGAGGTTTTTCTATATGAGGTGAGCATTCTACTGACATGGCTACCTGGCTTAGTAGGAAAGATTGTGAGAATACCTGATGAGTTTTTGTTCAGACCATGAATACCTATGGACGAAGAGGGGGGATAGATTATCCCTATAGAATTTGAAGCAGCCATAGTATGAAGGGGAATGGCAATGCTCGAAGGAGTAGACGATGAGGGAAGACCATGGAGGATAGTAATAGCTCTCAAAGAAGGGTATAGATTGACTGACATCACTGATTACGAAATGTTTAACGAAGACCAAACAGATGACGAAGTGGTGTTCTTTATAAGCATTATAAACTGGATAAAAATATAGAAAAGGGAAGTCCCAATGGCGGTATTGCGGCAGCTTCCAGCATATTTTCAGGAAGACTTGGAGAAGGTGCTGAGTGTCCTTTGGACCACAGGCCCTTATCACGTAGGTTTATTAAAGGGAAAAGGGGAAGTTAAAATAAAGCTGAAGCCAGGAGCAATTTTACCTCGAGCAAGACAGTACTCCATGTCTCGAGAGGCTGATGATGGTATGTTTCAGACCATTAAAGCACTGATAAAACAAGGAATTCTGGTGCCATTAGAATTGTCATGTAACACTGCAGTGTATCTGATTAAAAAATCTAAAAGAGGGTCGTGGAGATTTACACAAGATATGAGAACGATTAGCCAGATTGTAGAGGCAGAGTTTCCTTTAGTTCCTAATCCGGTGACGATAATATACAGTATCGTAGTGAACTTGACTTCCTTTATGTTTTGCCAAACTCGACTGAAACATACTCATTTGCCCCAGGGGTACTGTGAGTCCTCATCGATCTTTAACAGAGTGTCATACAGATGGAGTCAGGCAATATTGATCTTAAGAGTGTGGTGATACAGTACGTGGATGACATTTTAATTCGTAGTACCATGGAAGATGAGTGCAGACAAGATTCTAGTCTGTTGTTAACTATTCTAGCAGACAATGGATACAAGATAGACAAGGATACGCTACAATATTGCCAGGAAGAGGTTATACATAGGGCAGCTGATTTCTCATGAACGAAAGAAGGTGACACCTGAAAGAGCTAAGGAAATTATCAAAACTTCAAAGCCAAATACAGTGAGACAGATGCAACAGATTTTGGGGCTATGCAAATATGTTAGAGCCTGGGTATTTGACTATAGTTTGTATACAAGACCCCTTTTGCAAGCTTTAAAGAAAGCACAAGTGGATAAGGTAAAAAAAGAATGGACTGAAGAAGTGGAGAAAGGGTTTGAGGAATTGAAAAAACAAATTTCACGGCCCCTGTTTTGGGAATTCCCAATTATACAGAGGAATGTTATCTGTTTTCACAAACAAATGAGACAGCCATGACAGCAGTGCTTAAAAACAGAACCACACTGGGGTACATGCCTTTAGCATATTACAGTGGGATTTTAGACCCAGTTATGAGAGGGCACTTTCCTTGCGAACAGTCATTGGCAGCTGCCATGTTTGCAATTCAGAAGTCTGCAAGTATTATTATGGGCTGCTCTATGACTCTCTTCGTGGAGCATGCTCTATTTGCCTTTTTAGATAAACCCAAAGAGCTTCAGCTTATGGGGTAATGATTTTGAATCCAACGATTAAAATTGTAAGATGTAAAATAATGAATCCGGCCAAGTTTATAGCTGAGCCAGTAGAAGAAGGTGATCACGTACATGACTGTGCTAATTATGTTTAATTTTATGAAGATATACCCTGTGTGAAGGAAAATACTTTAGCAGAAGAGGAAATGTTCTATATTGATGGTTCTTTGAAAATCGATCATACTAGTGGGGAAATGGATTCAGGCACAGCTGTAGTGAGACACAGATTAAATGGATAATTTGAAGTAGTAGGAAGTGCAAGGTTGCTGTCTCAGTTTTCGGCACAACCAGCAAAATTGGTAGCGCTTATTGTCGCACTCGAGAAACACGAAGGGCAGGAAGTGACGGTGTATAGTGACCCCACCTACGTGATGGAAACAAAGGGGGTGTTCTTTATGCCCCAGTGAAGCATTATGGCAACAGGATAACACTGGAAAGCCGGTGATGCCAGTAGTGTTATTAAAGGTTGCACTTGAACAGCTGCATTACCCCATGCATGTTACTAGGGAAAGTCTTGCTGCTACGATTGTGGAAGACTGGTTCATTCCGAATTTGTTGGAACACGTTGCACTATATATAGTGCACTGCATCGTGTAAAAAACGTTTACCGCTGGTGATACACTAAGAAAAATTAGAGGGGTAATACCTCGACTGAATGGTCCGTTTCAGCATTTACATATTGACTATGTCCATATGCTGCAAGTATGTAATGGATATAGGTATCTATTGGTGGTGGTCTGTCCCTTCTATAAGTGGATCGATGCAGGTCACTGTATACACACCGATGCCACTTGCATAGCAAAGTTTTTGGTATGCAAAGTTTTTCCAAGATGGGGTGTGGAGTGAAGTGTTGAGATCCGACAATGGGCCACATTGTGTTAATGAGGTATTCAAACAAATAGGGCTTCTATTGACTATTAAACACAAGTGTTCTTCTGTTTATCACCGCCAGCAAACGGAATATATGAGAGAGACTCAACGGCCTCCTTAAAGAAAGGATTGCCAAGATTAAATTGACTTTGAAAAAGGGATGGCTATATTGCCTACCCTTTGCCTTAAATGCCCTTTGGAATCAGCCTGGCTCAGACCACCACCTCACCCCTCACAAAGTAGTGACAGGGCGGTGAATGAGAATGCCTCTTACAACTCTGTCTAGAACAATGGTCTTCAAACCTGTTTGGCCTGGGCCCCCCTGTGCAAAATTTGGGCAGGCTGGGCCCCACCAAAAATGCCAAATGGACAGTATGTCAAAATACGTATGAACTATTGTGTGCTGTCACTGCACCCTACTCCCAGTATCGTCCATGGGCTCCCCCACCTGCTCCCATCACAGTCGGTGGGCTCCATCATCCCACTCCTACCCAGTCCCTGGGCTCTCCCCACCCCATCACATACCCTGGGCTCTCCCCACCATGCTCCCACCACTATCCCAGTGCTCCCCCATCCTGCTTCCATCAAAGTCCCTAGGCTCCCACCACCCCATTCCAAACACAGTCCGAAGGCCAGTGTGAGCTGGTGAATTTTTTTAAGTGGAGGGGCATAAATATTTTCCACAAAAATGCCACAGTGACTGAGCGCAGCGAGGGAGCCCGAACCCATCAAGAGGAGTTCGGGGGGGTTTTCCCCCCATGAATTTTTTAAAAATATGTGAGTTAAAATGTCGCATTTTACAGTATACTTTAAAAATAAATGGGTAAAAGGCCAAACAGTTTGCCATTGGTGCTGGAGGGCCAAAGGGGAAAGCATGATATTTTTGACTGGACATCTGTGATAGAAATTCAGTGAAAAGAAACCATCCCCGTTGCCCTGGGCTCCACAGCGCCTCAGGAGAGATGATTTTGTGCAACAAAGGCATTTTTAAAATGCCTTTGTTGTACAACCCTCTTTCCCCCTTCGACCCTCCACTCATCAAAATCAGCTCAACGGACCAAAACAAACACACACACACATTCACACAGCAATCACTGTATCATTCATACGAGCAACCATCACCATACACTCACTCATAACATAAGCATACACGCATCCAAATCCATATTTAAATATAAATTAATTGAACATAAACGTACCTTCTGCAGGGGCCTGCACTTGGGTGCTGAAATTCCGTGCTCAAAGTTGCTCTGTCCATGTGCGAGGAGGCACAGGAGCTCCCCCTCACACATACAGACATGCAGTGCCCCAGCCCCCATTTCCAATGAGCTATGCAAGGCTGGTGAAGCAAAACACACCAAATCTTGCATGGCTCATTGAGCATGTGCGGCTGGGGAACTGAACTGTCAAAGGGAAACAATGTTTCCATTTGACAGTTCAGCCAGCCCAGGAGCACTCCCTCAGCTAGAAAAAGCAGCTGAGGGAGTGCTCAGTGTTTCACTGGGCTGGCTCCTCGGATCCTCCATTATGGGTGAGGGGGCCATTGCGTGGGCACCCTTCTAGCCCATTATGGATGAGCCGCCAGGCTCGGATAGGCCTATAGGGTACTGCCCATACTCAAAATGCAAAATGCTAGTGTAGGCCAGTCAAAATAGGGCACTTTTTTTGGCCAATGTGGGCCAGTTTGATAAGTTACTTCACTATGCAGCTACTATTTTGACCATTGTTGATGAATAAATATTCTTTAAATATCACAATTAGCTTACATTTTAACAAAAAACACCCCCTTGGGCACTATGACAAACAGTCTGTGACTAAAGGAATGAATATCCATTTGCAACTGTGGGCCCCTTTTTCATTGGTGCCTGAGACAGTTTTAAGGTCCAGTCGGGCATGTGACCCACCACTGCCCATTTCCTTCAAACGAAAAAAATATATATTTTAATTTTTTAACACATTGCATGGTGGGCTCTCGTGCCGCTCCTATTGGGGGCGCGGCCCACAGTTTGAAGACCTCTGGTCTAGAATTAAAAGTGATGTCCAGCATGTAGCTACAACGTTAGGTGATGAATTGCATTACTATCTGACATGTATGACCTCTGGCATCTCTCTCATTTTAGATCAACTCAAGCCTCGGGAGGGCAGGGGGGTCGGTCTCAGAACACAGATGAGGGCAATTCAACAACCAGCCCAGTTGAACTACTATCGGCACCCAGGTTGTATGTTGGTGATCTTATTTTGATAAGAAACTTCACTAAAAAGTGGCATGAGCCATGTTTTAATGGCCCCTTTTGCCTATAAATGTGAGACCCATCCTCCCAACATTGCCAATCCAGAAGCAAGACAAGATGAAGAATTTCAGCATTTGCAGACTCGATCAATGACAAAGAAGAAGGATGACAACACAACAACCATTGAATGATGCAGATTTAGTTTGGACTAAAACCTAAGTGATACTCCTTATAGATATTTTAGCAGGCGTCCAAAGACTTACGGCGAGTTTAAGTAGGCTAAAAACAAACCCTAGAAACATATTGAAGCATCAAAATGATGCCTAAATGTTAGTTCCTGATTAGAAATTGGAAGCGAGATTAATATCCAGTTACATTTTGTGGTGCATATCTGTTCTAAGAAGTTAACTCTATGGTACTCACTGATAGTGATGTGCATAGGCTTGTGCTTGCTTTTTTGTATTTATATTTCAAGCTTATCCTGCTCTTGTCAGAAGAGACGTTGATATTCACACTTTTTTATAGGATCCTAAAAATGGCCCTGTGATTAGAACGCTTCTCATTGCTATTATTGAAGAGATTCTGCAATTGCAGGTGTAAGGAATTTTGACAAATTGTATTAAAGATGAGACATTTGGAAGCTGGCACAGTTCTAGAGAATGAACAACAAATACCAAGATGTCACAAAAGATGGCTGCCTATGTTTTGGTGTATAATGTATGCCTGCATGATTTCACTCTGTCTTTCTATTTCTCCTCTTTCACAGGCTCTATCACATTAGTAGCCTCACTGAGACAGAAGCCCTTATAGTTCCCCCACTACATCAACTTCTTTTGACTTATTTACTTCCACTGATACAGAAGCCACTAAGGTTCCCCCCAATGGGAGAACTGCTTTTGATTTGCTTCATTAGTATTGCACTACCTTTACATATGGAAGACATAGGAGAAGTGCAGAGGGGGATAATGAGGGCATAAATACGTATCTAGACAATGCAGCATACATGGGTAATAACATGTGGTATCAGCACATGAAAGATGTGTCGGAAAGAACATCTAAGAAGAGTTGCTACGTCTGCGCTCTCATACCCTATGCCATGAAAGCAGCACAAACTTTCATTTACAAAGAAATTCCAGAACAAGATGCCAGATGCCTCGTTCATCTTGCAGCATGTATGACCAGAGGACAATTCCAGGGAAGTTGGACTACTTTGCGATTGAGATTGAAATGGTAATTTCCGTTTCAGGATGATTATATCAAGACTTCACAGATGGAAAAGCAACCTGGGTGGGAGAGAAAGATGCTTGTGTATCCTGTGACAGGAACGGAAGAGGTGGTCATGAAGGACATGAAGAGAATGGAATGCCCTGATTTAACAGTGATAGCTGGGTCGCCTGGATGTTGCAAACAAACTCAAGTCCTAGTCTATGGACAAGTGAAGTCCAAGAAGGTATGGGAAGGAGGACTGATGTCCTGTGCAGCTCATCTACTGAAGTCAGAATAAGTGCAAGAGGTACAGTGAGTAAACGATGGGTGTTTCAATTCATGGGTGAAGCATGCCAAACTGTAGACATGGGTAGAAAATTAATCAGGTCCAATGATGGTGATCCCATTGGAAAATGCGACATTGTGCTTCCGAAGAGAAGGAAGAAATCATGTGGGAGATAACAAGGGCTGCAAAACTACAGTTGACGTTTCCAGAAAGGGAGCAGGCACAGCTGTTCTGATGAATCAATATTGGACTTGTGGGCCTACGGCCTACATGAAGCTGCCCAAGGATTGGGGAGGAATATGTTCCTTGGTGCTCATCCATGTTCCAGCATTAGTGATTCCTCCGAGTGACCTGAACATTGGAGAATTTCCAAAAGTAGCTACCCTTTTGAGAAAGAGAAGAGAGCTTGAATTTCTCAATCCAAGCAGAAGAGGGAACTGCTTCTCAGCTAAGGCAATAGAGGCATGTGAGGCCATTCCTTACGATCACAGGTTGTCCAGCCAGATTGCTTAAATATTCACAACTATCTTCATGCCTGGGATCCCGTTGATGGCCAATGCCAAATGGCTGCAAAATACCAGATGGGAACTCCTGCAGGCAATCAACACCACTATAAAGGGATTCAGTGCTATCAAGGAAGAGTTGAGGGCCACACGACAGATGAACCTGCAGAACAGATATGTCCTTGACATGATCACAAGGATGGAAGGAGGAGTTTGCGCCGAAATTGGGCCATCATGTTGCACATTCACACCTTCTCATGATGAAGAGAATCGAACCTTGACAGAGGCCATAACGCTATTGCCGAATCTGCATATCCAGATGACAGACGAGACAGAGGGCATTGCAGCTGACAGTTGGTTTGCATCCAAATTCTCATGGATTCCGCAGTGGGTGGCAAACAATTTGAAGTTTCTTGGAGCACTATTACTCATGGTGATGTTTGGGTTCTGTGTGATCAAGATAATAATTGCACAATGTAAGAAGAAAGCAAAGAAAGTAGTAGTAATGAAGATCATAATCGATGTCGAATCACGGTTTGGACCCAAGGAATTGACAGATGAAGATGTCAGAAAATATATAGAGGCCAGAATTGTGGCACCTGAAGGAACGAAGTTTCTGTATTCAAAGAATCACAAGAAATATGTGGGACGATGGGTCTATTGTAATGCAAATGTACAGTGCAGCTATATGACTTGGAGTGTGGCTGAACATGTTAAATCAGCCGGCACCCTGAAGTGGGTGATGAAGATCTGGACTCCAAAAAAACACTTCTTCAAGAGAAAGTATCAAGATGTGGAAACTGGTGAGGAGGTGGTCAAGGACTCGACCAGAGGGGGGAGTGTAGAGGAGCAGCTGCATGCCTCTACAGGTAATCCTGCCCCCCTAACTCCTGTATGTTGGAATCCTGAGATTGTGCCATGCTTGACATCAGCAGTAATGACCATACTATGGAGTATATTTGAAAGAAGGTACCCACTGAAAAAACCCTATCAAATGTATTCCCGAAGAGATAACAATCTGAAGGAGGAACTCCCTGAAGAAATATGAAAATGAGAGAAAGAAGAGCTGGTGCCATCACAAGAGACGAACATGGCGCACTGAGAAGACCAGCTGAAGAAAATGCATGGACCTTATAGAAACTAATGATGAAGTAAAGAATCGAGTACAGATTCACAAGCAAAAAGAAGAGCGCATGTGTGTTACGCACTGCAGAAAATGCAAGCCATTCAAAAACTGTACAGATGCAGCAACGCAAGTAGATTAAGTAATATGTAGTGAGTAGACTGCAGGCAGAGCCGCAATTGTATAGAAACATCAGTGTCATGAATTTAGTAAGCCCGGACCCGTGGAGAAGGAAAGTCGAGAACTGTGTCGCAGCAAGAATTAGCTGAGATTGTGGAAATGAATGGGAAGGCTGTTTTGGCTTGGTATCAAGCCTGGGGCAGCCAAGGCCAGTTATCTATACTCAGAGGCAGTGAACGTGAGAATCTGAATCATCCCTTGTTAAGGTGCAAAGAAAGGACACCAAGTATGCCAAGTGTTGTTCATTTAAGATATTTAAGTGCTGCAAAAGAGACCAAATCATGGTCTCTTGTCACATGAGCCAAGGATGGAAATAGAGTTAGGAATGGAGTTCTAGAATAAGCGATAGTGAGTGCTCGCACTCCCTTATATTCTCACAGATCAGAATACACTGCAAGGCCAAGTTCAAAGATAACCTTCATGGCAGACTGCATGGGTGATGATAGACGTTGGGCTAATTGGGTGGGGAGTTACAGTCAAGCCCACCTCCTGGCACCTGGGTATGAGCTTACGTGCTCCTAAGTGAACCAAATGTTCCAGACATGGCACAAGCATGCCAACCAATTGCCGAGGGCCATGTAATGATGGGCCGTATAGTTTGAGAGCCAATGATATACCATGTACTTAATAGTGTTGAAGATGACTTGCACTAGAGGTGGGCATAAATTGTCCACCTGACAGTAGATATCCAATCATAATCCCACCCCTTATGGAAAGTATACTTAGATTTTCCCCTTAAGCCTCAACTCTTCATAGGTTTTTCTTTTCTTTCACGTTGTATGTTGTCACGTATGATGAATTTTTAGTATATATGAGCCGAGAAGCTCGAATGAACGTCTGTAGATGTCCGTTGTAACTCCCTGTTTTGAAAAATTGATATTAAAACAGTAAAAACATTGCCATCTTCCTGAGTTGGTTCGATTATTTGGTGTCAGAGTTATTCTGCCTCCCATCCATTGCATGTGTGCTACCCAAAGGGCTCTAAGGTCAACACAACTCAAGTACAAGCCCCTAGAATGCATGAACAATACAGAAGTGGATCCCTGCCACACTACACACTTCCCTAACGAAAGTGGGCACAAGGCGGACAAGTGGAAGCATGAGGAGACAGCACAACTTAAGTACACGCCCCCACAATGCATGAGCAATACACAAGTGGACCCTACTCGCCACCCTACAGACGTCCTTTCATATAAGTGGGGTAAAGAGAACCTGTGGAACCATGAGGAAAACACACACCTTAAGAACAAGCCCCCACAATGCATGAACAATACACAAGTGAACCCCTCGCCACCCTACAGATGTCCCTAATGAAATTGGGGGCAAGAGGGGCATGTGGATGAATGAGGCATCACAATTCAATTACAAGCCCCCACAAAGTAAGAGCAACACACAAATGGACCCCCTGCCACACTAGACATGGCCCTTATCAAAGTGTGGATACAGGGGACATGTGAAAGCATTAGGAGACATCACAACTCAATTACAAGCCCTCACAATGCATGAGCAATGCACAAGTGGACCCCCTCGTGTTTTCCTATGACACACAAAAACCTATTTGGGACTCCCACTATTTCCGTCCTGATCGACCTATTTACCTGATCATGATTCTCATGCCTTGTTCCCTTTTGCGCATGGCCTGTGAATTTTTCAGATGGCATGGTGACTAGAATCCTGAAATGTCCCGAGGGGTGCTTCCCTTCCTTTGCTTCCCCCATCAATTTTCCTGCATATGGAGGAGGCTGCCAAAAGCCTCTCTTCTTCTCTGCCTGTTTTCTGTTGTTGTTACACACTATCCCGCTGGGTGCAGCGTACACCCCTAATATGCCACCTGTCATTTTACGCCCTGCCGCTGGAGACATAGCTAGCACCCGACCCAAATGGCCCGCCCCATGTTGCTGTTTCCTTCCTTCATCACCTCCACCTGGGCCCTACCATTCGTCATCTGCCTCCCTCGTCACTATTTCAAGGGTACTGCTACCCCCATCGGCACGCATGATCACAGTCCATAACCATATCCCTCTGAGAAAGTGAATGTGATCTTGCTTCTTCCTTCAGAAGAATCTGAGGTCTTTTTTTAGTTATCGAGTATCCTGACAGACATAATTGGCTTGCTGTCCATGAGGAGGCGGCTTCCACTGTTTTTTACCGGGCCATGGGCCCACTGCACCTTATGTCTCTGTTGAGGCAACTCTTCTCCCCGTGGAATCTGAAATGTGAGGCTTATCTTTCCAAGACTCATCTTCCTCTATCCATCCTTAGGTTGGTGGCTGAAAGACATGCATCTGCCTAATTATGACACCCTTCTTCCTTTTTAGGTAACCACGAATGTGCCCAGGGCCAGGTGGCTTGCACCCCTATTGTATTTAGGATAGTTGGCCACCCAAAGTCAGAGGCAAGCCATGTGAATGGTGAGAGTAGCCGGAGATCTTCCTTGCCCTCAGGTCATTTTGCCCTTACCTCGCCGGTTCTTTTCAGGGTGGGCATTCAGATGGTGATATCATACATACATAGGCAGGGGGCATGTGCTCCTGGCAATTGTGTGGATCAGCAAATGAGTCTGTGGGACGGATCCAACCTTACTCCCTTCTCACAGGCTTATATCCTGGGGGAACAGAACACCAGGGAGGATGCCCTATGCATAGTGGTTTTCTCCTCCTCGAATGTATGGCTCCGACCTGTCTAGAGACAGCCAATCCTGAAGTGAGTTATGTGCATCCTGGAGATCTGTGGGAATGGGGGATCATTATTGACAAATTAATCAATTTTCGTGTTCATGCATATTTAACCAAGTAAACCAAAGTAGTAGAAAAAAACACATTTCCAGGCAACGATTTGTAACAGAAACTCTCCCTCTCTGTCCTAAAGATCAAAATAATCAACTTTCAAATGGACAGCTGTTCCATGTCAAATGTCCAGGGCATGCTTTTTTTACAGAACAAAAAAAAACGGTAGGAGACACTGGTTCTTTCAACATATAGGTACCTCTGTACCTCTGCTTAATTGTGACCTTTTACTATGGGGGCAGGGTCACAGAGTCCTGTGTAGAATATTTAGCCAATGAAGCTCCCAGGCAAATTAGGTGAAAGGCTGAGCGTAAGGCAGAAAATGCACTCTCCCTTCGAGCAATTGTGGGAAGCCTGCTGCCTCTAGCAAGCCAGGCCACACTTGAAGATCTTGGGCCGCTTTAATCAGCGGCTCATCATTTCAGGAATGTTTGGTGCCAAATCAAACAAACATGCAATGTTCACTAACTATGAAGTTATTTTCTTTTTCCTTCTGGCAAATAAATATTTACGTACACACTGATGCGTGGCCCTGAAACTAGATGGAGAGCGCCATACTTGCAGCTCAGCCAAATCTTGGCCTTGGTGCCAGATGTGGGAAGCCAGCGTTCCCGGCTGCAGTCTCCCATAGTGCCGCGTTTAAGTGTTTCTGCAGCAGGAGCTGTGAGCAGGCGAGAGGTTTTACGAGAAGCTATCAGCTAAGTGTTCTTTTTATAGGAACTGCTGTCCCAGGGATGTGTTTGTTGCTGGCGATGGGATCAGCAATGCTTCTTATAGTAAAAGTAAGTGCATTAGCACACGCAGTGGGACATTGAGGGAACTCTGGCAGCCAATCAGATCGAACAGAATGCAACGAGTAACCATCGTCACAAGATATCACTTTTTCACTTTTACTTTTACTTTATTCAATTTCTAACGTGCAGCCGTGAACCCTGAGGCGTGAGGGCGCGAGACATGACAAAAGAGATGTAAAAGTTCACATGAAAAATGGGGAAAAAAATCAAAACACCAAAATACAAGAGGACCAGACCTGGATGGCGAACGAGAGAGGGAATAATCAATAGAAAAAAAGGGTTTTGAGGGTCTTCTTGAAGGAGGTGATCGAGGATTGCTGGCGAAGCATGGGGGAAGAGAGTTCCAAAGTTTGGGTGCTGCAGTGTAGAAGGCCCCATTCTCCACCTTCTTAAGTTTGCAGCGTGGAAGAGATAGCAACCCTGAGGTGTGGCCTTTAAGGCATCCATTGTCTTTCCTCTCCCCCACCAGCAGGAACGCTATTATCTCTCGCAACTCTCATTCTTGCTCCCTGTGACCTCAAACACAACGTACCCCTCGCCCTTCTGCTTCGCCTTCAGTTCCTACACCCTGCTCTGTCCCCACGCCGGGAACACCCCGACATTCACAGATAGAAAACACAACATCTCTCCCTGCCGTCAGAATAGCCCTCAAAACACTACCTGCATCAGAGAAAGGGACCTTGGAAGCCCACAGGAGAGCCTCATCTCCCCGCCCTAACCACTCACTTCCTTCCCGAAGTGCAATCATGTATGGCACTCTCATGTATATATAATGGTAGTTTTCTGCACATTTTCTGATTCCACACGTGATGTTATTAGTGTGTCATGTCCCCGTTCAATGTTCCCGACTGTGCTTCACTTTGTGTCACAGGATATTCAATACTCTCACTTTCCACGCCATCTTTATGCACACTTGCTGGAATACCTCTGGTCTCTGTTATTGCGCTTTCTCACAGGGTTTCTGGTTGAAGTGCTCAGTCTCTTGTTCAAATCCATAGAATGACTCCATGGGGGTCATTACGACCTGGGCACAAAGGGATACCGGGCACCGGTAATGACACTGGTGCCAGTAATCCCTTTGCGCCCTATTCCGAGGTCCCTTTGCGGGTCCCTCCCTTAACGCCTGGTTTTACCAGGCATTATGGACGGGACCCGCAAAGGGATACCGGGGTCAATAACGGTACCGCAATTTGCGGTACCGTTATTGACCCCTTCCCCCTTCCCATTGAGCCCTTTGGGGGCTCAAATGGGAATGGGGAATGGCTTTTCAAATGGGGATTTACCGGTCCCGCTAAGGTCGGGATAGACCGCTAAGTCCCCATACCACCAAGTCGGTGGCGGTACCGGTATTGGTGCTAGTCATGGCGCTAATAGCGCCATGACTAGCACCAACCTCGGAATGAGGGCCCATGTCACAGGAACACAGCGTTTCCAGTCCTGGCATTTCATTTTACAAATTATTGCAATAGGGTGCTTTAGTCTCATTTCCTCAATTGAGTTATCCAAGACTACAGCTCCCAGAGTGCAATCGAGATTTGGGGCCAACACAACCCAAGTGTTACCATGTGAAATGCCCACAGATCTGGTTTGGGAGGTGGGCTTCTTTTTTAAATGCTTCATGATAGCCACTCTTTGTGAAATGAACAATGCCCTAGTATGCAGCGCGCCTTTGCGCTGAAATGCACCATGGGCATCATTCTTGTGTGTTTCAAATGTGTCAGTGCAGGTTTGTGTAAGTGTGTAAGAACAATACAAGGTTCGAAATTGCTGGGATCTGGGAGCTATTTAGCTCCTGTTCCTAGCCTAGGTTAGTTTAAAACCAACAGTTATCAGAAGCTACTTTTGGCTCCAAGGCCAGCCAGTGCCTTACAAGACATTAACTTTGTCTGTTTTAGAATGTAAATAAAGAAGAATTAGAACACATTTAAATATATTGGATCATACTGAATGGGTGAAAAGTTAAACTGTGCATCTCATGGGTGAGATTTGCGGTGCACTGCATACTTGTTCCTGGTTCCCCAGTGGCTGGTTTTAGCTCCTGCTCATCAAATCTTAATCGTGAACCCTGCAATATCCATTGTGGTCCTTACTATATGCCCCCGTTGACCATCTCACTCTTCAAGAATGGTCCTTGTTTCCAATATTGGTCTTACGTGCAATCAACCGAGGACCAACTCATAAGCAACAGGGCTGCTTTTCTAAAGCCTTGAGTGCAAACGAAAGTCAGAAAAGCAAGAAGTAAGCCATGTGCACCTGACCTTTACAGTGCAGGGCATTTTACAGCCATTCGGAGGTGGAGGAGCACCTAAAAGAATTAACATTTCCGCAGTGTATTCCTTGTCTGCCTTTACAGAGTATATGCTTTTACGCCTGCATGAGATTTGTGTGCAGGGATAAAAGGAAGGGATTTCCATGGAATATGGCTATTTACAGCCCATGCTAGAAACAGGCGGATTCCATAGGAATCCATTGAGGCAGCCTTTACATTTTAAATAAAAAGCAAAGACTAAGGCCCTCATTCCAAGGTTGGTGCTAGTCAAGGTGTTATTAGCGCCATGACTAGCACCATTACCGGTACTGTGTCCGCCCTCGTTCAATGGGGACTTACCGGTCCAGTCCGACCTTTGTGGTACCGGTAAGTCCCCATTGAAAATGTCAATCCCCATTCCCATTTGAGTCCCGATAGGGCTCAATGGGAATGGGGAGGGTGCTAATAACGGTACCGTAAATTACGGTACCGTTATTAGCTCTGAAGTCCCTTTGCGGATCCCGTCCATAACGCCTGGTAAAAGCAGGCGTTAAAGACGGGGCCGCAAAGTGACCTCGTAGTAGGGTGAAAAGGGTTTACCGGCACCAATGTCCTTAACGGTGCCCGGTATCCTTTTGCGCCCTACTCGGAATGACCCCCTAAATGATATTTCAATTTTTTCTACGCTTTACTTTTTCACTCTGTTTTGTAAAAGTTGAATATTGCATTCAATTGCTAATGTTAATTAGCGGTTCCCTGCATGCAATTAACTAATTTTACAAAATGAGCCGCAACAGAAAAATCATAATTAGTCTTGCTGATGAAATCAGCTTGTGAGATAAAAAGATGGGACTGCAACATTTGGAGTATACTGGCATGACCTTATCTCAATGATCTGGAAAGAAAGCGTGGCTAAGGACTCCATAAAGTTTTTGAGTCCCCATTGGTCAAATATATGCACCCTACAAAAAGGTATTTAACGCCACAAGGTGCATATGAAAGACCTAGTAGAAGTTGGGGGAGACAGGCATGTGTCTGCTTTGCCCCCTAACTCCTGGAAACCACTAGGCAAAGTCTTTTCTTGTCCTGCCTCTGTGGCTGAGATGAGGTAGGGTCTCCATGCATGAGTACATGACTTTGCCTTCTGTAGTGGTTAAGCATTGAACCCTTAGAGAGCCCTTTAAATCAGTAACACGTCATACTCAGGATGGGATGCAGAATAACTCTTACACCAAATAATAAGACAGACTCAGAAAGTTGGCAGAGTCTCACCCAACCGTTTTATTATTAATTGTCTAAAATAGGGAGTTACAACAGACATCAAAAGACGTTAGATCATGCTCTCAGTGCAAATCACATACAAATACATTTATATAGCAAATGTTCATCATACGTGATGTCATACTACGTGGCAAACTAAGAAAACCTACAGGGAGTTGTGGTTGGACTAAGATGAAGATCTAAGTATACTTTCTGTATAGGGACGGGTTGTGATAGGACATCTACTGTCAGGTGGACAACTTAAGGCTACCTCTAGTGCAAGTATACATCACTCTACAATTAGTTGGCATACTCGTGCCATGTCTGGAAAATTTGTCTCACTAGCAGCACGTAAGCCGTATCCCAGGTGTCAGTGTGTGGACTTGACCATGTCTCCCCACACAATTAGCCCCTCATCTCTCATCGCTCATGCCTTCTGCCTTTCAGATTGCCTTTGAACTTGTCCTTGTAAAGCATCACTGCTCCAGAGGATAAAAAGGATTACAGGCTCACTCTTATCGCAGTTCAGGTCTGCATGCCCCAACTCCTATTTCCATCCTTGAATCACGTGACAGCAGACCATATTTCAGCCTGTTTTGCAGCATTTAATTTTCTTGAATTAATAATCTTGACACTCATGGTGTTCTTTCTTGCACCTTAACAAGGACTGATTCAGCTTCTCACGTTCACTGTTCTTCAAGGATAGATAACCGGTCCTTTGACAACCATCCAGACAGCTATTTTGGGCCATTCCTCGATCTTCAGCTGTTCTTCTTACTGCAAAACAGCCTTTTCCGATGCTTCCTTTCCCACAGGTCTGAGTTTACTAAATGTGTGACACTGATGTCCAGATCCTATATAGTGGCGGCACCGCCTGCAGTCTATTCACTACGTATAGCTAGCCTTAGTCTACTTGCATTGCTGCATCTGTACAGTTATAAAACGGTTTGCATTTTCTACAACGCTCTTCAAACATGCAATCTTCATTCTGCATACGAAGGTTTGCTCAATTCTTTACTTCATCATCAGATTCTATAAGGTCCACACGTCCTCTTCTTCAGCCACCGTTCTCAGTGCGTCACTCTCACTTCTCGTGATGTCACCAGCTTCTCTTTCTCTCATCTTCATATTCCTTCTGGGATCTCCTCCAAGAGATAGTCATCTCTACGGGGGTGTATCATGTAGGGTCTTAACGGATACCTTTTCTCAAAGACTCTCTGTGGAATTGGTACCATCACTGGTGTTGTGCATTCTCGACTTCTGGTTTCCAGCACATAGGAAGAATGGGGGCGGGACTTCCTGCAGAGGCATTCGGCTGCTCATCTACAACATTGCAGGCTTCTTGTTTTTATTGGCGCGTGACTCTAATGAGTATTGTCAGTTGCTCTATTTATATTTGCTTGGTATATGCAGGCAACTTTATATGTCGCACTCATGCTAAGCCCTTTTCTATCCTTATTCTTCTCGACCTCTCTGCTGCCTTCGATACCATCAGCCATTCCGACTTTCTCTCAACACTACGTATCCTCGACATTAGGGGCAAGGCCCTTGCTTGGTTGACTTTAAATCTCACCCCCACACATCCAGGTGTCCTGGAATAGCCTTTCCTCCCCACTCACCCATCTAACTATTGGTGTTCCCGAAGGGTCAGTGTTTGATCCACTTCTCTTCACTCTCTATACCTCTGCTCTTGGCATCTTGATCTCCTTCTATGGCTTCCCCTATCAAGTCTTTGCTGATGACACTCTCTTTTCCCTCCTTATCTGAAGAGCTACGATCAACAAATGTATAACTGTCTCTCGGGCATCAAATACTGGATGGCATCTCACTCGCTCATGCTCAACTCCACTAAGACTGAGATTCTCTACTTCCCATCCAAATGAGCCATCTCGTCCTCTCCCTCTCTTCTATTCTTCTCTCCTGACTATCTTTCCTACTCTTCTTCTGCTTGCAACCTTTCTGTCATCTTCGACCCATCTCACAACTTCATCTCCAAATCTGCCACTGTGGCCAGACTAAGGGCCTCATTAAAAGCATGGCGGTAAGTGGAAAAAGTGTCTATAACGGAATTACTGCCACTTTTACCACTCTGCCGAAATAAAGCATTCCAGAAAATGGGCGCTGATTACACCGGCAGAATTAGCACCAGTGGATTTACCGGTAAAATCTGGCAGAATTAGCCTGAGTGCTAATTCCGCCGGCAGAGTTAGTGGCAGAAATACAAATGGTAATTCCACTGCAATACTAGTGGAAATACTTCTGAAATACTACCGAACATCAGCAGCAATTCTGCAAAACACACAGTGCCATTTAGGTGGAGGTAAATGTCCACTGGTGATAGAACTAAAGCCACAGGTGCTCCCAATGGACTCTGAAAGAATGCATAAAGCCTACACCTTTCCCAAACACACTTTCCAACACCATGCTGCCACAAGCAGTTGCTAAAGTGGACATCCAGCACCTCCTGCTGTGCATCGAGGTGCAGAGGCAGGAACAGCACCACAGACCATATGGAGCAGAGATGCAGAGATCATGCCAGTCTAGTACCCATTCCCCAGGTCAGGCCACTACCCAGATGACCAGCTAATTTCTCTGTACCGACTCAACAAGTAAACCATTGCTGAGATACTCTCCCTGATCCAAGATGACATCCAGAGCAGGGGCAACATCAGAACAACCTTATCACCGCTTCTCAAGCCTGTGTCATTGCAGCATTTCCTAGCAAAAGGCACCTTCCACCACTCTATGGGGCTTGATGCATTGAATGTTGCAGCCCATATTTTCAATCTTGCTTGGGCAGGTGCTAGACGCACCCCTGTGGCATGCACCCCAGCACATCTCCCTGCCCACCACCCTGGTACTGATAAAAGATACAAAGGCACTCAATTTTACTCTGCAATTCAACCGCCCAATGGAATAGCAGCCCTACAATGCACCCATGAGGCATTGGTGCCCCCACAGGCAGCAAAAGAGCTATAAGGCACCAGGAAGCAGTACTATCCACTGAATGTACAGGTGATCTGTGTTGCTGACCACACCATCACACTGCTGCACACGTTTTCCTGGTTTTACCCACAACACCACGGTCCTGCAGAACAGCATATTGCTTGCCTTCGTGGAGAGCCACAGATGGCAACAGACATGAATACTAGGAAAGTACAAGTACCATCCCACATTGTAAACTTTCATCACAATTATAATGGCATTACAATGACTAATCAATGCATGCCATGTCAAAGCCCTATGCAGGGAGGACCTGCCCTCCCACCCCACACATTGCAGCCACCAACCCACAAGACTAGGTCCTGCCGGACTAGGCAGTAGAATGGCAGCAAACCGTATTGCTCTAGCAAGTAAGTAATCCACTAAGGGAGGACTACAGATACTGCAATGCATAGGAGAACTATACCTACACAGGCAATGCCACAGTTTACCACTACACAATGATAACGCAACACTGCCAGACAGTAATGGCAAGTACGCCGCAAGCCATGAATGTCGTTTCATAAGAGCATGAATGGGGAAACCATAAAAAGCCACAATATCAACCTTATGACCATCAGGACATCTGCATAAAACCACAGCACAAGGCCACCACATACAACATATTCATTGCTAATTCTGTCAAGGACATAAATGTTACAACGGATGGTTGAGAGATGTGTGAATGGGGAACCTCAAAGTGACATTGCATGTGTACTCCCGTAGTAAATGACACATCAAGTAATGTAGGGATGTACAACCATGTCATTCACCAAGGCACTCTAACTTCATAAACAGAGAGTTCATCAAAGTGCCATGCAAACATGCCACCCATGCTCATGTTTCAGTTTCTGACAACTGTGACCTTGCCCTTGCAGGTGACTCTGGATATCCAATACTTCCATGGCTGATGGCACCTGTGCGCAATCCACTCACACCACCAGATGTGGCCTACAATGAGGCACAGATCAGGGCCAGGCTGTTCATTAAGCGGCCCTTTGGCTTACTGACAGGATGTTTGCGAAGTCTCCACCTCACCAGAGGGGCCATGATGTACAGGCAAGAGAAGGGGCCGAACATCTTTGTAGTCTGTGCCTTGCTCCTCAACATGTGCATCAGGGGACATAACCCCCCGCCCAAAGATGTCGACATGCCTCCCCCAGATGACGACACACATGTTGCTGGGGAAGTACTGCCACACAGTGAGTGTGATGAAGGCAGGGATGGCTGTCTGGTGCAGCATAAACTCATAGACAATTCCTTTTACACACATTTCTTTGCACCAATTTCACTCATTTGTACATTTAAATAGTTCACCAAAAAGCATTGTCCATGCATGTGTTAAAGTTTACATGAGATTTATTTTACATAGTGAAAAACCACCATGCCCTCCCACTTCCCTCAATCCCCAATACCCATGCCCTCCCACTTCCCTCAATCCCCAACACCCATGTCCTCCCACTTCCCTCAATCCCCAACACCCATGCCCTCCCACTTCCCTCAATCCCCAACACCCATGTCCTCCCACTTCCCTCAATCCCCAACACCCATGTCCTCCCGCCTCGCTCAATCCTCAACACCCATGTCCTCCCGCCTCGCTCAATCCCCAATGTCATCTTTGAGTCAGGCAATTATTTTTTATGGTGTTTCTCTTGTCCATAAGGCACATTTCGTTTGTGAGTGGCAATGCGTGATGACCTCATATGGGGACTCCCTACTTGTGACCCTTCTGTGGCAGAGCTGACTGACTCCAGTGCACCCATATGTTGCATTGCAAGGAAAGGTGCCCTATGCACATTCTCCTGCCCAGCTGATAGTGCCTCTGTATTCTCCTGCATCCTCTGGCCAACCACAGTATTCGCCACTGTAGCCTCGGATAGGTGTCAGCACTGATGTGCCATTTCCCTGACTATTCTCCTCGTGGCATCTTGCATCTCACATTGTCTGCGCATACTGCAGGTGGAGCCCTGTGGGCTCTTCTATTCTCTACTGCTGCTGTTCCATTCTTGTGAGCCCCTCATAGATGCCAGAAAAGGCATCAGTGGGCAGGGCAGCAGGAGGGTTAACAGGTGAAGTGGTGGTTGTGACATCACTCTTAAACATTGCTGCATCACCACCGACTGAAGCATCATCACAATCATCAGGCTATGTGTGACTGCAGGTCAACAGCAACAGGGGATTGCGATCACAAGAGAATTAAGGCCTGGAGGGGGTGACGTGGATGAGGGAAAGTCAACCCCAGCCCCAACACTGACGGATGACAAACAGCCTATGCTGGAGGCCGATAAGGGGTGCCTAGTGGTAGTGGTTGCCAGTGGTAATCCTGTTTGACGTGAGCCAGGCACACTGCTGGCATTTGAGGTGAGAGATGGCACAACCAGCAAGGGAAATACCAGATTTGCAGCTGAGAAGGTGATTGGAGCAGCAGCAGATGTGCAGGCTGGCAGCTTGGTGGTAGTGGCTGGTGCAGAGGTTTGGTAGTGACAGGGCACAAGTAATCACCTCTTCTGCTAATATCTGCAGCTCTGCCTCACTGAGCTTGGGTTTGTGGACCCTTAATTCTGACACCTTTGTATTGCCCTTGTCTCCTGGCATGGTTCCACACTGTTTGGTAGCTGGATGGCTGAGACAAATGGTGGATTGAAGATGGATTGTGTTTTTAAATATGGCCGCCGCTGAGCTACCAGTTTGAGAAATTACGCTATTTCTGCTCAGCAGTGCCAGTCGGAAATTTCACCAGCGGAATTACCATTTGGTAATTACTCCTCTTTTCCAGCTATAACAGTAATTCCGCCAATTTAACGTTCAAGGTTGATATTCAGCTGTAATTCTTCTGGATGGAATTACTGTTACCGCTGATAGCTTGTGCTTGCTCCCATCAGCCTGTAATATGGTGGTAATTCTGCCGGACAGCACATGGGTAATGGGAATTCTGTCCAAGCAGAATTACTGCCCAATTTACCACCGAACTTGTAATGAGGGCCTTAATCTCCTCAACATCAGAAAACTAAGACATCTTCTTCCCTTCAACACTGCTAAGCACCTAAACTACTCTTTAGTAATCTCTCAACCTGACTACTAATGTGACAGACTACGGTATGGCCTTCCCAACTATGCTTTTTAACCTTTCGACAAAGTCCTCAAATTTGCTGTACCTACACTCTTCAACCTTCCGCGCGCACCTCCCCAGACCGTCGTCATTTAGGCTAATAATCTATGAGGCAATGGGCAAAATATAAACTGATTCTCATCATCTTGAAAACTATACACGGACTTGCCTCACCCTACCGCTCAGCCCATCTCACTCCCTTCTCTCCCCCTCATGCCATATGATAATCCTCAGCTCACCTCCTTGCCACCTCTCGTGCCCCTTGCACTCCCTCTCGTTTCCGCTCTCTTCCGCTCCTTGCTCCCTTACTATAGAATGCTCTTCCTCTCCCTCTATGCAAAACTCCCACTCTATCTGTTTTTTTAAATCCAACCTCCTAGCTCTCCTCCTTTATGAAGAACCACTTGCATAGCATTCTATGCCACTACATCGCCCTGTTCTCCTCTACTCTTACCTCTCTACGACAATCCCACAGCACTTATCCCTCACCACTTCACCCTATAACTTAGCACTTCCTCCCCTATCCCATTATTATATCATGCTCTACTGTCCTTGTCCCTGGTTCATGTTTCTACCTCCCCTGCATCATCTGATCTTATATCCACATTCTCTCACGCATTGTTAAAGACAGCCGTCAACCCCTCTGTAAATAAATGTTAATAATGTGTCAAAAATGCATTGTTTTCCCTGTAATTTTCCTTAACTAAAGAAATAAATGTATGTTTCAGAGAGTGATGGCCCAGAAAGAGGCCAATTGGTTCCTCTTTTGAAATTTTGCTTCAGTGTAGGGGTCTTCAGGGATAAGCCTTCTCATATTGTAAGAACTGTGGTGAGGAAGATTAAGACTCAAAGGGCCTCTTCACGAGTTGGGCGTCAGCCCTTAAATGCGGCGGTAAGCTATTACCGCCCATTTAAGGGTTGGCCCAATCATGAGTTGGGCGGTAAGTTGGAGTTTTGTCCCTATTACTGCTGGCACAACTACCGCTGGCGGTAATAGTGCCCCAAACCCCATGGGGAATGGGGATTTACTGCTCCTCCCACAACTTGGGATCCAGCACAGAGTGCACCGGACCGAGTTGCGGTAGCGCAAATTGCGTTGGACGGTATCCCGGTGCAATTAGCCATGTCATGATGAAGCCCAAAGTAATGTAGATTACCAGTAAGAAATCAGGACATTTCTATCCCTAAAACAGGGATAGAAATGCTTTTTAGAAATCTGTTGTACACATATTCCTACTCAGGCCTTTTAAGTGACCATCTCAGAGAAATAGATTCCTTGCACCCTAGAGGGTCCTGGGAGCCTATCAGACAGGAGTTTTGGGAGTGTGCTCGAGACATTAATGAATGCAAGGTATCTGGCCAACATATTATTTTCACTGGCACAGAGTCACCCAAAAATGAGCAGGAAATGTTTGTGAATACTGTTAACTGCACATTTCTTACAATCAGGACAGTAAAAAAAGCACATATTGTGCATTTTCTACTTGATATATTGCTTGCGAATCAGATCATGTTGTCGGGTGTAAACCGTTCATGGGGCACCCGCTACGTTTGCACTTAGGTGCAAACAGTTCCCCTCCCAACAGTTTTCGTCATTTTCTCTGCAAAGTGAAAAGCAAACGTGTACATGCATGCTTAATTGCCTGCACACCTTTGTTATTGGACATCGCAGTGCAAATAGAGTAAACGGTTCCTACCATTCACGCATGGCAGGCAGTGTTTATAATGGATCAAAAAGCAGGCTGATTCCATAGGAATCCATGGGGTTTATGTCTGCGAGAAAATGTCATGCAGACATAAAATCAAGTGGCTTTTGGAGATGTTCGAGAAAAGCAAGGTGGAAACAGAACTACTGTTCTGTGGCCCCCTCCTGCCCCCAAAACCCACAAATATGCGCCAAAGCGTGAATAAAGTTATTAAGACTGGCATAACACCTGTATGCCTTTTTTTCTCCCCTATGATTACGCTCCAGGGACTTGGACTGTGAGCCTCTTTGTGTTTTGCATCATAGGATTTAACGATTTTGGATTTAATAATTTTATTTCAAACTTTTTGCACCATCTTTTAATGAGGTCAACCCATGTGCTCCATGAACTCCCATTTATCTCCCCTGTAATCTACACCAAACTACACGAACCCCCTTGTCTACCGATTGTTCTTCTTTTTTATGTCAGCGGGTGGGTGCAGGGGAGTCTTTGTTGATAATGAAATTATTTTTCTCATCAAGGATTTGTAGCCAAAATCAGTAACCTCGAAGAAGTTGAGAACACATTTCAGAGCAAAGAGTTAGAACAGGAACTGTCTGAAAGATAAAAAAAAAATACAATTTCATTTCGACAGGTGTCCTATTTGAAATAACTAGACCATGTTTTATGGAAAGAAAAAAAATCAACCGTGGGAAGCACTTGATCTTTTAACATATATTATTGTTACTTAAACACCTGATTCACTAAGTTAGGTCAGTTGATCTTTTACTAGGAAGGGATCGGGGTCACAGAGTCCTGTATAGAATACTGAGCCAATGATCCCCCATGCAAATTAGGTGAACAGAATCCTAATTAGAATACTGAGCCAATGATCCCCCATGCAAATTAGGCGAACAGAGTCCTAATTAGAATACTGAGCCAATGATCCCCCATGCAAATTAGGTGACTAGAGTCTTGAATAGAATACTGAGCCAATGAACCCCCAAGCAAATTAGGTGACGAGAGTCCTCAATAGAATACTGAGCCAATGAACCCCCATGCAAATTAGGCGACTAGAGTCCTGAATAGAAAACTGAGCCAATGATCCCCCATGCAAATTAGGTGAACAGAGTCCTAATTAGAATACTGAGCCAATGATCCCCCATGCAAATTAGGTGACTAGAGTCCTGAATAGAATACTGAGCCAATGAACCCCCATGCAAATTAGGTGACTAGAGTCCTGAATAGAATACTGAGCCAATGAACCCCCATGCAAACTAGGCGACTACAGTCCTGAATAGAGTACTGAGCCAATGATCCCCCATGCAAATTAGGTGAACAGAGTCCTAATTAGAATACTGAGCCAATGATCCCCCATACAAATTAGGTGAACTGAGTCCTAATTAGAATACTGAGCCAATGATCCCCCATGCAAATTAGGTGACTAGAGTCCAGAATAGAATACTGAGCCAATTAACCCCCATGCAAATTAGGTGAACGGAGTCCTTATTAGAATACTGAGCCAATGATCCCCCATGCAAATTAGGTGACTAGAGTCCTCAATAGAATGCTGAGCCAATGATCCCCCATGCAAATTAGGTGACTAGAGTCCAGAATAGAATACTGAGTCAATGAACCCCCATGCAAATTAGGTGAACAGAGTCCTGAATAGAATACTGAGCCAATTAGCCCCCATGCAAATTAGGTGACCAGAGTCCTGAATAGAATACTGAGCCAATGAACCCCCATGCAAATTAGGCGACCAGAGTCCTGAATAGAATACTGAGCCAATGAACCCCCATGCAAATTAGGCGACTAGAGTCCTGAATAGAATACTGAGCCAATGATCCCCCATGCAAATTAGGTGAACAGAGTCCTAATTAGAATACTGAGCCAATGATCCCCCATGCAAATTAGGTGAACAGAGTCCTAATTAGAATACTGAGCCAATGATCCCCCATGCAAATTAGGTGACTAGAGTCCAGAATAGAATACTGAGCCAATGAACCCCCATGCAAATTAGGTGAACAGAGTCCTAATTAAAATACTGAGCCAATGATCCCCCAAGCAAATTAGGTGACTAGAGTCCTCAATAGAATACTGAGCCAATGATCCCCCATGCAAATTAGGTGACTAGAGTCCAGAATAGAATACTGAGCCAATGAACCCCCATGCAAATTAGGTGAACAGAGTCCTGAACAGAATACTGAGCCAATTAGCCCCCATGCAAATTAGGTGACCAGAGTCCTGAATAGAATACTGAGCCAATGAACCCCCATGCAAATTAGGTGAAAGTGTGAGTGGAAGGCAGAACATGCCCTCTTCCTTCCAGCAATTGTGGGAAGCTGGCTGAGTCTGACAAGCCAGGCCACATATGAAGGCTTTGGCCCGGTTTCATCAGAGGCTCTTAATTTTAAGAATATTTGGTGCCAAATCAAACAAACACACAGTGTTCACTAGCTATGAAGTCATTTTATTCCTTCTCGCAAATAAATATTTACGTACACAATGAAGCTGCGCGGCACTGAAACTACACGGAGAGCGCCATACTGCAGCTCAGCCAAATCTTGGCCTTGGTGCCAGATGTGGGGACCAGCGTTCCCGGCTACAGTCTCCCGTGGAATCAGTGCCGCGTTTAAGTGTTTCTGCAGCAGGAGCTGTGAGCAGGAGAAATGTTTTATGAGAAGCTATCCGCTAAGTGTTCTTTTAATAGTATCTGCTGTCCCAGGGATGTGTTTGCGGCTGGCGATGGGATCAGCAAAGCGTTTTATAGTAAAAGTCAGTGTATTAGCACACGCAGTACGACATTGAGAGAACTCTGGCAGCCAATCAGATGGAAGACAATGCTGCGGTTAAAGTGGATACATGCCAACACGTCCCATTCCATTCGGGAGACGCTAGTCCAATCCTGGTTTTAATGTTGCATTCTGAGCTTGTAGTCCTGGGTTTATAATTTGGACATCCTGGACAAGAGGCCCCAGAATGGAAAGTTAAAACCTGGAGTGGGCTAGAAACTCCTGAATATGTATGAGAAAATTCCTCGACAAGGTGGCGCTTGAAACTGCCTCTGAGGCGTGGTCTTTCAGATCTCCTTCATCAATCCCCTTCTTGTACCAGGAAAACTCATCTCTCACTGCTCTCGATCTCGATCCCCCTAGATCTGAAACCCAATTTAAATAATCTGCTCCTCCCCCTCCATCTGCCTCATGTGTCTGCTCCTTCACCCTCCTCTTTCCCATCTACTACAACTGCATCGCCTCAAAGATTATCAGAAACAGAAATCGCTTGGCTCCCCCTTTCAGTTCAAACCCACAACCCATTACCTATTGACTTCTACAGGGATCAAGTCTCTCGTCGCTCCTTTTCAACAACTGCATGACCCATTTGATGAAGATCATGAAACCCTACGGGCTCCCCTTCTTCCAATTATGAGAATGACATGCAATCATATACAAAATGACGGATGACGGAAACTCCAGCACCACCCTCAGCAACTGCCATTCGCAAATAAGTAAATGGATGACGGCCAACTGCCAAAAACTCAAACTAGACTAAGAGAAAATAGTGATCAGGGGACACTGCGCCTGAAACACCTCTGCTATGGCCTTTAGAAATGGCAACTGCCCTAGGCCATCTAAATTATCAAGAATGTAGCCACATTATTGAACAACAGACTCACGCTGGAACCCATGTCAATGCAAAAGTCAAAAATTGCTTCTACCATCTGAACTCTATTTGACAGATGATGCCCTAACTCTCCTTCGCACACAGAGCTTTGGCCGCCATCTTGCTGATTCTTTCATGAATCGACTACGCAAACAGCATTTACAGGGTATGCCGGACAACTATGCAAAACTTCAATGGAACCTAAATACATCAGCTAGACTTCTACTCAGACTCAACAGGAGGGAACATAGGGAACAGGAGGGAACACATGACATAGACTCGCAGAACATGCCGCTACTAATAAAAAGGACCCAGCTCAAGGCCCACTGCTACATCCATATAGAACACTTGAAGGTCAAGAAGCAGAATCAAATCAAACCAAAATCTAATTCTACCAACCAATCAGAGACCTAAGATCAAGAACATACTATTAGAAACCAGAAGATTTTGCAGAGAAAGACACCAAGGCTCCACCTTTCCCCAATATCATGGCCGAACACTGGAACACGCCACCAAGAGAAATAATCACCCTACAGGTCCACCTGAAATTCATGGATAGTGTAAACATCTGACTCTTCAACAATCCTTAACAGATAGAAAGTTTAACCTGCACTTATCAAGCAGCGGAAACAACCCTCTGCAATTGTTCTACTTTCACACGCAGACACACCATTAAAGGAGCACCATACCAGCTGTCTGCCTAGAACACAACGCACAACACTCAGGAAGCTATAATGCCTAGAAGACATTGCAGCTTCACGCATCAGCTATTAAAGCCAAACACCTCTCACCACAATGCAACTGACAGCAAGACCAATAATGAAAAAGCACTATGGAAACCCCAAGAACACTCCTTACCTTTTGACTAACCCTCAGTTTCTCTCCACCTTAGTCACCACACACAAACGTAAACGAGACGCTCACACTCATTTTTACATAAAGAATCCTTTCACCAGACTTTGAACATCACAAACTTACATTTCCAATTACAACCAACTTATTCAGCCTCTGGCCAACACACGCCCACACTATAAGAACAACGCCTCCACCCTGGACACAAAGCCATCATTTTCAACTACACTTCTCACCTAGGAAGCATACAAGCACACTGAGCTCAGGGTACTTCCAATCCTCAACCTCAACACAAAGCACTGCAATCTGGCCTTTTCCTCTCCTCCCAACTAACCAAACCCACGTCTCTCTTCCAGATCCATCAGAACGTCTGGAGACCATCCAAATGGCAGTGGTGTGCTGTTCAAATCTTAAAAACATAACATTAAGAACGCAACCTCTTTGTATTCCTTCAAAACTGTCCTCAAAGCATTACTTCTAACCAAAGAAGAGACTATAGTAGCCAACAGAACAGGCACCTCTATGCCCGAAAGAATCCAACTACCGCCAGCATTGTAATAATGTAAGGCACCCATTGCCTCAGGCACAGAGGTCACAAACGCTGCTGGGCCTCGTGCCCCAAAAAGTAGGAGTGGCTAAAAGACATGAATATGGAATGTTACTAAACAGCTCTGTACCATTCCTCTCCTAATGGGCTGGGAGCCAGGACCAGTTGTGTCATTACAGGAAGTGTCCAGCTGGCCTTAGCCAGTAAACTTGGAGGGAAGGGAGAACATTACTACATATTGACTGAGCTCCTTACATAAGTAGACAAATAGAATCTTTTTACAGATGACTTAAGATATCTGGGAAACAAGTTGAATTCCTGGTGGGTATTTGGGGGAGAAATTAGTGTTGGCATGACAATTGTTTTATAAGGTATCTGTATAAAACTTTGAAGGAATAAAAATGAAAGGAAGTAAATGCTGAATACGGCATTGAAAAAAAAATGAATCCCCAAAATGTTGATCAAGGGGAGCAGGGGTTGCAAGGGTGTCCTCCGCTCCCCTTGTTTGTTTGTTTATTTTATTTATATAGCGCGCCTGACCCAGGGGTATCTGGCCGCCTAAGGTGAAGATAATGGGTACAATATACAATTTATACCAATAGATTGAAGATGTTAAATTCCAATAACAGCGATGCAAGAAGATTCATTCAAATAACAGGATTGGCAGGGGTGAGTGGGGAGCATACAATGGTATGAGATACAAAGCAGGGGGGCAGATGTATACATAAGGGAATGGGAGTGCAGAGAGATGTCAAATGGAAGGTGAGTAATGTTAGTTTTTGTTAAGTAACCATGTGATGATGTGGCTTATGAATTTTTCAAAGGTTTGAATAGATTTGATCTCCTGTGGAAGTGTGTTCCATAATTGGGTGGCTAGGACCGGGAAACTGGTTCCGCCAGCTCTTTTTAAATTGTACCTGGGTACCACTAGGCCAGATGTGTTGGTAGATCTTGTGATTCTGGCTGTTGATTTCAGAGTGAATTTGTCTGTGAGATATGGTGGGGCTTGATGGTTCAGAGCTTTGGTCTTTCAGTCAATTGTTTCTTCTATAGAAAGCCATTTGAAAAGCTTTCTGGTAGCTGAGATGTGCTCCCTTCTAGGTATGTTTAATGCAGCTCTAAGCGCATTATTTTGGAGAACCTGTAGTTTGTTAATTATGGATTCGTTGGCGCCTAGGTATAGGCCATCGCAGTAATCCAATTTGGACTGTATAAGTGCTCTGGCCAATCTAAGGCAACAATTGGAAGACAGTAGGGGTCTGCATGCCCTGATTACCTTGCCAGTGTAGGCAGTGGCTGAGGCTGTCATATTTATCAATTTTGTTAGGTTGGTATTAGCGTCGAGGTAGAAGCCAAGGATTTTTACATTTTTGGCAATGGGTATGTTGTTCCCATCAATGATGATGCTACTGTAGTTGGGGCTAAGTTTCAGAAGGCTGTTAGGTGAACCGACTAGGAGTAGCTCAGTCTTGTCATCATTCAGGCAGAGGCCGTGTGTGGCCATCCATGTCTGAATGATGGTGTAGACTTTGTTAATCCGGCAGACATCTGAGTCATAGGCACCTGATAATGTTAGGAGTATCTGGGTGTCATCTGCATAATTAGTGTAGGTGACACCCAGACGGTCCAGTTTGTTGAATAGGGGCTTTGTAAAGATATTGTACAAAGTGGGTGATACGCAGGAGCCTTGTGGGACACCGCAGGTGATGGGGATCGGATCGGCTGCGGCTGTAGGTGAGAAGACACGCATAGTTCTGATAGCGAGGAAGGATTTAATCCACGTGACAGCAGAGTTGGAGAAGTGTGCTGCCGATGACAGGTGGTCACATAAGATTTTATGGTCAACCAGATCAAAGGCTGCCGATAAGTCTGAAAGAAGTAGGATGGCGACTTTACCTTTGTCTTTAAATTCGTCGATCTGGCTTTTAAGGTCAACAAGGGCAGTTACCGTTCCATGTTGGGGTCTAAAGCCAGATTGACGAGTTCCTAATAGTTGGTTTGTCTCTAGATAGTCTTGAATTTGCAAGTATGCAACTCTATCCAAGATTTTTAGTAAGAAAGGGACTGTGCTGATCCGTCTATAATTGGTGGATATAGCCGGATCTAATGTTTGCTTCTTGAGTAATGGGAGAACACAAGATTGTTTCAGGTTACTAGGGACTTGGTTGTTGGCGAATGACAAGTTTATTAGTTTGGTAATAAAAGGAGATACATCTCTGGCTGCATCTTTTATGATCTGAGCTGGGCAACTGTCACCTTTACAGTTAGATGGTTTCAGTTATGCTATGATTATTTGTACCTCAGGTATGGATTCTTTGTTGAATTTGAAACCTGAATTAAGGTGTGCGGTCGGGGGCAGGATAGAACTGGTGAGATTGCCGGAGGTAAGTTGGAGCCATTTGTCAGCTATTTTGGTCCAGAGCCCTGTGATTTTGTTAGAGAAAGCATTTTGAATGCTTTGATTGCTAGTGCACCAAGGTTTATCCTTAGTGCAGGTATCTACATGAGTATTAGGGTTTTCTAATTCCTTTAAGATGTTAAATAATTCTGTGGTGCTGGATCCTGCCTGGTTTATCCTGATGTTGAAAGTTTTTTTTATGTGGATTATCTCGCTTTTATAAGGAGATAATGGTTTTTTTTTCTGGAGAGGTGACCATTTTCCAGAGAGTCTCAATTTTTCTTTTTTCTAAACGTAGTAGTTTAAGTTCAGATGTGAACCAGGAGTTCAGATGTGCTCTAGGTTTACCTTTGCACAGTTTTAGCGGGGCAATGTGTCTATAGCTTTGGTCATAGAATCATTGTAGGTGTTGACCAACAGATTCAGGTTGTTTGTGTCAGGTAGTGTGTTGAGAATAGGGACTACCAAAGGTATTATGGCCTCAAATGTGATGTTGCATTTGTTTCTGGTCAGACAGGGTGGTGCAATAGCAGGCTTCTTTGGCTCTAGGTTTTTGACGTTGATTTCTAGGGATAGGAGGTGATGATCACTCTGTACAAGTGCTGAGGAGTCCTTTAGGGTAATATTGCAGTTGAGAACTGCTGCCCAGTCAAGTATCCTGCCTTTCTCATGAGTGGGTTGGGTACTTATTTGTATGAAGCCTTGTTCTGATAGCGCATTGGCTAGGGAGGTGGCAGGTAAGTCATTAGGATCATCATAACCAAGGTTGAAGTCACCTAGGATAATGTTTTGGGCCATGGGTTTGGTATTTTCAGCTACTAGCGACATAATGCCTTCTTCGAAGGATCCAGGAGGACCTGGAGGCCTGTATATTGGGTGGATAGTGATAGTAGTTTTTGGAGACGTTTGAAACTTGACTGAGAGGAGTTCACAGGATGTCATAGGAGAAGAGCTGGCTAGTCTCATGTCTAGGGATGATTTGAAGATGTTGGCCGTTCCTCCTCCTTGAGCATTGGGTCTGTCAGCTCATAGTTGTCGGGGATAGCTAGGGTGAGAGATGGGCTAGCTGCGTCATGCAGCCCGGTTTCTGTCACAGCAAAGAAGTCAAAATTGTTAGTTAATATGACATCTGCGATTTCAGTTGCGTGGGCGACAAGAGATCTGGCATTTAGTGGTGCCCCTTTTCTAGGGTGTTTTTGGGTAGCCTTCTGTATGTGGCTCAGTATGTTGTCAGCTAGGCTCTTTGTTGTATTAGTGTGGGAATTTTTACATATATGTTTAGGATTAACTTCTGTGCACAGTTTACTATTGGTCTTTGTGTTGTGTTTGGCTAGTGGGCTGATGTGCATAGTTAGTCTGGTACCTATCCTGTTGTTTCGCTCTGTAGTATCAGGGTAGGTGGTGGGTGAGTCTGCTTGCCGCCTAGTTGCGGTGGGAGAAAATAAAGTTGTGCCATATTTAGGATTAGGTGTGGTGGTAAGAGCATGACATAGTGTGTGAGATCTTAGGTGGTAACACCTGGTCTTGCCCAATATGGGGTATGAAAGGTTATTTTCAATGTTAGATCGGTGAAGAGTGTGCTCTGTTAAGTGTGACTTAGTACATGTTTTAGTGTCATAAATGCCGTCATTTAAGCTTTGATGTGTGAACGGTTGGTGTCTGGTGCAAATGGTGGCATGGATGGCAAGAATGGTGTAGGGCAGGTGATAGGGTGATGCCAGGGGCAGGCAAGCTTGGACAGGCCATTGTTGTAGACGACATAGTGGTTACCAAGGCATGGTACCCTGTCTTGTATAATCCAATATGGGAACATGATGAAAGTGAGACAAATTTGCATGGTAAGTGTATATTGCAACGATGTAGGATACTTTGCATAGTGCGCTCAGTTACAGTAGCGATACTAAGTACTTGGAGCAGGGTGGAGTGTGAAGGCCTGGAGGATCTGGCGGTTGCTTTACGTGTCTACTAGCAAGAGGACGTTGAGTGTAGCAGAGTCTATACACTTACTAGGTAGATAGTTGCGCTAATGTGCATAATGCCTGCACAAAAGTATAAGCGATTTGGTCGTAATGACAAACTATGGTTGTGAGACATATTGAGGTGCTATATAATACATTTACAGCAGGTGAAGGATCATTCTGAGTGTAGAAGAACATCGCCGACTGTTGCACATGACAGTAGTAATAAACGTATCAGCAGTGTATACATGCCATTATACATTTCAGTAATCATTACAGCTGCATGCAAAATATTTGGATGAACTGAAGGGTCTCAAGGGAAAATTAGTTCAGGCTAATATGGCAGCTATCCAATAGGGGCGGTTAGGCAGACTATTGCAATCCCATGTGCGAGATCATTGGATTAGAGATAGCAAAAGGAGTGGGTCAAGGGGCAAGAACTTGATCAACATTCTGGGACTTTGTGATTTTCGGGGGTGACCCCTGCTTCCATAAAAATGAAAGCGTGGTACAAGCAAAGTAAAAAAAAAAGAAGAAAAACAAAGAAAAGGACCCTGCTGCGCTGGTTTTCACCCTAGTGCGTGAAGGAAACCGGCGACGCAGAGGGTTGGTGAGAGCGGATTGCAAGAAATGTCCAGGGGAGACCAAACTGAAAGTTGTTTTCGGTAAAAATAACTTTTGTTTTTTTCTGCCTCTGACATTTCATATTCGAAATAATCATGGAGGAGCTAAGAAAAACAAAAGACAAAAGTATATTTCTTGCTAGGAAAAATGGCATTAAAACAAAATAGTTCTATAAAGGGGTTCTGGTATGAAGAAGAGTTAAGAATCACATAGGGTTGCCAATATATAAGCTTGGAAGAGGGTCATTGATGTGAGTACCAGAGTAAAGACAATACCAAAAAAATACAAAGATCTTGTAAGGAAGTAAGGTACTTGCCTATATCCTTTGTACACATTTGGGTAGAGTTTTGCTATTAAGGGCCGGGGTAACTTTAATGACTGGTATTCCTTTGTTGTGAAATGCCAATGTTCTCTTTTGTCAAGGCTCTGGAAGTCTGGAAACTGGTGAGCTTAGTGGTGTTGAAAGAAAGGGATGGCCAAAAATAAACTTGCTCCAGTAGTCTGTGTGTTATCTTGAACGAAAAATATGTTAATGATTTGTAGGAAACCCAATACTGCATTTTGAAACATCTACTGGTAACCTTCATTGCTCCTAGCATTACGCTTCCTCATGACAGCCCTTATTTTGGAGGTGGTGCAACCTCTGAACAGGAACCCTCATTTTTTAAGGGCACAAATCCCACTCCCTTTCTGACCCTAAAACAATCCGACATCCCACATACATACGTCCTCCTAGTATTTAGCTACTCATAGGGTACCAAAGGAAGATGACCATTTGGGAAATTGGGGGAGAAGGGGAGTGAGAAATGGATAGTAATAAGCAAGAGTAACACTAGGATGAATAACAATGACTGTTCTGTAATCCAGCCAAGGCCCCCAAGTCCATTTCATAGAGACATACCAAATCAAGCTGACTACAGCACAGTAAGACACTGTGATGTACAATAAAAATGTGTATAAGAGCTACATTTCTGTCACACAAAAAATGTATTTGTGGCATACTAAATTGTTACTGTTAATCTACCACACAAGTGCCTTAACTCCCAAGCTGTGAGGGCTAGGATCTTCGACATGAGGGCTAGGATCTTCAACATGAATGTTGTAATATATAACAAACTGGTTTGTGTTGGTCTAGGTTGCTTTTATGTCAATGGTTTGGGTTGGTCTAGGTTGCTTTTATGTCAAACCACTTCCAAGGGAATGTACTGGTACCTCCCCAGGATGCATCCAATACCCATGTACAACATGCCTGGACCACCAAAAGAACAGGTAGCTTGGGTAATCAGGAAGTCAAAGAAATTGTAAAACAAATCCATTGACGCAGGGAAATGTGAGATGATTCTCAGCATGTTGCTGCACCAATGAAGATAAGAAGCATGCTATCTGAATTAAGTCAATGGGCCTCGTTACGAGTTTGGAGGTAGCCATGCCGTTTTTAACAGCATGGCTACCTCCAAACTCGGATCTGGGTCCCGCAAAAGGGGATTAACCGGGCCATTCCGACCTTGGAGGGCCCGGTAATTCCCTTTCACGGGACCCGGTACATCCCCATTACCATTTGAGCCCCGATAGGGCTCAATGGGAATGGAGAGGATGCTAACAACGGACCTGTTAATGACAGGCTCGTTGTTAGCATCCTGGTCTGTTAGTGGGTCCCACTCTGCACATCTGGTCTGGCCAGGTGTCCAGAGCGGGACCCGCTGCAGACCTCGTAATGTGGCATTCCGGAATGAACAATGCCGGTCCCTTACCGGCACCGTTCATTTCGCGGCCACCACATTCGTAGTGAGGCCCACTCTCTTGTTTAGTACACTAACATTGTTTTTATAATATCTAACCTATCTAATTAAATGTTAACCCCTGACACCTGTGAAGAATGAAGGGAAGATATGTCCTTGGACTGAGCCAAAACAGGAAAGAATTTTGAGGAAAATATTGATTGTGGACCTTCGCAAAAATGTGCATCCTATTCTTCCAGCCTCCAGGCAGATGTCACTGACACCAAAAACTGTTTCATTGTGAGAATTGTAATGTCAGTGATATGAATTGACACAAAAACGGGTGGGACTGAAATCCCCATTGCACCAAAGCAATAGCCTAAGCTTTGAGGCTTCTTATTGGACACATGATTTTCATCCAATATCTCCTCCCATGGATCCAGAAAAACCCTAATCGTGGCCTATTGAGATATCAGGGATAACACTGATCACCATAAAGCAAAACCATTACACACATATTTTAGAATAGGGTAATTCCATAAAACTGGGGAGGGCAAACTTTTGTTCTATGCCACACTTGAAAGGTTGCTAGAAATATAAACAAAATAGCTTCTTGTGTAATGTGCCTTTTCACCTCAACTTCTCCCTTTCAATGTCCAACCGCCCAACCCGCAAATTCCACCCAGAGACTTGAAGCTCTTCATAAGAATTTAAGACATAAGGCAGACTGAGGGGAGAATTCAAGAAGGCGCTACTGATATTAACACTATTATGGGATACCACCCCCTCAGAATGCAATCCTCATTATACCTGCTACACTGCTGTCACTGATTGTCAGAATTCCTCTTCACTGGTTGACCCCGTAGTGTAGAAGATGAATTCTTCCCACCAATGTACCCCTCTGAATGGTACCAATCACACATACAGAGGGATCAATTAATTGAAAGATGTATGGAATTCCCGTCGAGACCCACGTAGCTGTAGAAGGAAGGAAACACAATTAGTATCCAAGTATACCTTTAGGCTTCAAGCAGTTACTAACACTCCTTCCCCACTAACCTGAGCAAGGGAAGAGCTGGTCTCTGAGCATGGGTCGTATTTCGTAGTAAATACTGCAAAAAAAACCACCCTTCTGGTTACTACCCCTTAAGTACAAGGCTGCCAACAATACTTTAACTGTACAAAAACTTCTTACCAGAGATTCCAATATTGTTGCACACGTAGTCACTGACACAGACTAGATAAACGAGGAAACCAAACTCTGTATGGTTGACACGAAATGTATCAATAGAAAGTTACCACTCCCGCGGAGCAGCCGATGCTGTCCCACGGAGCAGCAGAGGCTGTGCGCTGGATGGAAAGTGCTCCCACGTTGCAGCAGAGGCTGTCCCCCGGCGCAGCGGAGGCTGTGTCGCTGGACGGCTAACGCCTCCCACGTTGCAGCAGATGCTGTACCCCGGCGCAGCGGAGGCTGTGTCGTTGAACGGCTAACGCCTCCCACGTTGCAGCGGAGGCTGTCCCACGGCGCAGCGGAGGCGGTGTCGCTGGGTGGCTAACGCTTCCCACATTGCCGTTGCAGTACAAGAAGTACAAGAAGTCACCTAGTAACGCAATCCTTTAAACAAACCGGGTCGGAACCACACAGGCAGAATAGACCAAGGAGTAGGCAATTTCAAATCCAGGGACAGAAGGCGAAGGTCGAAAAAACCAGGATATCACCGAAGTACCGTAACAGACAAGGAAGATCCAAATCTCAAGGTCGGGTTCAAAAGCAGGGAGCCAAGAAACTAGGGAATCAGGAAACAAGGTCAAGAACGAAAAAGCTCCAAAAAACAATGCTTGATCAGAAGCACCGAACAAGCAGGGAGGCAGGGTTAAATAACCAGGAACACATGATCAGCGCCGTGACCCAGCACGTACGTTGCGTCTCCCTAGCAACGTATTGCCTAACTTCCATGGCAACCTCCAGCCGCCTCGGAAAGCCGGGTTTTGAAGTACTCGTTTCCTGGTTGCACGAATCGTGCGTAGCCTGGTACGAAACCCTGCATGCATAACACTGAGCAACACCCTGGGGAATGGGAGCAAATTCTCCTTTGTTAGGTAGATTGAGCTGTCCATTTGGAAGATTGACCTCACTCGTCTTTATTATGAATTAAACAGGAGATATACTTCAGAGACAGAAATATGCCTGCCCACCCTTCCACAAGTAGAAATTTCTCTGTTTTTCTTTGGTCCACCCTGAAAGCCTTTTGAGTTTATGGCCCTTCGAATGTGCATCTGTTACTGGATGGGATTACACCAGAATAATCTGAGTCCAAATAACCGGACAAACTCAAGAAGATGGCAAGTTGCTGTTGAATTAGCAATTATCTAAAACAGGGAGTTTACAACGAACATCAAGGGACATACGCTCATTCTCTCCGCGATTTCCACATGAAAAACAATGATATACTCTCTTCATGTGTCAGAATGATGTCACACTACGTGGAAATAGTGAAAAACCTATCAAGGGTCGGGATTGGTTAAGGGACACATCTAGATATACAATCATGTAGGAGCTAGGTTTGTTATTGGCTGTCCAATATCAGGTGGACAACTCATGACTACCTCTTCAAATGTGTCATTTTAAGAAAAATCAGTTACACAGTGTTTAATTGTTTTCTCAAGCTATAAGGTCCTTCGTTATATGGACTAATGCAATTGGTTTGGCACACTGTTCCATGTCTGGAACATTTAGTTCAATTAGCAGCACATAAGCCCAAGACACAGGTGCAAGTAAATAGAACATGAAGCTGCCTTACCACCCAATTAGCCCAACATCTCCCATACCTTCTCTCATGAAATTCTCTTTGAACTTGGCCTTGCCGGGTATTCTTGTCCTCAGAATGCAACAGGAGTGAGGGCACTCGCTATTGTGTCTGGAACTCCAAGTTCAAGCCCTATTTCCAGCCTCGACTCACGTGACAAGAGACCATGATTCTGTTCACTCTGCAAACTTTTAAATGTTTTGAACAAATTAACACTTGACATCCCTTGTGTTCCTCCTTGCACCTTAACATGATAACATTCTTCCTCCGCACACATGTTCCTCTTCAGTGTAGAAAGCTGACCTTGACTTCTCAGTTCTTGAATTCTGGCCAGCAGCCTCACAACGCAGCCTCAACAACCTGCTATTCTACTGCGACACAGCCTTCCATTTTCTCTCCATGGTTCTTTGGCCTCATTATTTCATGATACCAATGTCCTGTTTCTGAACAATGGTGGCTCCGCCTGCATTCTATTTACTACTTGTAGCTAGCCTATATGATGACTTGATCTATCTTGCGTGCCACCGCATGTACATTCATTATGCCCAGAAGACACTACATCGCCATACCTATTTCTGGTCTGGACATCTTGGCCAGCAACTACTTCAATTCACCATTTAGCTCACATATTTTGTCATCAAACACTGTGTCCCAGATTTGAATACTCCCTAAAAGGAAATTTATGAACAGAGGTTTGCAGGTCACAAGGGGAATCAGGCAATTTTACATCAGGCCTGTTGCTCTGAAAGGTCAGTAGAGTTGAGAAGCAGAGTAAGGCATATGTTTAGCGTGCCTTTCTCATAATGGATTATGTTCCAGAACTTTTGACCTGTTGGATGTAGTGAGACAGGTATCTGTGAAGAACTGCAGCAAGAAAACAGAGAGATGTGTAACATTTAATCAAGATGGCAAGGCCATGGACCACTCAAAATTCCCACACGAAGAGAGAGGTTTGCACTGGGGTTTATACATCACCCAGAGATAAAAAGATGGTGGACATTTTGTCAAGACTGCTGCAGGGCCTAATAACGATTGAAGGCTTTTCTGAGGTATTTTGCTGACAAGGATTTGCTGTGGATCCTTAACAGCATTTTAGCCTGCTCTATGGACATTGGGCCTCATTAAGAGGTTGGGGGTAGCCTTGCCGGTATTACCGGCAAGGCTACCCCCAAACTCGCATCCAGCTCCGGCACCCACAAAAGGGGAAACACCGGGCCATTCCAACCTCGGCGGACCCAGTAATTCCCCTTGCGCGGGTGCTGGAGCCGGTACATCCCCATTCCCATTTGAGCCCCCAGAGTAGCGGGGCTTGCCCAATGCCCAAGTGACCCGGGAAGAGGATCATCTTTGGGATGCTGAACGGTGCCCTTTTGGCATCTCAGTTCCATGTGGCTCGTGGTCTATTTCTGCAATTCATGTGAGAGATGCATAGTGATGAGAATGGTGCCCCTCTGTGGGTTTGCTGGATGACATGTAGTGCACTCCACTTCTTTCAAAATGCACGAAAATCAGAGATTGGTTGATTGGTATGGTGTGTTTATTTGTTTGTGAGAAAGGGACAGCGTTTGTACTCATCTTTGGGGCACCTCTGAAGTAAAGTGGCCCAATATGCTGGCATGAGGAAATGCTTAAAAGTCTCTGGGCCTCGTTATAAGGCTGGCGCTCACAGGGAACGGCCCCCTTCATTCCGTCAGGGCTGATTATGAGATTCCTGGTAAAACCAGGCGTCCTTTCCAGGTCCCGCGAGTGGAAGAGGGAGGTAACAACGGAACACTCATAATGTGCCGTTGTTACCTCCATCCCCATTCCCATTCAGCCCTATGGGGGCTCAAATGGGTGTGGGAATGGTTCCTGCAAGGAGGATTTACTGGGTCCTCCTATGTCAGAATGACCCGGTAAGTCCCCATTGCAGGAACATGGCATTGGAGCCCGGTTTGGAGGCAGCCATGGAGCTAATAGCCTCCAAACTCGTAATGAGGCCCTCTGTGCCTGTATCCTGCGAATGTGATGTGTATACCCTGCAGGCATTCATTAAATGGGCTCGATATAGTATAAATGATTAAAGCAACTTCGTTGATGGTGAGGAGCTAGATACATAAGAAAGATGGCACATTGGCCCACTGAGAAGGGTGGACTGGGATCCGAAAGAGGTCATAGAAAGAATATTCAAAGTAGCCACATATTGTGCCTTTTGAGCAAGCCCAACCCCTTTCCCATAGGACAATTTGGAAATAAAATAGGTAACCACACAAAAGAGGCCCATGATGCAGTGGCTTACCAGCAAATCTCCCGAGTTCCCTGTAGGCCTGTCCACCCCTGCCCACTGATGCCAAACCTATTTGGAAAGAGGCCAACTCAAACAGTAATGTGAAAATTAGACAGAGTGTGCTTGGAGGGTATAATCTACAAACCTGATGTTGTCCCCAGGTCCCAGACATTTCTACGCAAACTGGGTGTCTCTTTGGCTGCAGTACTGTGACTGTTTCCCCCCAGCACTCTGAGAGACAGCCGTATCCCAGAACCCATGAGCATGCGAAGTAACCCAAATGAATACGAACCTATAACAGCAAGACTTCAGACAAAGCGGCAGCAACTCACAGTAGCTTATTCCAAGTTGAACCCACTATGTGATGTCTGTGAGATTAGCGACATTTAGCTGTGTTTTTGGGAAAACCTACTTTCCTTCAGGTGCCCAGTAGATGGGTGATGGGGTGTTTTGTGTGGCTTGAATCTGTCCCAAGCTCCAATTCTTATGTCTCTACCCTCGCGCTACTAGGGCAGCAAGATGGCTTCATGTCGCTGTGCTTGCAAAGCCCCAACTTCTTTCCAAAACAACCACTGAGGCCTGTGAAATATAAAAGTAGGAGCTGGACTTGCAGTTTCAGCTACTGTATGCACTGGAAATATATTCCCTGTATTGTTCCCTACACTGATGGGGCTTTCAAAGATGACCCAACATAAACAGATAGGCAATGCATTCAGACCTTTCTCTCTCCCACTCATTACCGCTTAACCCATAATCGGGCAGTAAATGAGTTCAGAAGTATTACCGCCAAACCCATAATCAGGCCCAGAGATAAGGTTTTGGAACTGGCATTGGATGCAGAATGGATTGATCATGGCTCATACACATTCCTAACCTAGTGATTCCTTTTATTCCAATGTTATATCGTCAGTGAATGGGGCTCATTATGAGTTCCTTGGTCTGGAAGAAAGGCCAGTAATTCCGGCACCAGCATTTTTTCGGGACCAGGGAAACACAAGTTAGCGGGTGGGGACAGTGATCTACCGGAAGGAGTAGCTTGCCAGCAGTTCAGGTCCCTACTGGCAAATAAATGCCGGAATCACCGGCACCAGTATTACTGGTGCCGGTATCCCATCCATGTAGTCCTCCATGCAATGGGAGTTTACTGGTGTCTCCACCGCCCGGAATATCGGAGTAATGCCCGGATATTGGGTGGCAGAAACTGGAAGGCAGTTTTGCCAGTATCCAGCTGGAATTACTTGCAGGATACAGGCAAAACTGTAATGAGGGCCAATGTGTCATAATGATTGGTCAAATCTGCCTGGGAGATGGACACTGAAGATCGTCTGTCTGTTCTCCCTTGTCTTCACCCCTTAATTGCACTGGTAAAACTACAAAATCACCCAGGCCTATTTGCTTCCCCTTAACTGTTAAATGTATTTTACGCACTTACTCTGCCTGTGCAGACAATTATCTCTCAGAATTTCAAGAGCTCTGAGCGACTGTTGTTTTTTCCCGTTCCCACCCTCCCTGAGCGGTTTGAAACACTTGCCAGTCTATAGGAGCGATATAAATAAACAAACAATACCATGTGTAATCTGTGCCATAATTTCAATCAAGATATTTGATACCGTTCCACAATTTTTGGCAACAACAAGCTACTCAAAATATAAAGGATGCACAATTGTCCTTAACTAATTAAAAGCCATTACAACATGGGCAGCGATGGGAAATTGACCATATTTCTTGTGGACCATGTAAAAATACAAATTCTGCCTAGAAGATGGGATGGAAGTAGGAACGAAAATTCGCACTGATCAAAGCCGCAAGAAGGGATATTTCATGAATGTCTAATTTAGAGCATGGCGATTATAAACTTTTTTCCTGTTCCATAACAATATGTTTCCGGCTCTTACTGGCAGAGGTCGAAGTGGGCGGGAGCTGTCGGGAGCGGTCGGGAGCGGTGCTCCTATACTTTTTGTTTTTCAGTTTCACCGTTCCTATACTTTTATTTTTTTTTTAAACCATTCCGGAACGGTTTCGTTTTAAGATAAAAGTATAGGAAGAAGTTGAAGCTTGCACTTCAGTGCACTGCACTGAACATTCCCTTAAATAATAGGTGTGTTTGTTTAGGGGTTTGGACTGTGTGTGGGAGGGCGCAGCAATGGGGTTTGTGGGGAGTGGGTTAGACTGGCAGGGACCATAGCTCCACTACTTCTTTTCCTACACTTCAACAACTGCTTACTGGGCTTCTCCCATGGCCAGATGTAAACAAACGTGTTTAGGTGGCATTTGGAGAATACATTTATTCAACAAAATACAAAAAAATTAGAATAATTACACATTTTCAATTACAATTACACTGATCTGTTCAGTAACGGAAAATTAAATGTTAGATTAAATGGACTGGCTAAATAATGCACGTGATAAATTCGAGTCCAAATTGACGACTGCTGCTTTTTAAAAACATCTCTCCCTAATGTAAATGGCAAAGCGATTGTCAGTGTATATAAAACCTAGTACTGGTCAGGAAGGGCTTCCTTACAGCCAGTCACATTCGCTGAAATAATTCCCCTGAAGGTATACAGTGTTTATATCGAATCCCACATATATCTAAACTTTTATCTTGAAAACCTTCATATCGAACATATTTTTTGTCTGGTAAAGGGTTACTTTTTTGGGGGAAATGGTCAGGATGGGTTTTTAGGTGTGGGAAACATGGTTTGCAAAAATGCATTCAATATTAAGATTTTCAAGATATAGGTTTCGATATATGGGCATTCGGTATACAATATCTCGGAATAAATACATGTAACCCACCTGAATAGTGGGGTGGCTGTCAGAATGTTCACATGAGGTTATTTGCATGATGAGTTGCATATTGCATGCACACACATGTGAGTAGAAAGAACACAGACCCTGTACATGAAGCTCATATGACGGTCCACAAAAGACCATAATTGGTTTTTTGCTAAAAAATTCTCTTCACTGGATGATAAAGAGCTTACGAAAAATGGGAATTTACTACACGCATTGACAAAGCAGCAACAGCTTCCTTGCATTTCCCTCTCACCCACACCACCTCTTGTTCAGATCCTCGTCCTTGTGGCTCTATCCATTGTTGGGTTCTGAGTATGTTATCCCAGCGGTCTATCAGTGTCTTATCGGTGTCTCCACTTACACCACTGAAACACAGCTCATCGAGGCATAAAAGCAGCACCCGCTGCCAAACCCTCAAGCACCATACAGTACAAGACTACCGCAGTGGGTCTCAATTGCTAGTGACATTGGTTTGAAAACACAAGGTTGGAGCAGACAGGCAAACGAGGCTAGTGGCCTCATTATGAGTTTTGCGTTGTAGGAAATAAGAAGCAGTAAGAGAATTACCACCACTTTTTACCACACCACTAAATTCTAGCTTTTGGAGTAATCTGATGGCAAAACCAAGAGCTGGAGGTTCTTTCTCCACATCTTCTCAGACGTTGGTGCATTTACCACAGGTGGAATTATTACCCATCCTAAATCCTCCAAATCCACGGTGGCGTTCACAGGCACCCCATGAATGCTGACTAGCACCACCACTCATAATATGGCGTATTGCATCTCTAATGTGCCAGTCCCAAATAGGATTTTACACTCCAGATTTAGGAACCATAAGACTGCATTTTGAACTGTAAGAAAAGTGCAAGGGGCTCTAACATGGTTAGCTGTCAGTTTTGGGACCAGTATGTTCTCCTTATGTTTTTGTATAAGGAACAGGGGTATACAAAGTGATGTGATTTCCCTCAGAGCCTGGCCACACACACAACTTGGAGAAATGGCAACTAACTTCGAGCAATGTAATATGAGTGTAGAAGAGGAGTAGTTAGTCTGGAAGTGTTGAAGATAGAGTGGTCCCAGGCCCCAGATAGCCTTGTGGATGATACAGAGGGATTTGAATTTAATCTGTGCTGAGTCCGGGAGCCAGTGAATGCTTTGTAAAGCAGGAGAGATGCAGTCCCTGGGCTTGAGGCCAAGGATAAGTCTTGCTGCTAAAGGAAATATTCTATATCTAAACTTAGGGTTTTTTTGTTGTGGGAAAATAATGAACATGATACATGATATTTCTTCATGGTGTATGTGTCTTTACACAGGAAAGTGATTTTAAGGCTTCTAAACCAATACATTGACTTTAAAAAATAGAAATGTACATTTTGGTCTACTTAATTTGATTGGCCTATTTTTGACATTTTTATTTTTTTCTCTATACGTGGTTCCGTCCACATCCCTCTGCCATGTAGGTTACACTCGACTCCCATAGACTCCCAATTCCACCTTTAGATTTTGTTTTTGTGAGGATTTTGTCAGACTCACACAGGATTCAAAAAAATGTATTTTCCGCCATGAAAAGGTCAGTATATCTGTGGTGCCCGATAGGTCTGTGATAAGCAGCCCCGTTGATTGCACCTTTGCATGTATAGTATAGATAGATGATCCTTTCCTGCCATCCCTGCATTTAAAAAAACTGGAACAGGATTCATCGCTCTGTGCTCTAGACTCTGGACCGGCCTCTCCTTGGGGATCACAAGCCATCCGAGCCCCTACCCATCCATCGTCCCTAAAAACTTGGCTCTTCCATGAAAAATGACTCAACTGATCCCTCTCCACCAATCCGGACCTTCCAGCATCAAGGGATCACCTTAGTATGCAAATGTTGTATGGTGGAAATAAACTATACATCGAACAATTAGCAGTGGGGGAATGTAAGGGATAGTAAAACAATAAACATGCAAACAATGCAATGTGGTTGTAGCACAAAAGTAAAACAAGCAGTAGGCAAAAAGTGCAAGACATGCACTCACACCAGCCTTTAAGACAAATGTCCACGGAGGCCCATAGTAGGCCAGCAAATAGTACTTCAAGGGCCACGGCACCGACTGAAAGGATAGGAGACGCCTAAAGAAAAAAATGATGCAGATAATCCTTAGCTTGACTGGTGTGGCTTTCCAAGGCCAATATTTTGGAGAGTGAATAGTGCTGACTGTTTTCCTGCAGAGGACGATTAAGTCAGATATAGTAAGGATATGCATAGTATTTATCTGACAGATCCTGAGGGTGAGTATTGGGGCCATTCTGTCTGACACTAGAGGAGGCAGCCTTGTGGTGCATGCGGAGAACCCACCAAATTGGTCTCAGTGATTAATATCTCTAAAGCAGATCGCGCTAGGAAATCAATGATCTAGCAGTCAAGGTGTAGAGCATACGCCAGCGCAATTATATTGACATTAGGAAATGTTTTTTGTCACTATAGAAGATGCCAAAATAAATATGATTGGTCAATACCTATAGGGTTCCAAAAACATGACTCTTCATCAGGGTGAGGTGGGAACAAATGTAAGCACCAATGGCAAAGACATAAAATGGTCTCAGAGGCAATGAGAGAATGTAGAGCAGTTGGAGGTTGAAGATGCCTAAGTGGGTACACAACCACATCAAATCCATTGGTTGGAAGCTTAACGGGTGACAACACACACATTGGCACGGAATCCACTATAGGCATTTGTAGGACTTTAAACTGGGAATTTTGGATGTTTAAAATGTGTTACGCTACTGACATAAGGAACTGGAGATTCACACAAATGTACAGTGAGGGATGAGAAGGAGGAATGAAAACTAAAAGTGAGGACTGATGAGTGAGGGAATGGACAAAAGAGGAGTGTAACATCTGTGATGGCGATCAAATTACCAGTCAAATGCTGAAACTTAAATGTAACATGTTTATTAGGGAAAATGATGCATGATTGGGTAAAATAATAAACACAATTACTAAACCTCTCGCTGAAGGCCGAAGTTAGGAAGTCAAGCAACAGAACCTCAGATAGCCAAAATGCCAACTCTTCGGTTCAACTTATGAGTCCAGCAAAAAAAGCCAATGCCCAAAAAAACAGTCACGGAAAACAAACGAGAAAAGGATACCTACAGTAACTTCCAATACAAACAACTAAGAGCTCAATCCTAGTGCACGGATCATCAATTTTGGTTCTGCAAAATCTCTTCAACTTCTTTATCAGGAGTGCACAAACCCATCACTAGAGACCATGCTTCCTATGTGGCTCCTGTTTCAAGAGAACCTAGTGTGGTTGAGGTTCATAAGAATACCAGCTCTGAAACAGCCTCACTTAAGATTACACTGGGCAATTCATTAAGATGTCAGGTACATATTGTAGTGGAGTCAAACCTATCTTCTCTAACTTGGCTTTGAGAACATTAAATCGTTCAAAAATCCTTGCTTTGTTCTCAGAAATTCCACAATTGAGACTTATTTCATCCTCAGACTTATTACAAGTTGAATTTGGGTATGCTCATGGCCCAACTGGTTTGATGGAAGAATAATCACTGGGATACGCTGGGTGTGACCCTAACCCAGAATACCAGCTTGTGTTCTTCTACTAGTCTGTTTATTAATGTTTATTCCAATTGTTCAAATATAGATGAATTCACTTTTTTGACTGTTTGAAAAACTTATTATCAACATAGTCTGAAGTGGATGATGGGCATGACATCTTACTAGTTTGTGGTTTCAATTGTATATGGTTTGAGAAACATCCATCTTTCAATTGTTTGTCTTCTCAAGTGAATTATAAATGCATGAATTGAGATTATCATAAAAAACAAATTATGAAAGGGAGATGGTGAAATTAACATTTTTTTATTTCAACAGCCGATGTGTTAAACATTTGGGAATGGTGCACTGTCACATGAGTAATTAAGTGATGGGCAACTGGGACTTACTGAAACTTAATGGGAATCTTCCTGGAGATAGTCGTGGTGCCCCTACATGGTTTAGAGTGGAGGCATCACCAAAAATATACTATATTTTTGATTCTAGACCGCTTTTGTTGATTGCTGCCACCTGGAAAAACAAACTAAGCTGAGTGATCATGCCCAGTTAATTCTTCTGTTAAATAATATAATAAGGGTGGACCCCAAGAGATTAGGGCTCTCAAATCTTCTTGTTAATTCTGCCTGATAAACTTTGTCAAAGTCATCCTTCACTTCAAAGCATATTGGCAGGAAGGTCTGTGTCCTGTTGCACTCCTGTGACCCTAAACAACATGGACATTTGTTCATTCCCAAACATTTCCCAGAATTTCTAGCAGATTTGGTAGCCTGAAGTGTTAGTACCAACCTCTTTAAGAACACAAATTTACTCATATGAAATGTTTATGTGTTTTTGAATAATTAGTAAAAGAAAAGAAAAGCACCCTAAGACTCAATTTAAGATTAGTATATTGGGATAACACCCTAGATTTGAACACTTTCATTCAAAAGAAGTAAGAGCTTAAGCAGAAATACAGGAATTGGTTATTACATCCTAAACTTATATTGTCTCTAAGGGACAGTCAGCACATGTTGTCTGTAATGACACAAAAGAACTCAATATTCTTTTGGGAATTGCTCAACCACAACCCGACATTACAAACACATAAACAACTTAATCCAATATCTGCACATGTCTTGGAGAATTTCTTTAGTGACCTATATCCTACACCTGAAGAGGAGCCATATGTTGCATATGAAGAGGACCTCCAAATATTTGCCAAATTAAATATGAACAACTGGTAACTATCCTACTCTTTGAAAAATATAATTGATCTAATTTATACATCAAAAAATTCATGCACCCTGGGAGCTGATGGGTTATCAAATTATACAATAATATGTGACCATAACACCTGTGATGCTATATTGGATATTGTATTTAATAATACAGTCTATACCCTCAGGATTCCCTCTTCTTGGTATACCCTCTACAGAGTGCCACATTTTAAGAAAGGTGATAGAACCGATCCAGGCAAATCATCAGCCTTTCGCATTGTTGCATATAAGGAGCAACATTTTTGCATTGCATATATTATGCCAGCTCCAACAATGGGCTTTAGATCCAAACAGGTCTTCAAAATTTCAAGTAGGAGTTCATCATCAGCAAGTAACTTCTCTGAATGGTTTAATTTTCAGTTTACTGGAAGCCGATGAATTGAAGATGCAAACTCAGGTTTCATTTACAAGCAAACCTTTTTCTGGGGCCTACGATAAGGTTAATAGGAGCCTTTTATTTGTGCTGCACACCTTTCTGACTGTGGGAGTAAGACTGATCAACAATGGCAACCTCGCAGACACAATTTACACCTCACTGGGTCTACAGCAGGGCTACATGTTAGCCCCCTGTCTTTTCAACCTTTAACATGCATACTTGGGAGCTCATTTGTCCACCTCAAGAACCTTTGCACCGGGTATAAGTGAGACCAAAATTCAATGGTTAGCTTATGGTGACGGCATCATCATATTTGACTTAAAGAACAATTTAGTTATCAATCATTGTAAGACCATAATATCTTTATTCTCCCGTACATTAATAAAACAGAGATTACATTGGAACCTACATAAAGTTCCTTTGTGAGTAACAAATAAACTTACCTATTTAGGCTTTTTGATTACTAACAAACCTAACAAAAGTGCTCTGACTCTGCATTTACATCTTAAGATAACAACATATGTAGCCCAAATGAAACCCTAATTCTGTAATGTTTTATAAACAAGAGATGGAAACAGGAATTGTTTATGGCTGGAGTTCAACTTAAGTTGTGATCGGCAATGACTCAATTAGATCGAGATTCTTGTTTGGCGAACTGTTGTTTCTCTTAAGGGGTGTGTTCTGATTGCTGTAATTTGTCACGATTTTGGTCGCCTTTCCCTTCAAGCCACAGTTACCTGGCGCTCTTGGTTAACTTATTACAGGCTTCTGGAACCACAATTTAATTCTTTATATACTAGCCTTTCAAATGCTGTAAGAACTGATGAACGATTGGGTAATTTGTCACCCATTGTGAACATTGTTGAATGAAATTGGTGCACCCAACTTTATTTATTCATTAAAAGCTTGCTCAAGACAAAATCAAAGTTGTGGGCATTTGATTGGTCTAGAACGATTGACACAATTCATTCATAGACATTTATCATGAAAGGGTGAGATATGGTTTCCTCCAGGGCTGCCTAACAAAGTTTCCTTGTCCCAAAGCATGCATGTTATACATACGGTTCCTTTTCAACATCTTGCCTCTTCAAATTTGTATTAGGGCCTGATTGAAAATTCCCCCACATAATCAAAATTGTAGATGTTGTGAATGTAAAGATAGTGTGGAAATGTTGAAACACCTACAGTTGTATTGTCAAAGTCTAATCTAATTTATGTAAGGTTAATCCATTTTGGCAGTTTTGTACCTTTTGGTGAGAGAATAGAGACAGATATTTTTTGGGAGTGTTCGCAGGCAAGCAGTCAAGTTCATTGCACATAACAACAACATGACTTTTGAATGCCATATTGGATAAATTGGCTAATTTTGAAGGAATTTCACAGCCTCAGATATTAGGGATAATATATGTGATCTGTCTTGGAATTTTTATGAATGATTGTACATTCAAACTGTAAATGTCTAGATTTTAGCTACTCAATTTCTATGATGTTATTTTTTCATGATCATTTTTACTTTTCTAATTGATGACGTGCTCTACGAATTTTGTTGTACATTGATTTATTTAATGATTACCTGAAAGATTATTATAAACCATGACACGTTATTCAAAATAAATACAAAATAAACTCAGTTATAATTGACACCACTAAAGGGTCAGGGTCAACTTAGAGCTCTAGCTTCGCTATAGGTCCCGAACCCAACTAATAGTTAAAAGTAAAGTAAACGTTCAGGAGTGCTTCTCCTTGGGAAGGGCTTGCTTTGGGGTAGCCTAACCCGGATGACGTTTGAGCAAAATCTTTGCACAAAGTCTGTTGCTTCTCATGATAGTCTGGGCCACTACTCAATAGTCAAAGGCTCTGAATGCAGGGCTATCTGCACCATGCTTCTCAGAGCTCCACAACTAGGGCTTAAGGGTTGCCTGAACCCTTCTTCTCTGTCAGGTACAGTCAGTTCAACTTCCTTTGTCTAGCTGTAAAGGCACCTTAGAGCAGGGGGTTCATAAATTCTCGAGGTTTCTATATGATGAATGTTTTCTTGATTCATTTTGGTTTTGGCAAAGACTCTCGCCGGAAAATGAAGTCTGACGACTGAGGTGGTTCGGTTACTAAAGGACTGGAATTCAACCTGGTTGAGGGATAATTGATATATGTGTGATGTACTATGTGCTTGTCTTTTATTGTAAAAAAGCATAGTTTATTTTCTGTGTTTTTATGTCTATTGGTATATTTGGCATTTTATCTAATTAATATTTTAAATTCAACTCTTGTTTTGTAGTTAAATGCTGTGAATGTATTGTTTTTCAAATTATGAAATGTGTTAAAAGTCAATTTTGTTTTCTTTTGGCTATTGCACAATAAATTAAAACATGTTTTAAAAAGTTATCTAAAAAAGTCTCCACTTTTAATGTCCAACGCAGTTTCAGATTCAGATGCACTCTTCTTCATTCTGAACAGCCAGGTTCTTACCTGTTTGTCAGTTTGTTTGAGGCCACAGTTGCTGCCCCTTAGAGGGCCCTAACCAGGGTTGTGGCCACTCTCCCTGTCTCTTCTGTGGGCCAGTAAAGGATGTCAGGGTGAAAGGGTGGTCAATTACAGAATCTGTCTCTTTTGTTTGATATCCACATTCCAAGGCCCAGCCTCATGTACTTTCTGACTTCTTCGCCCTTCTGTGGCCTCTTTCTTTCTATATCTGTCTCTCTTATTTGACTACTCATAAATTCCACATCGCAGTCTTCTATGGCCTCCTCTTTTCTTCCACACTTCTTATCTACTTCTTCCCTGCTTCTCTCCTTCTTTGCCCCTTTGGTAACATCCTTCTTTGCCCCTTTGTGTACTTCCCTTCTCCTAAAGCCCCTCTGTTGTTTCACTACCAAACCCTCCTTTTTCACCACCTTCGGGCACCTTCCATCTCCAAAGTATCAATCTCTGGGGACTTGTTGATGGCCTCCCTTTTTCTGTCCTTTTTGGCTTCTCTGTATTCCCAAATGTCACTCTCAATAATCAAGCTATTCTTTGGCTCCCCTCCTCCTAATGTTCTCTTCTTGTTCCCACTCCATTATATCCAATTCCTCCCAACTCCAGATATTTACTTCCTATCACTTCTTGATAGACGTGTGTGTCCGAACCTTGATATCCTTCACAGTCCACCTTCTCATGTTCTTCTCTGTCCCCCTTCTGATATTCTTCACTGTCTCCCTCCTGATATTCTTCACTGCCCCACTCATCTTTCACTGCTCTGTTCCTACTAAATACCTCGGTTCACTTCTGACCTTCACTCTCTATCACCTCCTGGATATCACCCTCATCTTCCCCCTGGGGTTTTTCCTCCTTTCTCCTCCTTACGTTCACTCCTTCTTAGTCTCTCAAAACCACCTCTCTGCTCCTCCTGATGTCCATTTTATTTTACCTTCTGATAACCACGTCCTCGTTTACCTCTCTTGTGATATTCTACCTCAATGGCCAATTGATAACCCCTTCCTTTTTTTCACCTCTGTCCTGATATTCTCCCTCTTTCACATTTTGATATACACTCCCTCTTTTACCTACTGCCCAGATATTCTCCATCTTTGGCCATCACTCTCACCCCACTTGCCTCTTGCTTCAGCTCTATTGCCGCCTTGGTCTGGTCTCCTGGATCTCCTCTCCAGTGCAAAAGATCCGGTATTGACCAGCTTCTTGGACCTCACCTCCAGATTCCTGGGCCTCACTTCAAATCAGTTATTCCTATTCTCTCTCTCTCTCTCTCTCTCCACTCTCCCATACCCATCTTCTAATCCAAACAACCACACTTTAAGACTGAGCTTTAGGCTTTAATATGCCTGTGCTCCCTCCCCCTTGGGCTGTGCTCTGTGTGAGGGTCTGTACATATGCGCTAGATTTAGTGAGGGGCTGGCCTTGTCTCACCCTCAGAAGCTCACATGAACTCACTCTGAATATTATGGGCCAGACATGGCACTCATTACAGTTTCGTCGGTATCCCGCCAGTATCACCGGCGGGATACCGGCGAAACTGCCTTACTGTCCCCGCCACCCGAGATCCAGGTATTACCAGGATATTATGGGCAGGGTAGATTATGGTAAATTCCCATTCCATGGAGTCCATCGGATGGGATTGCCTGAATCACTGGCACCGGTATTACTAGTGCCAGTGATTCAGGCCTTTCTGTGCCAGTAGGGACCTGGCAGGTGGCCAACCTGTGTTCTGCCGGTCTAGAAAAAATGCTGGTGCCGGCATTAACGCATTTTTTCTGCCATTTCTTCCAGACCAGCAAAGTTATAATGAGCGCCATGGCCCTTTTCTGGCCTGTCTGCCATCTTGGAATCTATTTTCCCTTTCGTGTTAGTGAAAAGCACTCTAGTAAGGACACTGCTTCCCTGCTTCCCCATTGTATGGACCTTATACTGCAGAACTGACAGTCTTTTAATCCCGGTGAATGTGCAAGGATTTTGCTCTCTGTAAAATTGTAACTGTCTTTCGCCAGCATAGGATGATTCTGCTTGTAGAAAATGGATTGGTAAATTTGTATAAGTCATGCTTAGAACTGCTGCTGGAAAACTGGTAACATTGTATCCCGGGCGGAAACACAGGAATCAGTGTGAATCATTTGTGGTCCTTTGAAATGGGATATTCTCTACCTCAGGAACCTGAGAACAGTAACAGTGTGAGATTTAAAAGTATTGAATACATTTTTGAAAAAAGGGCTGGATTTACCTAAGAGCACCCCAAATATTTCTCTACAAATTGAAACGAATGTAAGAAATAGAACAGTTGCCTCTACTTTATTGGTCCCGCCTGTGGCCTTCTCCCACACACGTGAAGTATAGAGAAGCTATACTGAATTTACTGACATCGGAAGACAGGTCAACACTTCGTGGGTGTAAACATGTACAATCTGTGACGGCTTCAGTAGGATTATTGCAGCTATGGGTTAACCCTGGTGATAGTAACACCAGGACAAAGGTTGCATACTACTTTTGGAGGAGAACGATCACAGGCTCTATCTGAAAATTCCTCCGCTATTCATGATTGTTGGATCCCTAAGCAAGTTTGGGCAAAAGAGAAGTATCTTGGTTTAATGAGCCCACCTTTGACCCGCTCGTATCTAAGGTTGCGTTTTGGTGCACTCCATTCAGCTCTTTTTATGCATTCTTGGGGTCTGCTACATCCTGATGTGGTTCCCAGTTGCAACAAGGCAGGGCAAACCCTGCAGCTTTATGTGTTTCGCTGCCCTGGGTACACGGCTTTTATATTTAAAAAAACGTATTAATAGAAAATTATATAGGTTGTTTCTCTGACGCAATGGCCTGATGTACCTCAACTAAAAATAGAAGTGTGACTCTTGATGTCTCCAAATTCATTTATAGAGCCTGGAATAGGGGGGAAGAGATCAAAGGGGCGTCTAATCCAGAAACCCCAGGAGGCAACATTCAGATCCTATAGCTTTCTCAGTTTCGAGAGCTTGTCTCTATCTGATAGCCAGAGCACAGTATTCCTCAATGTTTTTAAATATTGAAATGTATTGATTTGATTATCTGATTCTAGATCCTTTGTAAATGTTGTGATTAATTGGATTAGGCATGTTTTTATATATTGTGCTTATTGCTGGTAATGTATGAGTGTTGAATAGATCTATTTTGACTGATTACACCTTTTTTGCCACCTAATAATTTGGCCTGCTCGAACCTACACCACCCAGCCCTACCAACTATGACTATGATCCCTATAATAAGCCCTGCAGCAATCACCGCAGGCGTCCACCACCCTAGCAACCAGCCTAACCAATACCTTAATGACCCAGCTCTTTGGCTGGAACACTTTGCTACTAAACCCACTCCCAACCAACCCTGCCCTCTCACTCTCCGAAACAAGAGACTAGGCACTAGATTCCGCATACGACACTCCCGCACCAATGCCACCAAGCTAATCTCACATACTCCACCCAGCTCACCCTTATCCACTGCTACATGCAAAACCTCTACCTCAGGGGTTAACCTGCCTGTGTTCAAGGGCGCCCTTATCAATGCTAGATCTCTCACAGCACACACTCTAGACATAGCCGACCTCATCACCACTGCTGACCTTGACTTCATCGCCATATCCGAAACCTGGCTACATGCCGCATCTGGCCCCTCTATATCCCTGGCTTTACCGCCTTACTACGGCATCACGCGCTGTGACCGCACCTCTGCCCAATCCAGAGGCGGCGGCGTGGCCTTCATCCACAAAAACTCCTTTGACCTAAGAGTGGTACCCGACTCCAAACTCGAATCAGCTGAACTGCTGTCTATCAAATTGTTACTAACGCCCAACCAAACGGCCACCCTTCACCTTATCTATAGGCCCCCAGGTCCGGCACCTGCCTTCGTCAGTGAAATTTCTACTCTCCTCCTTGACAAAACTAAAAACAACTCACAAACAATCATCCTAGGTAACCTCAACTTAGGTCGTGCTGACCCAAAAGATCCCGTGGAAATTGATCTGGAGAATGTTCTAACAGATCTTGGCCTCACCCTGTACATCCAAGAACCGACCCATATCAAAGGCAGGACCATTGATTGGTTAGCAGGCTCCAACTGCAACATTCAGGTCCTCAACAACTCCCCTTGCTTATGATCTGACCATCACATCATAACTTTTAACCTTGAAGCTACCCCGCGGGCCCCAACACAGATAGCCCCAGCACTCCCCACTCGTATTAAAAAAAACATAACTAAGGAACAACTCCTCCCACTGCTACTTCCTTCCCTCAACGTGGCCACTAACTCATGTTCTGATCCCACCTCCCTAGCAGACACCTATAACCAAACCATGCTCACGGCTATAGACTCTATAGCACCTATCAAACCTAGGAAGGCTAAACCACAAGCACATCTTATCTCATGGTTCACTCCGCAGCTAAGAATCCTCCGCAAAGCTAAACGCTGTGTGGCAAATCGCTGTAAAAGCCACCCGTCTGATGAGCATAAAGATGGCTTCCTTCTTGCCTCCCTTACCTACAAAGATGCCATCATCACTGCTAAAAAAAGAGTGGCTTAACAATCGAATTTTGCAAGCCGATTCTAACTCCAAAGAACTCTTTAGAATCGTAAAAGAGCTTGAAACCCCAGTCTCCCCTCCTGACACATGCACGAAAGATAGTAAATGGTGTGCTAACATTCAAGCAGTCTTACTAAATAAAATGTCCATGCTTCAATCCAAAATTAAAGACAAGCAGGACAGCCTGAAGCTAGACAACCGTTCACTGTCCCCTGCTAGGTCCCTCCCTTTAGACACTGCTAACACCATACCTTTCACCTTCTCACCGCTCACTGTTACTGAGGTAGAAAATATCATCCTGAGAATTAAACCATCCAACTGCCAAGGTGACCCGTTCCCAGCTCCTATCATTAAGGACTCTGCCCATGATCTAGCTCCTTTCATTACGGCCTTCATCAACTCCTCCTTTAAAACAGGTATTGTCCCGGACAACCTTAAGGACGCGTGGGTGATCCCTTTACTCAAAAAACCTTCCCTTAACCCAAGTATACCTACAAACTTCCGACCGATCACTACAGTACCGTTTTTGCTTAAGATACTGGACCGCGCAGCTTACATTTAGATCCAAAACTACTTGGAATCCAACAATCTGCTAGGTCTACGACAATCTGGATTTCGGCCCAGACACGGGACCGAAACTGCTCTAATAGACCTAAAAACCCAGATCGAAGTATTGAAGGACAAGGGCAAATTAGCAATGCTATTACTCCTCGACCTCTCCGCCGCATTTGATTTGGTCAACCACCAGATCCTTTGCAGGCACCTCCACTCTGCTGCCAACTTCTCCTCCTCCGCTGCGGCATGGATCAAATCCTTTTTGAGCAACAGATCCATGAGGGTCTTTGCGCCATCCGCAGCAGCGGACCCCTCCTCTATACACTGCGGTGTACCTCAGGGTTTGTGCGTGTCACCTACACTTTACAACATCTTTACGAAACCACTCTTTGATGTGCTTGACCATCTGGGTGTCTCCTACACCAACTATGCGGATGACACCCAGATACTCATTCCCATCTCAGGTGATTATTCAGCTGACACCAAGGCCATCAATGACGTCTACCTGGTCATCCAAGCCTGGATGGCCCAACACCAGCTATGTCTAAATGACGATAAAACGGAGCTCCTTATCCTGGGTACCTCACAACGCCTGAGCAAACTGGAACCGTCTTATCAGTCATTCACCATAGACGGTAATACCATACGAGTCTCAAAAGACACCAAAACGTTAGGCTTTTACCTTCACTCCACCCTATCCTTATCCAGATAAATAAATGCAGTTAGGTCTGCCTCTGCTTACACGTACAAACTGATTGCAGCCTGCAGACCGTTTCTTACCACCCCCAACAGTGTCACACTAGCTAGAACCCTCATTATGGCTAAGATTGATTATTGCAGTGCTCTTTACTTAGGTACCAGCCAAGAGAACTTGAGCAAACTCCAAACTACCCAAAATAACGCCATTCGAGCGGCCTTGAACATCCCCCGCAACCACCACATTTCAGAAGCCAGAACCAACTTAAAGTGGTTACCTGTCAAACAGAGAATCTCCTTAAAAACACTTGCCCTAACGCACAAATGCCTGGCCAACAAAGCCCCGATCTATCTCTATAGTCGGTTATCTCGCCACTCTACCATTCGACCACTAAGAACTGCCCAGACTCATTGTCTATCGATCCCTAGGTTTAAGCTTCAAAAAGCGGGGGGCACCAGCTTGCTTGTCCTAGCCTCTAAACTATGGAACACCCTCCCTGCCACTATCAGAGCTGAAGATTCTTTCAACACCTTTAAGACCAAAACCAAATCGTGGCTCTTTGATCAGCAATAAGACATGCTCGGCGTCTGTTTTACATACTCTGGTCCACTTCCTCTGATACTATTTCTGGCCTGCTACCGCCGTACTGTTACTGTACACCCTAGGGTATTTCCTGGTATTCCTAGTGGCACTGTAATCTATGCAACTAGAAAGATGGTTAATATGCTGTTACTGTAAACTTTGTAATGTAATGTAATTTATTGCCTGTTTTTTTTTCTGCAACTTTGTACAAATTGCGCCCTGATGCCCCCGAGCCTGATGGTTTGCGCGCTATAAATAAACAAATACAAATACAAGTATTTCGGGTGTAAAACTGACTCTCTACGATTTGGTGCATTTCTTTTTCTATCCCTGGAATTTGGGCCTGGCTAGTGGGGGGTTGGGGAGGGTATCCGTATATGTTTCTCCTGTGACTGTCCACTGTCATGTGACGCGGACGAAGTAAGGGTGCCCAGGGGATCGATCGTCTGTACACCGACCCCAGACCCAGCATCAGCTAGCTTGAGGAAGGACTCCCCCCCTAGTCACCGCACTGGATGTCTTCAGAGCGCGGCTGGGGGCTTTGTCTCAAGAGCAAGGAGGAGGAGTCTAGAGGAGTGATGAGAATGTTCTATACACCACCTTTGATGTAACATAGGTTTTTATTACACAGACTCCTGGGAAGGCATTCTCCCGATGTCTGTGGTTTAGTTTGTGGTTGTTCCCCTACAGCAAAGCCCCTTAGTAGCTAAAGCCTGTGTCTGAATGCTCCGCGTGTCTGCCTCTTGCACCTAACCCTACAACCTGTTGAGATAGTGTGGAAAGAACAGGAAGGAGGCGCCCATGGATTAAAGAGGGGAGGGGTTGGCTGCAGGTGACGGGGCCGCTGAATTAGGAAGGAAGCAATGCAAAGTAAGCAGAGGGAGACAGGCCTGCTGGTACAGCAGAAGAGCTCCCCTGCAGCCCTACACCTCTAGCAGAGTGATAAAACAGCGGGCTGAGCCAATTACCTTCTGCCTATACACGCTGGGCTGGGACAGAAAGGGTTGCACGGTTCTGCTCGAGGTCTAACATTATTTCAAACATGCACCCACATGTGTTCAATGCACACAGCTGACTGTGGCAAAAAGCCAAGAAACACGTATTCGCTGGCAGCGTAACACACTTCAACAAGGAACCTGAGAGCCAGACTCCCCATCTCTGTGGGTCAATACAAGATAAGAAGGAATAACAATGGTGGTAGGTCAGTCAGGTCTAAGGGGCCCTTCTCCTGGAATGCTCTGCACCCAGCTGTACAGGCTCACGGGGAATTCCCTAACCATTTGAAGGCCATTTGGGATTTTGCGGTACAATACCTTTAAAACCCATTCTCACACACGGACGGGCAGCCAGCAGTGACAGGCCAAACTACCAACACTGAACCATGCAAGCTGCCAAGGAAACTGCTTAAGCTGATGAGAACTTCCTTGCACTGCTTACCAGGACACCTGGCACAGATAGCCAAGACTGGCTCTGCCTACCGCTGCCCGTTTCTTGGGCATCACCGTTTTCATCAGGGCCAATCAGAGGAATGATTTCACAGCATGGTAGCTGAAATGGCATGCTACATGACATACTGTTAATTAATACTGTGATACCTCCAGATGAAATCCATCTGAAATGTGTCTTATTGTGAGTATGAAGACCAAGCACATCATAATGGCACATGCCTTCACAATGTTCACTCCGTGTCACTAAAACATACTGCCCAATCCCTGGCTGAAGACAGCGTTTTGACACTTTAAATAAAGACAGATACGGTGTAAGGGAAGGTGACTAAAAACAAGCATTGGCAAAGCCAGCATTTTTGGCTTTTGCTTAGGTATGGGATAGGCATTTGCTAGGCACTGATAAAAGGTACTATCTGGCCATAAGATCACAACACATGGAAAATATGGATCCGATTTCAGTACCTGGTAAATGTCTATCTAATACCTCAAACCAAAACTCTTGGCTTTAACATTGCTTCTTTTTAACGGTACTTCAGTACAAGGAACATAAATGAATTAAGTGGCTGAGGGCACACTTGGGTAATACATTTTTATTACATCAATAGCCATTTGCAGCGACATTTAAGCCACTAACTCTCAGCAGGCCACTTAGAAAAGAATACTGGCAGGCTAAAGTTTGATGTTACTTCTTGATAGAGTGAGTTCGAAGAGATCCAAGGAGGATGTGGTTTTGGTAGGCAGGGGCAGGCAGTGGGTGGAAATGCCCATAGAGTTTAGCATGAACATGGGTAGTCAGTGGGTGGGTGAATAACCAAACAACACCTACAAGCTGTGTGTCCCTCCTCACATGTCATCTCCCTACCTGCACTTCAACACAAAAATGTTGGCTTATTGGTGGCGCTTAAGCACTACCTAATAGCCAAACTAAAAACATTTAAAAGAGAAGGAACCGGTTTAGGACAAGGGAAGAGGTAAAGGATCGGTAGTGGAATGGGTGGTTCAAAGGAGAGTGGAACTCCCCATTTAAAAACAAATAAATAATTCCAAGTCTACAAAAAGTCGCCTTTCCTATCATAAGGGGGAATGTATTAAGAAACGTTCATAAGACACTATACATGGCTATATGTTTGTAATGGCAGAGGAATGTTAGGCCATTGCTTTTGCGCCAGCTGTCTCATGAGGGACGTGTCATTTTGTGGTGTCTACACTTGCAGGTCTCCGTGCCGCTGGCATGCCCATCATCTTGTCGTCAAGCTGCATTGGTTATGAAGGGTTCGCCCCACACCACTTGTGCGATCCCCCTCTGATGCCTTCCGGCACTGTAACTTACGTGAGCCCCCCCACCCCCCCACCCCCTCAACTCCCAGTGCTCAGCCCTGGCCCCTTCTCCCCATGAGGGCCCATCACAAGTCCTGATTTCTTTCCCGTATGCCCCTAACGCCCCTCACCCAACCCCGATTCCTTAGCATGCCTCCTGGCATGTCACTTGCAGGCTCGGACTGGCGGCATCGGCCATCGGCCACTGGCCGATAACCTTTGAGGACCTGGGGGGCCGGTTTTCATGAGGCCACCCCAGGGCCGTTTTTTTTTCCCGTAAAAAAATGTTTACATTCTGCAGCAGGCTGCCAGGCAGGCAGGCAGTAGTGACTCATGTGATGTGGCCGAGTCGGGCCCAAGCTGGACCATTTTTTTTTCCTCTATTAATTACATTGTGTTGATTGCTATATCAATCGAGCCTCCCTGATGTGACAGTGCCGTCACCACTCACCGTGGCGGCCTGGCGCGGGCCGGGGCTGAAGGCGCGCAGCTCGCCTAAGAGGTTAGGGGCTGTGCGCTGGCGCCGGCCGGGCGCTGGAGAAGGAAACTGACACACACTCTCTCTCTGAGGGGATGCGGGGGCGGCCGGGTTACTTTGTTTAATTTCATCCAAGTTCCACTTCCAGATGCCGCCAGTGCCAGGCCAGCCCTGGCTTAGCCCATGGGGAGCCTGGAGGCGGTACTGCTGACGACGACGGTGACCTGACTGACCTGGAGAGAGAGCGGGACTCGGAAATTGCAAATTGCATTTGCAGTGCAGGTGAGAAGATGCATATCATATGCATGAGATGAGCAGCAGCATGCATGAATGCATCAAGGGCCGGCCACCGCCAGCGCCAGCCAGGCCGGCGGCGGCGCAGCAGGCCACCCCTGTGCCCATGTCGTGTGGCCCGCGGGCCTCCCCGTGCTCCTTTGATGTGGGGAAGTTCACAGACAAGTTCCTTTCAACTTTGCAGGAACTAACAACAACTAAATTGTTGTTGCCCTCAATGCCCTGCAAAGTTGAAAGAACTTGTGTTGTGCGCCTGGCCTGGGGGGTGGGCGCTGGCTGCCTGGGGCCGACACTCCGTGCCATTGGACACGTGACGTAACTCTCTCTTCTCTCTGAGTCTCTCTGAAAGAGAATATAGGACCACTCCCCCCCTCTGTTGGGCATTACACCCACCCACGACCGTCGACCACCACCGCGCCGGCCACCGCAGTGCACCCTGCCTGACCCACCAGCCTGATCCCTGAGCCCCCACAGCAGCAGGCATAGTACGAGGAGAGTCCGCCGTCGCACACAAGTTGCAGCAGTGAGCCGCTTTCCTCTGAATGATTTCTGTGTCCGCTTTTTTCCACTGTGACTCAGGACGGAGGCATAGAGTGACTGCCGTCTACCTGGAACCCCAACGGCAGGTAGGCGGGATCATGTAACCTCCTTGTGTCTTTAATTGTGAATATGTTTAATGTAAATATGTATAAGAACAGACAGCAGTACAATGTATTGTCTAAATTACATATCCCTCTCACATCCTGGTTTCTGTGATAGGCAGGCAGGCAACTCATGAACAAATTGCTCCTTTTAATAAATGATTCCTGTGAAGCACCCACTGCCCTTCATGCTGGGTCAATGAAATATTAAATATACATTTTAAAAAAATGCCTATTATAGATTGTGCAAAGCCTGCCGGCTTAGGTAAGGGTCCGAGGAGAGGAAATTATTATGATGGCTATATGTCGAGCCAAGGCTCTGCAACCTTTGTTTGCCATGCCAGATGTTTTGACATACAGCTCCCATTTGCATTTGTTAATGGTGAAGGATCATGGGAGATCATGTAGTCCAACATATCTGGAGAGCCGCGTGTGTTGCAGACCCATGACCTAGGCACTCTGTTGCATAGATCCTCTCAACTTTCTGGCAACACCCTGTGGTAGTTGGCAACCCCTTAGCCTGATGTAAGTGTGCAAGCGAGATGGCCGAGGAAAGCGATATTGTTGCTGATGATTTCATGCTACAAAGCGTGCAATGCAGAGGAATTAACCTTGCATATATTCTATTGATAAAAAATATATTATTTGAGCAAGTTTCATCTGGTTTGGCACAAAGAGAAAAAGGACTTTCCCCGCTTGATGTTATTTTAGGGTCTTGCAAAGCGCTTCTCTTCAGTTAACTCTCCTTCGATGCACTTTGACAAGGAAGTGTAAGAAGCACTGGGTTGAAAGATGTTTTGGTGGTTCTCAAGGTGAAACGTCTGCCCTATTAGTCCCTATTCAGTCATCCTGGTGGTGGAAAGCTTGGAAGGCAGTGTTGCGGAGTCAAAGGTCAACATTACTCAAGAAGTCGGAAGTACTATGAGGCCTTTTTCCAAGTTGCACTGCCGCTGTGGCCTGCTTGCAAATCTCGTTGGTTTTAGTTCATAGTTTTGCATGGAGCTTGGTATGCTTCAAATACACGATGTCTCCCCTTGTGCACGCGTTCCCTGTTACCCCATGCATTTCATTAGTCGCGTGCAGAGGCGTTGCTAGAGGGAGGCTAAAGGGGCTATAGTCCCGGGTCTTTTGGTTGTAGCCCCGGATAGAAGCTCAGGTGCTACAACCAAAATGCTAGCTAGCCCCGAGTCCCACCAGTCCCGACATTAGCTTAGCCCCTGATCTTTTCCAGACCTAGCAACACCCCTGGTCGCGTGCACAGGCATATATCGGGTATAGTCATGGCATTGGCAAAGTAGGGGAATGATTCAGCAGCGGCAGTAATGCGATGTACCTCGTTCCTGCACGCCATCTGCTATGGCTTGATTTCTTGTTACAGCATGTTCTCAGGAAAGAAAAAATATGTTTTGCCACCCATTTTTTAGCAACCTATTATGTTGCTCAGAGTAAATAATGTCCTATGAGTGCGCTCTCTTTCCCTATTTTTGCCAACCTCTGAAGCCTGAAAAGTAGATGACCGCAGGGAGCAGTAACTGAAAGGAACATCTTCTATTACATTTACAGAAGGCTAAATTTGCACCAGACGTGCAGATGAACTTAACTGGTCTGCAGTTAAATCTCAGTTACCAGTTTAATGGAATCCACACTACAGAATAATTGCTCATTTTATTATAGCCAATATGATAGCTCACTGGGTTGAGTGCTGGCTGCTGCAATGTGTGTGTGATCTGCAGGTTGCAAGTTTGAACCATCTCAGCCTTTCATCCTTCTGAGGTCGATAAATGAGTACCAACACAGGTTGGGTGATATTGTATGCATATTTGTTCTATAAAAAAGGCCTTAAGCGTAAGTGCTATACAATAACATATTATCATTTGGCCTTGGACGTATGTTTGCATTCACAGTAATTTTACAATATGGATCTTTACACACAGATATTAATGGTACATATGGTGATCCATTCTTGTATGAAATGAATATCACATTAGTGAAATCATAACCATATTTTTCGTAGTGTACTTGGGAACAATGTAATTTGATGCCTCTTCCTGTTTTGTCAAGGGGTGAAAGGTCGTGTTCATGCCACTCCTGCACCTCGGAGCTGTGGACCCTGTCACAGAACTGTATGCAAAGTTATGTTATTTTATGAGTTGTGTTGTAATGTAAGAGACACATGAACCCTCCATAAGTAGCATTTTCTGTAAAGTCATGAATTGACGTGATTCATGGATGATGCTTTGAGGGAAACTTTTTTGAGGCGCAGGGTGGCCACTTTTTTGAGGAGAGGGGTGGGCCACTTTTATTTGGTTGTCCGGGCCTATTTCTTGTCCCAGTCCGACCCTGGTCACTTGTGTTGCCCTCTGGCTCACTGTTGGCCTTTCTTCCTATTCACTCTTTACTGGGCTCACTGCCTACGTTTCGCCCCGCCCCCGCTTGCCTCTTTATCAGGCCGGCACTCTGCGGCTAGCCAATAGAACGTCAGCGTTTTGGAAGCAGCGTATAGACCCACTACGCATGACGCACGGCAGGAAAGCGGAAGACCAACACATATATTTTTCCTCAAGTCAGCCTTTGCTTTTGAAAGACATATAGTTAATTAACTTCATTCTTAAACTTCGGGGAGTGGGGGTGGGGGGGTCAGATTATGAACAAAAGTCCAGGCTTGCACACCAGACCTTTGTGATCGCAATGACGCCGCTTCTCATTTTTTGGCGCGAATAAGGGGTTCCGTGGCCAGTGTTCTCTCTCCAGAAGATGCGCTGGCAGGATATGGCCATTCGGGGATCCCGCGGGATGTCACATTAGACGGGAGCTTGAGAAGCTGAGCTGAGCGCAGCTGTTACTCTTTACTCCATATTGAGATGGCCAACCCCCGTGCATGTGTAAGCCGATATCGTACTGTGCGGATGTACTTTCTGTACAATCTTAAATTAATCCCATGGTTATGGCCAAATGTCTTGGGTAGGTCTCTCAGAAAGGTTAGAGTTTGATATCTTTCTTTGGCGTAAAACAATGTCCACTCCGCTTCGTCCAATCCAAATTCAAACGTAGCCAATCCACAAGGAATTCCTGACACCTCCATGGGTGAATGAGGGGGTAAACGAGAGGATGCAGTGGACTGCGTAATAACATCTGCTGTGAACTTAAGGCAATGGTGCGTTTCGTCCTTGCTCTTCATGAGTAAACTAAACATTACAATCATTTGGTGTATATCCAATGAAAGCGGCAATGAGGAAAGGTAAGTGATGGGTTCCTAGATTGACATCATGAATTTTGCGCCCAGTTACCTACAGGTTTGGTGCGCAATACAAATTAATAAACAAAAAAAAAAACAACAAACAATGGATGGAGGAGCAGCTCTCGTAAGGACATGATTTTTTGGATTTCAAATCATTGCAATTGTCTTCCGCTCACCGCCAAGCTGTGGTCATGGGTACTGAAAAATTGCAATATTTATATTTCTACGTGCCATACTTTGTAGGCCAAACCATGTCCCGGTTTCAAATTTGTAAACTATAAATTGATTAGTTTGCTTTACTTTGGGTTTCCATATAGTGTTTCATGCTACCAGCAGCCACTTTAGAAGAGTGTGCAAGGGTGGAGAGGCGAGGGCAATACACAGGAATGTTTGCACGGTCCATGGGCAGCAGCCGGGCACCATGTGTAGGCAGCGGGTGCTGGTGGTGTGATTCTTCAGTTAGAGTCCACCTTGTATTCAGTCATTGAAATGGAAACGCCTTGTTGTGGAGTGATCAACATGATTCCTTAAGAACCATGATCTTTGCAGACAGCAGATGCAAATCTTGGTCTTCTGACTGTGAGGATACGCATGACGAAGGGCGGAAGCCGAATCGCTCCTGAAGACCAGAGGTGGGAGAGGAACTATCGAGCTAGTGCAACCCTGTCAACTTCTTTTTCTTGTTGAGGCTGAGTGTCCCACTTTCCCTCCTCCACCTCCTCACCTGAGTAAACCGTGTCCTCTTCCACTGGGCTCAAAGATCAGTGGGATCTGTAGTCCTTCTCCTTTTTGTTTTGAAGTTTGAGTCTCACACGAGAGGAAGCCACAGTGAAGGCTACTAAAGAGCATTTCCCTGAGGACCTCCCTCCCAGGAGGGACAAATTAGGGGGAAAAGCCAAACATGGCAAAAAAACCCTTGGAATTGTGGGCAGCTGGACTTGAAGGTGCAGGATTCGAGTGGAAGAAAGTATTCGTCCAAATGTGTAAACAGGAATCCGGAATGATTGGAGTAGAGTTCGGGCAACACTGAAAGCCCTAAGCGATAGGCAGCAGAACAGAAAGTGAAGGGAGGATGCGGTGAGGCCACTAGGAAAGTAACCCATATCGTGGCCCACGCACTAGAAAGTAGCATGAACAGGAAGGAGGACGGGCACAGAGGAGGGAAGAAGAGTAAAAAAACAAGAAAAGAAACCGGAAGAGTCCGGGACACCAAAGCGTAGCGCAACAACGGCAGCAAAGGAAAACACAGCTGACCGAAAGGTTGCAACGCGCAGATGTCAGGAGGAGGAGTTCCTAAATAGGTCTACTTACATGCAACATAAAAGAACTAGACCGCTGCATGTACGTAGTTGAAGGCGTGTTGGAAATCAGGAAGTGCGGTAGTGAATCCAACGGGGCCATAGACGCCAATATCCGAGGCGTCGCATGACAAACCCTAGGCAGAGCAGAGGAGCTGAATCTTCTTCCTCCCAACCACTATGAAGCATTGGTTGTGTCCTACATTCCCACGAATGCCGTTCACCATAAATGCATGCAGGGTTTGACACAAAATGTTCTGTATCCAACTGGGTGTAAGTAGAGTAGTTTCAGAGTGGTCGAAGTCATACATTCGGATGGTTGGTAGTGATAGAAAGCTAGGAGAGGGGAGCTTCCTGGTTCCTGAAACTATGCACATTAGTGCCGGAGTACCACTGTCCCGCCGCACAGGAGGATCTAAATGTGCGGGGAGGCACAGAAGCACCCCCTAGCCACATTAAGGCCTTTGGCTATCCAGACTTCCTCCCAAATGGGCTGTTGAATACCGTGCAATCCTGGGGAAGCATAATGTCCCGGCCTTGCATCACTCATTGCATCCATGTCTACCTTTGACAGTTTTTGAAACGCAGCCCAGAAGCGCTTGGCAGTGCTCAGTCTTTTCACTGGGCTTGCTTTGGCTTGTCCATAATGGCCGACGCTAGCGGCCCAGCGCCCCGTCGGCCATAATGGACGATCTGCTTTTGGCAATTTACGTGTAAATGCATCTGCAACATCCTCACTGGCCCTTCTGAGCATTTTGCTTTTGGTGCTATCTTCTGCTTTAGGCTGTCTGCCACTGGTTTTGTAGGTGTGCTATCATACTCGTAGATTTGGGCTTCACATTCAAAATGTCTACTGCATACTTACCATGCCTCTTTACCGTCCGTGCTGTGCTTCCACCCACTTCTAAACAGATATCTGTGAATACTGCGGCAAAAGAAAATTTGAAGCTCAAAATACTGATTTTTTTTTACCACATATATATGCGGGCGACAACATGCCCCCCGCCCCGCAGCTCCCACAAATACGCATCCATCTTTTGTATTGTATTGTAATATATATATATATATATATATATGTATATATATATTTATGTGGTAAAATGGGGATTTCGAATTTCGGTATTTTGGGCTTCGAAATATTTGCATTTGACACTTTGGTATGACCCCCTGCTAAACCAGTGCTTAAGCAGTGCCCAGCTCTCTGATGTGTTTGGAACCACTCAGAGTAAGCTTACTCTCTGTTGGTAATCGGCTGAACACACTTTTCTATATGAAATTCTCTCTACTAATGTGGAAGTAAGGCGTGAACCTTATGTAAAATATGAGATGGCCACCCAGCATCTCAGGTTTACGATCTGTTTCATTTGCAGTTCTTAAGTCCTTGACTTGCCCAGTGCAAACACACACATGTTTTTACTTTTGAAGGCCAAATGCCTGATTTCCCTGAATAGCAAATCATGAAGCAGTTTTATTGCTCCATATCGGCAGAGCACAGAAAAAGCAACTGGGCCATTTTTTTATGATGAGGAGCCTGTCTTCTTACAATTGAAGGGCTTTTGGCGGCAGACTGGTCTAAGGGGAAATAGGGTCTCTGCTGTGGATAGTTTTTTTATTCAGTTGCCTAAACCATCAAATATTTGAAAAGTCTACACTCCGGGGTTAAATGTCAGGATTCTCTTGGATTTCCCTGTATCCCAACGCAAAACTTTCTTGGGCATTATCCTTCAAGGTGCTGTATGGCCAACACAATTATCACTAAGGTTTTCTATTACAGAGCACGCCAATTTCTGCCTTTGGGGAGAATCTTCTGATTCTAGCAGAGCAAGCCTCTTCTCCACAACCTTACATGGAAGCTTATTCGGTTTTATCTAGTTTTTAGTTTTTCTAGAGAAACTTTATTAAGTTATTTTCTCTCAAGGGCAAATACAGAAACCAGATACATCACCTGTGAGGGAGTTCTGAACGTCTTGCTTTTTTAGTGGCCGAAATGGACACATTGGCCGCAGATCTTGGCGCTGGTTCGGCCCAATCTATCTTCGATGTTCATCGCACACACTCCTTCGAGTCACAGCTTATCATTTCACTACTAAGTGGCTCCTTGCCATTCAAGGGTGTTGGGAGCACCAGCTCCTTCCTGTGCTGGTCCAGGCCACAAGGAAGCTGCCAGCGGGAGGAGAGGATGACGTAGGTGTCCTTTCAAAGATAGGCTTTCAGAAGTCTGCCATTGTCTGTAGCAGCAGTGGCTGTGATGTTCAATCCCTTCCTGCTGTACTTATGATCGAATAGGGCTTAGGGTTCAAACCTCCACATCACAGCTTTTAATGTGGTTATTATTTTGTATATTTTACACCTGCAACATTTGTTGGGTTTGTATTCTATTAGGATTTCTGGTTTTAAGGTTCCCCCCGCTTTTTTGTATTTTTTTACAATACATATTATTTTTTTATTTTTAAATTGGAATTGCTTTAGGACATTAAAGCAAAAGCACCAACATACATTTTAAACATGTACTCAGTTACATACTGATGATGCACTCAGCTACAAAGTGACAATGACGTTCCAGCACGCCATGTTATGGTACAGTATAGTGTACAGTCCCCGCGTCTCCCAGTCCACTGGCTTTTGCCAGTGGACTGGGAGACGCGGGGACTGTACACTATTCACTCTGCCTTTGGACTAAATGGAATATATTGGAATATATACACATTCAGCTCTGCCTTTGGACTAAATGCTTAATTACAGCAGTGCTAACGAGGTGGAACACTCTTTTTGTCTCTTTCCCATTCTTTCCCATTGCCTTCCTAATAGGGCTGTACAAAATTGTGAAATCTGTCAAATTCTGATCCGTTTCGCTACAATTCACCACCCCTCCATACTGAAAAGAGCACTGTGAAGTTACTCATGCCGTCTCGTCAGCAGAAATTAGCTGTGCAAAGTGTCTCGGGCCGCTGCGCGGACCAAGCATGAATTGAAAAGAGCAGCACAAAGTTTCGAATGCTGCTGTAAAACCTACTAGAGCAGATTGAAAAGAGTGTCACAAAGTTTCTCATGCCGCTGTGCGAACATACCATGATTCGAACAAAAAATCTGCGCAAAGCTTCTCGCAATGTTGTGCGAGCCTAGCACGGTTTTAAAAAAGTGCAAAGTTTCTTGTGCCTCTGAGCGAACCTAGCACGGTTCAAAAACAACGTGCAGAGTTTCTCGTGCCACTGTCTGAACATACTACGAATCAGACAAAAAGGCATGCAACCTTTTTCATGCTGCTGCATGAAACTACAACGGATCATAAAAGATCCACCCGAAGTTTCTCATGCCGCTGCATGAATCTTGTACGGATCAGAAAAAGACCTGCACAAATGTTCTCGTTTCGTGAACCTATCACGGATAGATAATAGACCGACACAAGGTATCTCGTGTCGCTGCATTAACAGATCACAAATCGAAAAAAATGGTAGTAGTTTCTCATGCCGCTGCATGAAACTAGTAAGTATAGAAAAAAAGACCCATGGGAAAATGTTCATTGCGCGGCACGAAACTAGCCTGGGAGCCAAACAGCATGCACCATGCGAAACTGCAGGAAACCTCATTGGTGACGGAAAAGTATTGCTGATTTTAGGGATCTGGTGGAAACGGCATCCAGTCCGGATTCTGCGCTATTGGCTTTCCAGGCTCACCCCTTATACCTACCCCACACTTGAATTCTCTCACCTCACCACCTCGAACTCCTCCTAAAGCATATGCAGCACATTCATACTTGACTTTAACGGGACACTACAGCAGGGTAGAGGGTGATTGTTTTCTAGACATCATAGATTGTGCCCCCCTCCTCGGACACCTTCACTTGTTGCCCCATGAAAGTCATCAGTGGCATTGCTACCATTGCAGTCCCTACTTTCGCCCTTCTCTCCCCACTAAGATATTGAAGTTGCTCCGATTAAGAAGTAATACCTGCGCACATTTGGCAGCAGCTCCAAGCCAGTTCCTGTGTGTGAGGGGAGTAGGGGCAAGAGAGCTATTTTTCTAACAATTGAAATGCATAAAGTCTTTGGTGATGGTGAGATGAGCTCTTGGACATACAGCTTCTGTTCCTTCAAAGGACAACATTAGAATGGTTGGTCTCAAATGCCAGGTTTACAGTCACTGCAAATCAGAATATGCAGCTAATCAGGGTCATAACACCACAGCATTGAAAGACTGGCAGAGCATACCTGAAATCATCAAACACGTGCCATAGCATTTAAGAGAGGCTAGTGTAGAGGAGCAGCCAAATGCCTCTGCAGGAAGTCCCGCCCCCCACCACGTGTATGTTAGAGGCCTGAAAATTGTGCCATGCTTGATGACACCAGCAGTTGTACCCACACCCCAGAGAATATTCGAAAGAAGATACTCTCTGAGAAAGCCCTATCAAATGTATTACCGAAGAGATGACAATTTAATGGAGGAAATCCCTGAAGGAATATGAAAAAGAGCAAGAAAGGAGTTTGTGACATCACAAACAGCAAGCGTGACGCACTGAGAAGACATGCTGAAGAAGATGTATGACCGTTATAGAGACTGATGATAAAATTAAGAATCGAGTAAACTGTCATATGCGAAGAAAAGAGTGCATGTGTGAAAAGTACTGCAGAAAATGCAAGACGTTAAATAACTGCACAGATGCAGCAACGCAGTAGACTAAGTGATCATAAAAGCTGGCTATGCTTAGCAAATAGACTCTAGCCGGAGCCGTCATCATATAGAAGCTGGACTTCGGTGTCATAGATTTAGTAAGCTCTGACCCATGGAGAAGGATAGCTGAGAGCTGTGTTACAGTAAGAATTAGCTGAGATTGTGAAAATGAATGGCAAAGCTGTCTGGCCTGATATCAAGACTGAAGGCAGCCAAGACTGGTTATCTACTCTTGAAGTTGGCAAACGTGCAAAGATGAATCATTCCTTGTTACGGTGAAAAGAAAGAACACCATGCATGTCAAGTTTTATTCATTTAAGACAATTAAATGCAGCAAAATGGTCCAAATCGTGGTCTCCTGTTACGTGAGCCAAGGATGGAAAAAGAGTTGGGCTTGCAGTTCTAGAACAAGTGATAGTGCATGCCCGCACTCCCTTATATTCCCAAAGTCAAGAATACACTGCAAGACCAAGTTCAAAGACAGTCTTCATGGCAGAAGGCATGGCTGATGAGAGACATTGGGCTAATTGGGTTGAGAGATAAAGTCGAGTCCACCTCCTGGCACCCGGGTACGAGCTTACGTGCTGCTAAGTGAAACGAATGTTCCAAACATGGCACGAGCGTGCCAACCAATTTTAGAAGACCATTTAAGGAAGGGGCTTATAATTTGAGAGCCAATGATATACTGTGTACTTAATAAAGTTGAAGATGACTTGCACTAGAGGTAGGCACAAGTTGTCCACCTAACAGTAGACACCCAATCACAATCCCTCTTAGTATACTGAGATGTTCCCCTTGAGCGTATCACAATCCCTCTTAGGTTTTTCCTATTTGCCACGTAGAATGATGTCACATATGACACATTTTTACTATTTAACTGCGATTTTATATGAAATGTATGAGAGTTTGAGCGAACATCCGTTGATGTCCGTTGTAACTCCCTGTTTTAGACAATTGATATTAAAACAGAAAACGTTGCCATCTTCCTGAGTTAGTTTGATTATTTGGTCTCAGAGTTATTCTGCATCCCATCCTTTGCATGTGTGTTGCTAAAAGGGCTCTAAAGCTCACTTTCTTGCCACTGCAGTAATCATGATCTACAACATTCCTCTCTGCCGATGTTTTTTTGACTACAGCTCCCCTCAGCCCTAGTCAGAATAGTCAATGGTGAGGACAGGAGGTGTGAGACTCTGGTGAGACTCTGATGTGAATATGGTGTGAGTCAGTGCTGTGAATTAATACAAAACAAGACAAAGAAACATGTGAACATAGTTTTACATGGTATCCATACCGTAGCATAGTGCACCACACCAAGGTATATAGCATGGACTCAGTTTCAATGAAGCATACGATTAACAATTATTAACCCCTAACCTACTAATATTTAATTCCATACTAATATTGAAGGCAGCTCAGTCCATAGCTCTTTGGTACGAAATATTGTTGCAGATCGTTAGTAAAAATTGGTTCACTTTATGAGATTTGAAAATGGAAAATAAACGTACACATTCTGCTTCTGCATGAAGATGTGAGCTGAGGAATGTGAAAAGTCATATTGCTCAAAGTTGCTCCATTGTTCATGTACTGCTGCATGAAGCCAGCATAGAGAAATGTAACTTTTGACATCTGTTTGCTGCCCTTAATTTTTGTGGAAAGGTGGCAGGCAAAACACATGTTCTCCGGAAGTTTCCAGGTGGTTTGTTCAGAGGAGGTGGTGTCTGATTGACATGTGACATCAGAGTCAGGGGCAGCCAATTATTACACTTTCCATAGGGGAATTTATAATAAGGGGCAGGTTGAGGAGAGAGGGATGTGCAGAGAGAAAAAAAGAAGAGGGTCATTACGAGTTTGGAGGCAGCTATGGCGCTACTAGCGCCATGGCTTCCTCCAAACCCAGGTCTGTTCTGACTGAATGGGGATTTACCGGGACATTCTGACCTATGCGGACCCGGTAAGTCCCTATTCGGTTAACCATTCCCCATTCCCATTGAGCCCCCATGGGTCAGACCAGCCGTTCCTGCTGGGACCCGCTAAGGGACCTTGGAATAGGGCGGTAAGGGTTTACCGGCACCAGCATCCTTAACGGTGCCGGTAAACCCTCACCGCCCAACTCGTAAAGACCCCCTATATCTCAAAAGTGCTGTCTCTCCGGGGAACTGGTTGTGTTTGTTCCTGCTGCAGAGGAAGTAGGCAAAGCATAATTTAGGTGAGAAAAAAATTACAAGTGAGGTTTGTGTAGTTTGGACAATACATAAATAGCTATTTTCATGTGTTTTTCTTCACCGGCCAAGAAGCAAATTTCACATATATGAACTGATAGGTCCAGGCTCTGCTAAAGTGAACAATACTTTTAAAGGCCATTAGATAACAGAGTTTTGAACTGCAAAACTAAAAGGATGATTGAAGTTCATTGTGGGAAAAGCTTTATCGTGTGGAAAGCATTACAATGAAATGTGCCATAGTTATGTTTTAGCCCTTAGAAAATAATCTGTTATCACTGCTAAAGAGAAACAAGAGTTAGAAATGTGCGCTTTCATTCTGGAATTAAATAGAAGGACATGTTAAACTCATTGAATTTCACGTCGTGTCGTTTTTTATTACTCAAAAACCCTAATTGCTTATAAAGTACCTGAAGCGAATTAGATCAGCTTTGGTCTATTTAGTGTGCGGTCTAGTTACTTGTGATAAGCGGGTTGTCTCAACAGGAAAACCAGTGGAATAAATCACTGTGGACTGTCTCAATGATTGACTGTGAAGGTAGGGACACTCTATGAACAGTGTGTATGGCTTGCACCTAGTGTGGTGTCCTAGTGTTGACTCTCACAACAGGAGAGCTGACACTCTGTGTTAATAGATAACACATAGTGTTCTATACTCATATTAGCTCTCATGCATGAAAGAGCTAAAATACATTTAATATTTGGCATTTGTGGTAGTTTCACATATTTATTATTTCTAGCAAACAATCTATTAGTAATGACACATTCTAGATATACAAATGATTAGACAATAAACAAATAGAAAAGACCTGAAGCCAGATTCAGGAAGTTGGAAAGTAAAAGAAAGGAAATCAGAAAATTCAAGATAGTATAGGCTAATCTTCAGAACACATTAATAGTAAAAAAGCAAATTATACAGCCTAGTCTGCAAAAATGGTTCAACAACATATTATGAACAGAACCTTGTCTATACACAGCATGAGGTCTTTCATTAGGTCTGTACAAGTTTACCACATGTAAGAAACCGAGAGACTGTCCTATTGGCTAGAAAATAGTACAATAAGGAATCAATGTTAGTAGTCACAAAAATTCACAATGCTGTTTTTAGTATGTCTCAGTGTCTTTTGAATTAACTCAGGGTCAGTTACTTGTGATGACTTATAGACAGGTACAAAGCTAAGGCGGTATTTGTATTACCGCTGACTGTAAAAAGCAAGATTCACCAAAACACTGTGAACTGGGGCATATCATAAAGAGCTGATTCCCCATATTACAGTCTTCAGGGGACCTGGTAAGTCTATGCATAGTTTCTACACCATACCACCAATGAAATACCATCAATGAAATACCACTAAAGTGGAAAATTGGGTCCCAGTGCACATTTTTAGCTTGCCACTCATGATCCCAATATAAGGATAACTTGAGGTGTAGCCCTGTGGCTTTGGGTCTGATAAAATACCCCAACAGGAGTCATGGGAGTTGTAGTACAACATTTTCTGAGAGGTTCGGGTTGCATAACATTGCTGGATGTCTGTAATAGAATAAGCAATGCCATATAGTTCCCTGAGTTTGGCACTCATCTCTGGGCCAATGGGGCTATTCACCGCTCAGATTAATGCATTGTAGATTCAGAAGGCAATCAGATGACCAGGTAGCATATACAGCTGGTGTAGTAGTTCACAACTTGCAATATCTGATCAATAAGTTTCAGGTTCTCTCAAGAATGGGGCCCCTACAAATAGAGTGATTGGTGGCGGTACTATGTGAAGGAAAGCCATTCAGCCATACCATAGTCATAACAAATGAAATATTTCAGCTTGGGCGGGCATAAATCGCCCATGCCAAAAGGTGTGAATACCTCATCAAAGCCAGCGGAGGGTACTCTGCAGGAAGATAACATCCCCATATCAGAAATGGACGCTTACAACAAGGCGATGGGAATGGTGGCACTAGAGGTCCGGTACACTCTGTGAGCAGCGCTTTGGGAGCAGATCCCTTTTAAGGGAATCGTACAAAAATGTCGTCCTGGGAATTGCAACGGCCGACAATGCTGATTTTTTTTTTAACCCCCCCTTACACCACATATATATGTGGGGGGGTTTAGAGTATAATATTGATATGGGGTGTATGCATATACATGTGGTGTAAAAGGTTAAAAGAAACGGCATTTTCATCCGTCGCAATAATCACATAGATCGCTTTTAGGCGCATCCTGTTGGCCACGGCCCGTAGGGCACAGGTATATTGACCAGGATATTGATGTTTGCTTAAATATGTTGTCAGCAGAAGCACCGAAAAAGCAGTGCTTGTGATGCTAGTTTATTGTAGCACCAGTCTCTCAGTATTTGGAGCTGCATGTAGCTGAATGCCCCATGACCAAATAGGTTGCTGTATCGCACAAACATGACATGGGGGCAACAGCAACCAATTTCTGCAAGGAGCGTTCATTCACAGTACAGCACCATGAACTGTGAGTGTGCAGCTAATGTGCTTAGATATATTGGCATCCAAAGCACTGCACTTTTTGGTGTTTTGGATGACACTGTATTTAGGCAAATTTCAATATCCAGGCGCTTGGGTCCCTGTGCCTGCTGGCAGTGGCGAGCCGAAAAGGAACCTTTGCCCAAGGTGCTGCTCCGCTAGAGGCCTAACTGGAGGAAGTTCAGTGCACATTTTAATGAAGACGTCTGCTGATTTGAACACAATAGCAGCAAGTCCCAAAGGGACAATGACAGCTGCAAGTCAGTGTCAGCAACAAAATTAAACAAGATAGTGTTCCATGTTAAACATGGGCCCGATTCTCATCTTGGCGCAGTGAGCGTGCTAAATAGCACGACTCACTGCGCCATTTCTTGACGCCCAGGCACCACTGCTATTCTCATGTGGGCCCTGGGCGTCTTCGCAAAGCACGATAGTGCTTTTGCTGTAAATCGCCTGTTTCTAATGGAAACAGGCGGATTTCAGAATCTCGGCAGCATTTTCATTAAATAACGAGAGAATCGTTATTTTACAAAAATGCTGCCGAGAACACAGTTCCTATAAACCAAAGTGAGCAGCTTCAGCATTGCAGGATGTTGAATCTGCTTACTTTGGTGCATAGGAAAGTGTTCATATACACCCGTGCGGTGTCTATGAACACTTTCATTTACACGAAAGCCAGCAGCTTCAACGTTGTAGAATGCAACGTTGAAGCCGCTCGGATTGGTTTAAATAAAAGTGTTCCTATACACCCGTGCGGTGTATATGAACCCTTTCATTTAAAGCGAGCAGCTTCAACGTTGCATCCTACAACGTTGAAGCTGCTCGCTTTGGTGTACATGAAAGTGTCCATTTACAACACGGGTGTATGGACACTTCCATTTACACCAAACAAGGCTTCTTGTGGCACTCCTTCAGTTTAACAACATCAAAAGGGTATTGTAAATGTGTGCTAGTTTAGCGCACATATTAAACTGGAGGAGTGCCACAAGAATAGGCTTCCAAAAAGCCAGTTTCCGAATGTGACGGTTGCTAGGTTGGTTTCCAACCCATCCCACCAACCGCCACATGTATTCCGAAATCGGCGCATTCCTTCCGACTTTGGAGGAATGCACCAACTTCAGAATAGGACATCCTTTTCGGTACTTAACACCAACTTGAGAATCAGGCCCATAGTGTAGGTTTGAGGCTCTTCTACACTTCCGCTGGCTTTATCAGATGACCAGTAAACTGTATTGCTTTTGACACAATTGTAAAAATCAAGAGGTTTAGTGCACGCCCCTCCATGTTTCCCCTGTTTGCAGATGAAGCTCTGTCCCATTTCAATTGTGAAAGGTATATCCAGCCCTGTCTCCTTTTCTTGCATTGTGCCAGTTGCTGCCTCACCTTTATAGCTGGGCAGCAAAAACTACAAGGATCAGAAAGCCAGAACACAAACGTTAAAGATGCACTACTTGCTGTCAAGTTTCTGCATAGACCATCATTTTAAATGTTCTCTGCACTAGGGCCAGCAAATACTACAAAAGGCTCAAGATGTCCGATGCCTCGAATGAGCCACCCCTCCAGTCCAGATGTTCTCTTTTCTTTGCATTCTGGTTATGGTAGGTTTGCATGTATTATGACATAAACATAACATGGGCACACAAATGCAAAGAACAGGAATCATATATTCATCTCCTGTGTTGGGGTACTGGTCCCCACAAATTGGAGAGTACACCGCTGCATTCCCCTCCCTCAGCCCCCTGCAAACCACCCAAATAATTAACAAATACACATGAAACAGCATCACTCAGTGGGGGCCTCAGTGTCTAAATTAGGCCTGAAAATGCAGAATGGTAAGCTGACTCCACACACAAGATCACCCTGACACCCTTCTGATAGGACAAGATATCTGCATCCGGATAGAAAAGGGTTGAAATGGCTGGATTATGCCGATAACACGCAGAAGATCCCAGGCTCAGCCTTAGAGAAGGCAAGCATCCCACTCCACTGCAAGCATCCCTGTAAAGCTGATAGAATGCTTGAAGAACGGTTGGAGGGCCGGTCCAGGTCATTTCTACCTGGGATGCCACAGGCAAAGCCCTTTCTCACACCACTGTGCTGTCTAAAGAACCTGGCCACTTGGACCCTACGGTGTGAGAGGGAAATGTACTCTCCAGTCTTCTGAGCATTGTTTTAACCACCTACAATAACATCCACGCTGACACCCAGGTGCTACATAAGACATCAAAGCCAAACCACCCATGTGCCAAAGATATACTCGCATCATACAGTAAAATATCGGGTATGTGGCATAGCTGCTCTCCTTTTTGAAAAATCTTCCCTCAGGGAAACCAACTTGTGACTAACCCTCACATCTGTGACAGTAGCGTGTCCTGACTCTTTTGTCTGGGGTGGCCCAAGCGAGGCATTGAATTATGCAGGGGTGGCGTGAAGCACGAGCGCACCCACAAACATAATGATCATAGTTTAGGATAATGGGGTGGCACCTGGGTTGGCCAAGCAGGTTCCAGGGGTAGCACATGCCACCCCAAGCCACTCCCTGGACACACCTCTGTGCGACAGCCCTCCGTGTCAAAAGCCAGGGAAATGCTGACCATTGTGCTTTATTAATACCGCTAATCATAGCACAGCAAATTACCTCAATAAATAAATAAACCTGGCAACTTTAGAGAAAAAAGGCTCAATCCGTTGGACGTAAAAATATTGAGACGCCTCTTGGGCTTGCCTGATTGCACACAGGTATATGCACTACGATTGGAATTAGATTTGCTGTAGCTTAGAGGTATGTTAACACTAAACAGCTGTTGACTAGTGTTGAACATGGGCAAATATTAGAACATCCCGTACTTAAAATTAATTTGGAATGAGATGAGTAAGCATGACAATTGTGTGCTTACAGCATTCAAAACGAGATCTGTCTCATTGAGTGAATTAATCCAATGGAGAGCCGGCTGGGAAAAGGACTGTACTAGAATAAGAAAGGAATTAATAACAAAAACCGCAATCTGGGAAAATATTCAGGCAATAAGTGAATCTTCTTCCATACAGGATGTAACTGTGTACATTTATAGGATGAGCTTCAGCCAGCCCTAGCTGATATGCCCAGTCCTGGGATAAGAAAACAAAGTATGTGGTTGAGGTACAACCTGTTCCCTTGCCTGGCTTTAATGGGACCTCAACTGCCGATAATGACGAATATGAAACGACGAAGAGGCTCTGGAGACCACCAGACACGTGCTCGCACGATGCGTTGCTCTGGGCAACAAGCATCATTTGTTTCAGCGCCATTTTGTTCGTGGTAAAGCAATAACTTAAAAACGACACATTTTGGGAAGTTGTCAGGCTGGAAGGCAGCCATCATTAATTATTACTCTAATGCACGCATGGGACGAGATAAATGCATTTAATCACGTATTGTTTCAATAAATGAATCGTCTGAAGTTTTTGAATTTGAAAGAGGCGTTTGTCTCATAAGGATTTTACGTATTCATGGCAAAATGTAATCAATTTGGCTTTATTGCATTTTGTAATCGATAACATAGTTTTTTTTCTTTCTTTTTATTAGCATGGGTGTTATAATGTGTTGAGTTGATCTACACTGGAATTGTTATGTCATAGGTACAACGTGCTGTATGATTCTGGAACACGAATGTTTCAGAATCATATAGAAGCGTCGTTGAGTTGTGGAGGATGCACCCACCCGGGGACCTCTAAATATAAATAAACTACCAGAAATATCATTGCTGTTTGCCAGTTTTCATCATAAAACATTATACAACATTGGCGACGAGGATTGTTAACATTACCGAAGGAAGAGGAGGTCCCCGGCAAAAAAAAAATATAGCCGCGGAGCTGATGGAGCGAGTACCGCGATCATAACAAAGATCGGACATCTCGGCGGAGTTGCGAAGCAATCGTTAATCAACGTGATAACAGCAAGTAAGTCCGTTGTTGATGAAGAGAGGCACAAAAAGAAATATATATAAGGCCTGGAGAAAAAGTTCACGGCCCAGGAGCATTTTATGAATTCAAGCGTGTGCGACCGATCGAATTATTAGAGGAAAGGACCTAGTTGCGTAAGAAAAAATGTGCCGCCATTTTAGAAAAATCAAGTTGCCATAACAATGTGGTGACAACAAAACGGTGCCGGACAGCTGGTGATACTGACAGCGTTTCATTTTTCAGTAGGCTATACAAAGCACAGTCGCCGCAAGCACTCAGATGACTAAAGAGCGTGCCCAACTGTGAAGAACAATTAGCATAAATACATGACTGTAAAATAAATAGTAAGCAATTGAAAAAAAGACAAGGAATGCTGCTTATAACAATCTGATAAGCTGAAGACTATCAGTTTCCTTACTGAACTGTAAAAAAAAAAAAGAAAACATGCAAAATGTGATAGCTCCCATTCAATTTTTGCCGCAGCCACGCAATCCGACATGTAAATGGGAGCAATGGTAAGACAGTTTTCAAGTTTATCTAAGGGCCATTGGTGGAGCTAAATTCAATGATGATTTAAAAGAAGCCACGCTATTAAATTGTGTGGGTGCAGAAGCATTGCGCATTTTTAGAACTTTGCCTGATATAGCAGATGGTGTGGAAGGTTCTGGTGACTCAACTGCTGCAACGAGTGGGGGTAGAAAATTTGAGCCTGCACTAATAAAATTAATGAGACATTTTGGCAACAAAACTAACATTGTTTGTGAATGGTACCGATTTTTCTTCAGAAGACAGAATAAGGGAGAGAGTTTAGACACCTTCATTGCAGCGTTAAGAGGTCTGATATCGACCTGCAATTTCACCGGTATAGGTGATGAGTACCTAAGAGATCAATTGGTTTTAGGGTTGTAGATCCTCGTATACAACAGCGACAGTGGCAGGCGAAGGATCCAACTTTGGAACAAGCTATGGAAATAGCTAGATCAATAGAGTTAGGAGAAAAATGTATGAAAGATTTACAGAGCAAAACGGAGAATGTTGAAGTGAGATGCATTCAAAATGTGCAAGAAGGAAACCATGACAAAGATGAAGAGACATTGATCGCTTTGGGGAAAAGAATGACCAGGATGGATGTTAACACCAATGCAAAGAGAGATAGGGAGTATGTGAACAGGTCACAAAACAGATGTTACAAATGCGGCAGATACAAACACACAAATGTAGAGAGCGAATGCCCAGCGTTTTCAGCGGAATGCTATAAATGTGGATATGTTGGTCATTTCAGCACGGTGTGCAGGAGTACCAGAGGTAGAGGCAGACCTATATCGCAGAGAGAAGGAGGTCGAAATCCCAGAAATAATATGGCGAGCATAAGAGCATTGGAAGAGATCAACAATCCGAGTGGCCTGCTGTCTGTCACTGATGGGTTTGATGAAGAGATACACATTTTGGCATTTACACCGTCTGAAAATATATGGGCCCTTGGGTACCTGTGTCAATAAATGGAGTTTCATTACATGTTATGGTGGACACAGGTTCTCCGTATTCCATGGCTGACACAGATACATTTGTAAAAGATCTGAGGAGCAGAGTAAGGACGACAGGATATGGTAAAACGCCCATCAACATAATTGGTTACACATGGGTACACTTGCTCTTCAGAGAAAGGGAGACTTACTCCAAATTATATGTAGCAGAAAATGGGTTCTCCATCATTGGATGGTGGGAGCAGGCATTGTTACAAATCAAAATACATCCTGGTGAAAGCATTCCCATATTGAGTATTACTGAAAATAGTTGTGAAACAAATGAGAATTTAGCGAAAAGCTTTCCAAGAATTTTCAATGAAACCATTGGCATTTTAAAAGGTTTTAAACATTGGATTATATGAAAGAGAGGTGCTAAGCCGATAGATCACAGAGTGAGGAATATTCCAATAGGCACAAAAGAAGCCTTGCATAAAGAACTGGTGAGACTATGTGAACAAGACATTATCGAGCCGATAGAGATGTCAGAATGGCTCTCTTCAATCTTTATTCTACAGAAACCTGATGGTTCAATCCGGATGTGCGTAGACTTAAGAGACTTGAACACAAATATATGGGTAGATCGCCATCCACTACCTAATATAAGTGAAATGCTCACCACAATGAAACCTTCAAAGTTCTTCACAACATTAGATCTATCTTCTGCCTATCATCAGGTTGTGTTGGATGAATCATCGAGACACCTTACATCCTTCATCACTCCTCTGAGGGCATTTAGATATAAATGGATGCCTTTCGGCTTAGTGTCAGCGGCAGCTGTCTTCCAGAGGGTAATGCACCAATTGTTTAGTGGCCTTCAAGGTGTTTACTTCTTCCAAGACGATATACTTGTCTCTGCCATGACAGAAGACAAACACAATGCAAAATTAGTAGGGGTACTACAGGTCATCCAGGAGAAAGGTCTCATGCTTAAAATTGACAAATGCAAAATCAGAAGGAGCGAGGTAACATACTTAGGACACTGCATAAATGCTGAAGGAATTAAACTGAAGAGAACCCTGGTGGATTCCATCTTACACATTCCAGAGCCTGTGAATAAAGAACAACTCCAGAGTTTTTTAGGATTAGCAGAATATTATTAGAAATTTATTGACCACTATGCGGATAGAACTAGGTACATGAGAGAAGTGATGGGCAAAGGCGCAAAATGTATCTGGTCGGATAACTGCAAGGAAAAATGTAATAAAATAAAAGAACTAGTGAATAAGCCTCCAACCCTCAAAATGTTTGATTGTAAGTTTAAGCCCATGATATCTGTTGATGCCAGGAACATTGGGCTGGGTAGTGTTCTTGAACAACTACAGGAAGGCACAGTGGTTCCTATTGCTTTTGTGTTCAGGGTCCTTAAGGGCACAGAGAGAAATTACTCCACTATCGAAAGAGAAGCCTTGGGAGTCAGATGGATTCTTGAACATTTTAAAAGTCTTATATGGGGCATTCCAGTTGAATTGAAAACTGACCATAAACCATTAATTCATGTGTTGAATTCTAAAAACTCGCATTTATCTTCACCGAGAACAAGAAGGTGGACCTTATACATCATGCAATATAATATAGAAGTGAAGTACATCCCTGGGAAATCCAATTCTATAGCAGACTGTTTTTCTAGACTTCCCTGGTATGATGAGAGTGGCGAAACCGGAGAGGATGAAACAGTAAGTGAACAAGACTCTGAGTGCTTAGTGGCCCACATACATCCAAGTTTCTTGAAGGAAGAATGGGTTTGGGCGACCAACAACGATGTTGAACAAGAATATCTAAGGATAGCTATCAGAAGCAACTGGAAAGAAGTTGATACAAGTATCAAGTCATGGGAGAAGTTAAAGGATGAGATCTCCAGTGACGATATGTGTGTTTATAGAGGTGACCAGATAATTCCACCCACGTCATTGAGAGAAGGACTAATGCTTATTGCTCATGAAAGTCATGTGCGAAGGTGTTTGACTTAGAGAAGAGTAAGAGAAGCGTACTGGTAGCCGAACATGTGGAATCAAATGGAGATGTTAGTAAAGGATTGCACTGCTTGCGCAGTGAGAGACAAAGGGAAAATTACGCAAACCACACCTCTTCAACGAGTGGAAATTCCTAAAGCTGTGTGGGCCATATTGGCCATTGACATAACAGGACCGTTTGAGACATTAGGTCCTCAGAAATTATATTTTATTGTGTTAGTAGATTACACTTCCAAGTGGGTGGAATGCAGAGTAGCAGAGGGCACAGTCACTTCCATGAAAGTAATAAAGTTTCTGGAGGAAATATTCAACAGGGAAGGAGACCCTCGAGAATTGATCTAAGATAATGGTGCTCAATTAATGTCGGTAGAAGTCCAACATTTTCTTAAGGAAAGGGCCGTTGAACACAAAACCACTGCACTGTATCACCCAATTGCAAATGGGTTAGTTGAGAGAATTAATGGTTTTATCAAGGGAACCATTCAATTGGCGATAGCCAATAATTTACCTTGGAAGGAGACCTTGAAAAAAGCACTTAACACATATAAGGTTACTCCACATTCTGTCACTGCTGAAGAACTGTTTACTCTAATGAGAGGTAGGATGGCTACCAATAGACTGAGACCTGCTTGGCTTGCTCCCGGAAAGAACAAGGGAGTCAACATGGATGAAATTGTCACGAGGGTAAAAAAGAGACAAGATGAGTACAAGAAATACTATGATAGTAAGAAGCATGTGACAGAAAGTGAAATTGTGAGAGGCGACTGGGTTCGGGTAAAAGAACCAAGGAGGGTGTTAAAAGGTGAATCTAGATCAGTCGTCTTCAAACTTTTTTGGCGTGGGCCCCCCCTGAGCAAAGTTTGGGCAGGCCGGGCCCCCCCAAAAGTGCCAGATGGACAGTATGTAGAAATCGCTATGAACTTTTGCGTGCCGTCACCGCACCCTACTACCAGTACAGACCCTGTGCTCTCCCCACCCTACTCCCACCACTATCCCAGTGCTGCCGCCCATCCTGCTCCCACCACAGTCCCATAACACAAGCATACACACATCCATACACATTTAAATAAAAAATAAATCGCCATAAACGTACCTCGCATGGTTGCTAAAATGCCCCGCTCCAGGTTGCTCTGCCCGTATGTGCGAGGAGGCGCAGGAGCACCCCTTCGCACATGCATACATGCAGTGCCCCAGCCAGCATTTCCAATGAGCTATGTAAGGCTGGAAAAGCAAAACACCCCCAGCGTTGCATGGCTCAGTGATCATGTGCGGCTGGAGAAATGAACTGTCAAAGGCAAACAGTGTTTCCCTTTGACAGTTCAGCCAGCCCAGGAGCACTCCCTCAGCTGGAAAAAGCAGCTGAGGGAGTGCTCAGTGTCTCACTGGGCTGGCTCCTCGGCTCCTCCATAATGGGTGAAGTGGCCAGTAGGTGGACGCCCCCTCACCGATTATGGATGAGCCGGCAGGCTTGGACTGGCCTATAGGGCAATAGGGCGATGACCATACCAAAAATGCAAAATGCTAGTGTAGGCCACTAAAAATGGGCCACTTATTTGGCCAATGTGGGCCAGTTTGAGGATTTACTTCACTATGCAGCTAGTAGTTTTGACCATTGTTTCTGAATAAATATTCTTTAAATATCACCATTTGTTTACATTGGAACAAAAAACAACCCCTTGGGTACTATTCAAACAGTCTGTGACTAAACACTGAATATCCATTTGCATATATATATTTTATTTTACATTTCATGCTGGGCTCTGGCACCCCCTCTGGGATGCGGCCGCGCCCCACTGGGGGGGGGCGCGCCCCACAGTTTGAAGACCTCTGATCTAAATATAGGGCTCCACAAAGATTGATGGATTGTTCGAAGAAATCGGTGATTCTGGAGGATGAAAAGAAGTGGTCATATGATGATGTGATACTGGCAAAGGGAAGTCAATTTTTGAAAAACAGAGTGGTACAAGAGGCTCCCAGGAATGAGAGCGTACGAGAGTTAGAGGAGTTCTCTAAGGACACTGTTGGTGATAATGTGGTGTCATCCAGGAACATCACACAAAACTTCAAGAAGGGCTATGTGTATTACTGAAACTGGTGGTTGCATATGACAAGGAGTCCTTGGAGTGTGCTACGATCGAGCCATATCCTTTTTTTTTTACAATGTATCATAATAGTAGCTTAAGTTAATCAGAAAGTTATATTACTCATGCACATTGTATTGTGTCACTGTATTCTCTGAGTGTGTTTCATTGAAGTTTCATAGTACTTAGTTAATTTCCTTTCTATCAACCTACTACCTTTGTTTCATTTTTTTTCTCTCATCCATCTATTCTTTCGTTTCTGTAAAGAGGGTGGAGGGGGAGATGTTATAATGTGTTGATCTACACTGGAATTGTAATGTCATAGGTATGACGTGCTGTATGAGTCTGGAACACGAGTGTTTCAGAATCATACAGAAGCGTCATTGAGTTGAGGAGGATGCACCCACCCGGGGACCTCCAAATATAAATAAACTACCAGAAATATCACTGTTGTTTGCTGGTTTTCATCATAAAACATTTTACAACAATGGGCATGAAGATTATCTTTTAAGTAAGTGTCAAAACCAAAATCTGGCAATATTGGCAATGGGAACGCCAGAAGTTGCGAGGATGCAGGGCAAATGGTATGGGAGTCAGGAGTTGGGGGCAAGGGTTGACCCCAACTTGCAACTTGACTGAGAGTTGGATTTGTTTGATCTTTTCTTGAAAGGTGGAGGCAAGGTCAGAAGGCAAGTTACAAGGGAGCTGGGGTGGAGTGATTTTGAGAATGGTTGTTGAGTTCAGCATAGACATAATGAGTGTATATGGTTCATGGTAGCAAATACTTTATAATGTTAGGGTTATTGTAAAAAATATAAGGAGCTCCAAGCTCTACTTAAGCATACAATGCTTTTATCACAGATATTTTGATCAAATACAAATATATTGTATTGTTCTTATGTTCCCAAAGAACACTTTGAATGTATGCAAAGCAGCCAGAAACCCTTTTTGGTACTATTGTTTCCCTCCCCTTAGGGGTATTTCAAATGAGAACAATAGGAATGTATTCAAGTGTTTTTAAAATGTGCTTTGCTTAGTAGTTAGGCAAGTGGAACTTTCTTTTTCTGACTAAATGTTATGCTGTAAGTAGTCATTAGAAATGAATAACAGTGTACACATTTAAAAAGAGCCACTTTACAATATTAGTGCAATTAAATACTGTTTTGTGCTGGCAATGCCCACCATTCTGCGTCTCAAAATTCCCCTCCTTTGAAAAAGGGTCACAGTTACATTAGACCCAATGATCAGTTGTTCTGTGAGTACCTGGATCTTGTTTAGTTTTGAATGTTGTCTACTGGTTGGTGGTGTTGAAGAACCGCCTCCCCTATGTTTCACAGTATGAACAAACACTAATTAAAAAAAAAACTAAAACACAGTTGTAGATCATGTATCCTAGTCCTGTGATTTCAAAGTCAGTCAGAGTCCCAAAATGCCCCATAGTGCCTTTCTGCATCAACCTCACCTCCCCCATACAATCAATGCACCCTAAGTGTGATGGCGACATTCCTGCAGGACACACAGTGGCAATGCATGTCTCCAAATATCAAGCCAGTCTCAGTGGAAGCATCTGTCACTGCTGTTTTCATTCTATTTTTAACCACACAAAACAGCACCCCTTAAACCACCCTCTGCTAAATATCTATGGGCCTCATTATGAGTATGCCGGTCCGGTAACAACGGTGACAGTAAGATACCGGCACCGTTGTTACCGGACCGGCATACTCCATCCTCCCCATTCCCATTGGGAATGGGGAGTATTTTTTTCTGGCGCCTGGCGTTGGGGAATTGCCGGGACCGACACAGCTGTAATGCCCCGGTAATTCCCCAAAGCCAGGCACTGTAAAAAATGCACAACTCCGGCGGCAACCTGCCATTTTTACCGGCATGGCTGCTGCCAGGGTTGTAATGACCCCTTTTCTCTGATTGCGATTTTGACTTCAATAGCTTGGGTGGCTTTAGCAAATGCACACCTGAACCAAGACACTTGCCGACAGAGAGAAAGACAGGGACATAGAGTGAGACAGAGAGGGCGAGACACACAGGCAGAAAGAAAGGGAGCAGAGAGAGAGAGAGAATTAGAGAGAGAGAGAGAGAGAGGGAGGGAGGGGGTGAGGGAGAGAGAGAGAGACAGAGAGAGTGAGGGAGAGAAAGGGAGGGAGAGGGAGAGCCATAGAAAGAGAGAGAGAGACAGAAAGAGAGAGCGAGAGAGACCACTAGATTGGTGTATGATATGCTGGGCACTGCTAGGCCTCATAACAACTTTGGTGGTATTTCGGCTGTAAATCTGACAAAATACCACCAAACGGATTTAACGTTACTGCCACTCTGTCAGGCAGAATTACCACTAGATTTCCAGTGATGGTATGGTGGTGTAGTCCCCATTCATGGTGTCCTGAGAACTCTATGGGGATATCGGTGTATTTACCACTGGTGGTAATTCCACCGGTAGTAGTTCAGATGAAATTGATGTTTTCTTTAACGGTAAAGTGGCAGAATTACCTCAAGCATTTTACTGGAGGTTTTTACTCCACCCCACCAACAAAACTATAGTTGGCTGTTGTGGTAATACAGTGGCAATGCGGCAGTAACTCCATTACTGCTGCATTACCACTATTTTGAGCTGCATTGCCCAACTTGTAATGAGGCCCTATGTGCTTTGACAAGAAACACATTACCAAATAACACATGGCAGCCCGAACATGCACATTTCTGGTGCTTTATAATCAAAGATCAAAGGGGATTGAAGAAGTAACAAGACCTTATAAATGAAGGAGGGCAGTTGGGGACATAAAACAGAGGTATACAAGTCAACAATGCTAATGTGAAAGCCCACTTTACAATGGTTACACTATTTACAGTAACCAGGTATCAATTTTGCCTGGGCTAAGGGCTAACGGGGATGGTCCGATGCTGGTATACATTGTTTAAAGTCACTCTAAGGCACGTGGGTGCCTCATGAGGGAAATTTGGAATCAGATCATAAAGGTGGTGATCTTTATTTCAGGGGGCCATGAGAGTACAGGATGCCGATGAAGGTGTGAGAGGTGAAGGTAAGTATTAGTGTAGAGGTGTTTTGCTTTTGCTTGGCCACATGAGGAGAACACTTACACTTTTTCCCCGGCCCCCTGGCAAAATAAGCTATTGGACTCAGACAGGCAAGAACTCACACATAGGCTATTTGTTATAATAAAACAAATGGCTCGTTACAGGCCCTTTATTCACAGAATATAGGTATATATGAACACGGCATACATAAACCAACATACACTTAGATACATGCAAAGATAGATATAAATGGCATCAACGTTAACAAGGTAGCAGAAGACACCTTCATCTTGGCCACTACAACACTGCTTAGTCCATCAGCAGGTAGGCAAAGAGATCACTCGTGCTAATGCGGTCTGAGGCAAAGTGTCCTCCCTCTCAGTGAGACTTCATCACCCGGGGGTCCGGATTCTAACTAACTCTGCCACGCTATGCCCTCTCCTTTATGGGGGCATATCCCCACCTTTCTCAGTTGTGTATGCCCTCGGCCAAAAGAGCAGATCACAAGTCGAAAGGACAGAGGGTGAAAAAAACAGTCAGAAGTGGGAAAACCCAGCACCCCTCTCCTCGCATTAATTCCCAGAACCCTTTATCATGCTCCTGCAGGTCGCTCCGACTCCCTCCCTGTATTCGTCCTTCAATGGACAATACAATAACTATTCTCCACAGTAAGTCCACTTAGCAATAATATTTGTGTGGCTATGTGACCTTGCTCTGCTTTCACCACTGAAATGCTGGTTTATTATCTGAGGCCCGCGGAGACGCAAACTTTTTATATTACAGTGATGCAAGATGAGTGTCCAAAATGGCTACGCACCAACGCCATGTTGTTTTAGCTCGCGTTTCGCAAAGAGGACAGTTCAATTCAGAGGAGTATTTGAGGGCAGTTTAAATGCTTACATTGTGGCAATGTTCCAGTGGTAGGAAGCAATGAGGGTGAAAGAGTGAAACAGGGCTGGGGGACATAAAGATTACATATAGTATTAAAGGAAAGGTTGTGAGGTGTGGCGTTTCAGGAAACAGAGGTTGCCAGCGCCCCTGGATAGTTCTGAGGATTTACAGGAGAAATGTGAAGAGGGATTGTCCGTGCACAGACAGCGGGCCGGCATGGAGGTCTTGGGCGCAGTCGGGATGCGCAGCGCATAACGAGTGTGAGGTGCAATCCTGAGAAGTTGTTTAGAGGGGCAAAAGGAACGGGCGGGGGCACTATACTGGTCCGTTGGTCATGCTTGCTGGGTGGAAGAGTAGGGGGGACAGTTTTAGATGAGTGTCAGTGAGGTGGGGCTCATCTTTATAATTCCCAGTAGGTTAAATCTGGAAGCAGTGGCGGTGGAGCTAATGAATGGGCAGAGTTGAAATGTGCTGTCAGCGTGGAAACTATGTTTCCGAGCCCTGGCAACTGTGTGAGGATATGAGAAAAGAACGAAAAAATTGGGGGAGAGAAGTGGTAAGCATTGAGAGGCAGCAAAGAGGATGACTTTGACCATGGAGATTTACTGCGGATGTTAACAGATGGGGAGGGTGAGGAAGCAATAAGGCAGCCAGGAGCGATGTGTACAAGAGGATTTTTAGAAGGCATTCAGGGTAAAATTGCTACCATTGTCAAAGGAAGATTTTCTATATTGCATAGTGCGTGCACCCTTCATTTCCGTCAATGTAGATGCATTTTGTATGGAGGAATGGGCGCCACAATTCTAAAGTGAATATGTAAAGCGCCACGAGGCAGATTCACAGTTAAATCCAGGTCGTCCTGGAGGAGTGCAGCGACCAAAGAGGGAACGCAGGGGTCAGGCTCGGACTGGCCTATAGGGCAAAGGTCCATGGCTGAACTAAAAACGCAAAATGCTAGTATGGGTCCGTTTTTTGGACAATGTGCGCCAGTTTGATGACTTGCTTCACTACGCGGCTAGTAGTTTTTACCAGTGTTGCTGAATAAATATTCTTTAAAATGCACAATGTGCATCACATTTTCATTAAAAAAATTGCCGTTTGCAACTGTGGCCCACTTTTTCATTGGCGCCCGAGACAATTTGAAGCCCCAATCCGACCGTGACAAAGGTGCGTCCCCGCTCACTTTGTGCATACACACATTTGTTGTTAAAACCTGTGGGGTGCTGGGACCACCCTCCTCTTGATGGTGAAACACACCATCACAGAGTCTGACACTTGAATGGTGGCAATCGCACCAGAGGCTGCTGCAACCAACAGCCCAGGGAAACCTTCCAGTCCCCTCCACTGCCAAGGCAGTGGAGAGGGACCCTTGTCTATGTCAGCCTGTAATTTGGTTACCAAACTTTTTTTTGCACCTGACAAGTATGGAGACAGACTGCTGATCTGGGTAAAACACAGCAAGTCGTTCCTGGGAACATGAATACAGAAAAGTGGTGAAAAGGTACATGTCACTGTTTTTAAGTGCACAGATCCGTGGGTCCAGCACCTCAGCATTTTCTGACAAAGGGGTCCAGTGCCTCATCCTCAGAATCCTCCCACACTATCCCCTCTTGCCCCATGTATTTCCAGCAACTTTTCCAGTTGGACTATAAATGGCAGGATTTGGCTCAGGCCCGCTTCGTCGTGACTCACCCTCACAGTAAAGGCATGGCCAAAGTAGCTTCGAAACAAGGCAAAGCAAACAGCACTGGATTGCCAACAGGGCAGTCTCTCAAAATGCCTTGGCTTGCTGGGGTGGCATGATTTATTACATCATGGCAAGGCATTTTGCAAGGAGGCATTCAAGGATACAGTGAATGGAGTTCCATCAAGTGACACCCTCAGTGGTGTGTTTGTTTTTAATGGAATCAATGAATTTCGATGAGTGTTGGAGCAGCTGAAGTGTGCAAATATATTATGAGCGCACTGCAGCCTTTCATGCGGTATTATAGGTACACTCTCATAACAAGGGTGATTCGATTGGCAAAACATGGAATGCAGATGATCTCATCTTGGTTCAGAGCTGCCATAACATGGCTGCCATTGGCTGCAGGGGCAGAGCCAACTTCCAGAGCATCTGAACCAGGTTTCTCTACAATAACTGTTTCGAGTGTTATGCGAATTCCTGCTGGCTTGTATGACGTTTGGTCAAAGCTCATCAAGCAGAGCGTTGCAAGTTGGTGTTGTGTGCTGGGGGAGGTGACAGTAGGGCCTTGCTTATTTGTAGACCCCATTTCACTGCTGGTTGTCTGTGCAGTGTGTGGCTTGACAAAAGGAAACCCAGTTTGCTGTGAGAGTGATGCAGTTAGTGCTGCGAGGGTTTGCCCATATGTCCATGGTAATGCAAGCCTACTCCGCCTCTGACCTTTTCAATGACCTTCCAACAGAGCTGTGAAACTGCAGCACTTGAGAAATAATGACGGCTTGAAATCTTACACCTTAGTTGCAGGCAAGGTCTTGGAAGCCACAGTTATCAACATAGGAGGAGGCCAGCAGATCTACAGCAGTCATCTTTTCTGCCGGAGCCTTGAATTGCCTGGCAATGGAATGTTTGCAGTTGTGAGGTCTTTGTTTTTTCCCAAAGCCCCATTTAGCCCCGGGCCGGCTGGCACATGTTGCCCGTTCTCTGGTGCATCACAGTTGGTGTTGCACCCTGCATTGTTTATTTCTGCACTAGCAAAACACGTTTTGCTTCCCTTCTTGCTTGGCTCCATACCTACTTGTGGTGGTTTTTCACGAGGATTCTTCATGGCCCAATGTACCCGTAGGTGCCCCCCAACTTGCCCTAGGAACAAAACTCAATGTGGCATCTTGCTTTGTCAGCAGTAAAGTAGTCCCACACAGCTGAATTTGTACCGGATGGTGTTCTCCATTCAGTTAAGGTCAGTTTGGTTGATGCTGGTGGAGGTGAGGTGCAGGCTTGCGATTGTGGCTCTGGTTGGAATATATTCCTGGCAAACATACCTAAATCCCTGATGCCAGTAGGGTTTACATTTGGCCTGTCAGCCAGTGATGGAGTCCTACAAAGGTTTCCAGACTCAGGTGAAAGGACTTCCTCCTGTACCTCACTTCAAGATCCGTCCTCCTGTGGAAAGTTTGATTGCTGTTTTTGGGGGTGGAAGTCCTGGAAATGGAAAGCGAGAACAGGGTCCGACCCCTGTTTTCTCTTTCCATTTCTGGTAGTGAACAACTGCACTCTCCAGCGCCATTGGCAGAGCCCGCGAGGCCCAGAGGGGTCAGCAGCAGCATCACTATTCATATTGATTATATCTGCAAAGCAAGTGTAGTGAACATAGAGGTCCCGATTCATGGAATCGGGTGCAGAAATGGCGCAAGGGCCACGCGCTGAGAAGGAACCTCCCGAGCCGTGGTGCAGAAAACAAATTGCGCTCCACGCGTATTCATGGATTCAAAGGCGCCTTACTAGCTGTTGCACAAGTAAAAATAAGCTGCGTGAGGAACGCCCACAACACGCCCCAATGTGCACCAAAAAGCAAGCTAAAGGCCAAACCAAGCGCAAGCCTCTGTGTCCACCCCTGAAACCCCATCCAATATCCCAGTGAGAAGACGGGCCCTCCTTGCAAGCCCAGGCTGCACCCCATCGAAAACACGAGCCCTCCCTGGCAAAGCCAGGCTGCACGGCAGCAAAATCGCACACCTCACCTCGCAAGCCTAGGCTGCACCCCAGCTAAAACACAGGCCCTCCCTTGCTAGCCCAGACTGCACCCCAGTGAAATTGCGCACCTCACCTTGCAAGCCCAGGCTGCACCTCAGTGAAATCGCGGGCCCTCCCTTGCAATCCCAGGCTGCACCTCTGCGAAAACGCGGGCCCTCCCTCGCAAAGCCAGACTGCACCCCAGTGAAATCGCTGGCCTCACATCGCAAGCCCAGGCTGCACCCCAGCGAAAATGCTGGCCCTCCCTTGCAAGCGCAGGCTGCACCCCTGCAAAAACACGTGCCCTCAATCGCAAAGCCAGACTGCACCCCAGCGAAATCGCACACCTCACCTCGACAAGCCCAGGTTGCACCCCTGCAAAAAAGTTGGCCTCCCTTGCCAGCCCAGGCTGTACCCCTGCGAAAAACGCGGGACCTCCCTTGCAAAGCCAGACTGCACCCCAGTGAAATCTCGTGCCTCACCTCGCAAGCCCAGACTGCACCCCAGCGAAAACACGGGCCCTCCCTCGCAAAGCCAGACTGCCCAGGCTTTACCCTCCAGACTGGACAGCACCCCTCAGCCCCCATCACCTGTAACCCCCCCAGGCAGCCCCCTCCAGACTGGACACCACCTCCTATCCCTCCCTCCTCAGCTATGACATCCCCCCAGGCAGCCTCCTCCAGACTGGTAGCCCCCAGGTAGACCCCTCCAGACTGGGCACCACCCCCATACCCTCTCACCTGTGCCACCACCCCAGGCAGCCCCCTCCAGACTGGACACCACCCCAAGCCCCCTCACCTGTGACACCCCCCATGTAGCCCCCTCCAGACTGGACACCCCGCCAGGCTGGTCACCCTGGTCACCCCCAGGCAGCCCCTTCTAGACCAGACACCCCCAGGCAGACTCATCAAGTCTGGACACCACAACCTAGCCCCCCTCACCTGTGACACCCCCCGAGGCAGCCTCCTCCAGACTGGACACACCCAGGCAGCCCCCTCCAGACTGGAAACCATCTCCAGCCCCTGCAACTGTGACACCCCCCAAGCATCCCCCTCCAGTATGGACACCCCCCCAGGCAGCCTCCTGACAGTCTCCCACAATACCAGTACAATGCATGTCTGCAGCTTACCGGAACCTCCGTTGTCTGCCGGCACCATGAAGTGGAACACCAATATGTCCACTGCAAACACGATCAACAGGAAGCACCAAAGATCCATCCAGGACTGAAGCATCTGCTGACACACCCCTCAAGACCTTAACCAGCCGACCCCATACACATGTGACAAGTGAATGCAATAGCAAGTGGCATGTGCATGTTGGCCATGGCACATTGCCAAGGTATCAAAGCACAGTACCTGAATGTGTGCCCACGACATAAATAAACCCACTAATAAATATGAAATATACACAAACAATGAGCATCAGTGACCTGGTTACAAGGGGTGTAAAATTACCCGACAGGGAACAATAACATGACAGGGCCATGCATGGGTGATGGGAGTGCAGTCAGAGAGTGCATGGGTCACAGAAACCAGAGAATTGTGCTGCCATTCCGTAAGAGCAAACATGGCTCACTACTGCATTCCAGTGTCCGAGGTGGAGCAACACATGAAAGAAGGCAGTGTGTGACTGCTCATGCTGGTGGGCGTGTCTGCATGACATGGGTTTAACACATCAATGACGAACAAAAGTGCCCTTAACAGGACCATAGAACACCTCCACAGTGAGCCCACCTCCCTCAACCCCAACCACACTGATGGCAAACACACAGTGATGCTACACAGCTAAAAGCAAATGAGAACATACAGTGCAGACCCAGCCATCTGATGGACCCAACCCCACATGTCAGGCACATGTGCATCCTTCCAGCTGCAACCATTACAGCAACAGCAGCACACATGCATGCACGCCACAAGACACATGACTTGCAATGGAGAGATGCACTTGCAGAAAAGTGAACTATCAAAGTTGCCGACACACAAATGAACTGCATGAAGCATGGAATGTAACAAAATCAATTATGTATTGCATATAAATATTTGCAAGTAAAAGGGGGAATGAAGGTCAAAGCAGTCAAGGGGAAAATAAAAAAAGAAATAAAAACACTATGCCTTACGAACTATATACATGAAAACTGGGACGGAAAGTCTGCCAAGTCCGGGAAAATAATAAATAAAAAATGAAACCTACATCTAAATAACTATTTACAAAGGCAGCGGGCTAGTCCTCCCCACAATCTCAATCAGCCTTTCCCCCATGGCTGGGTCCCACGCCACATCCCCTCCCCTTGAGCCGGTCCTCCGTTCTTGCCTGGAGGGCTTGCAGGTTGCCCAGCATCTGTGTCTCTATCACTTACGCTTCCATGCAAGTGGCGTCCAGGCTGGCAGCTCGCCTCCTTGCATGATGCAGCACAATACCAGCCCTGGCCATCACTACTCCTACTCCCTGTCTCCTCTGCCTCTCTGTCACAATCTGCCATTCATAACGCTGGAACACGAAACACAATCTGTGCTGCACGTCCACGTGTGCCCCCTTCCTCACTCTTTCCACCTGCCTCCTTTGGGTGGTCTGCTCTGCCAAAAATTGCTTCCTCCTCATTGCCATCTGCTAGCCCAGTGCCCGGTGCCTGCTATGTTGGTACGCCCTCCGAGCTGATGACAATCCCCAGGGGTATACGGCACCTGCACTGCTCATAGGTGCCTACTGTCCCTCCATTGCCTGCGCCCCTGTTGGTGTCTGGGTAGGCACAGTGGCCACCTCAGCTGCTGTGCCTTGGATTCCCAACATGGGCAGGGATATGAGCTCCACCAGACAGGGCGTTGTGGGTGGGACTGGTCCACAGAGGGTCCTGCTGGTATCTGGGTCAGAAGGCACCCTGGAGGATGACTGGCGCACAGAGGAGGAAGACAAGGAGGTGGTCACAGCAGTGGACATCCTATGGAGTACACCACAGAACAGGCATGTTGCAAGCCAGGTCACAAGATGGTATAGCTCCCTGAAATTATGTGCAAGCAGACTACGATTAGCCTGCACATCATCACAAATGACACCTGTCCGCCTCGTCAACCGGGCCAGCAGGGGCAGCACATAATCCCAGATGTACACATCAGATGGCAAGGGGGTGTCGGTCCGGGTGGACACGCCAATCGACAACGGAGTGTGTGTCTGGATAGAGGCCTCCCGGCAGGCACTGACTGCTGCATTCGATGGCCCACGGACAGGATTTTGCACAGGCACCTCCACGGTGGCCTGCACAGTCTCATTCCCCTGAGACAGGACTGAAGTACGCACGCCCACCTCAACACACCCACCTGACCCCATGGGCTGGGCTGCAATGGCCATCTCCTCCTCCTCCCCCTCCATCAACCTGTATGACTCTGGGGTGCCTTCTGCCATGGATGGACCCGGTGTGGCATCACCTGGCCCGATCGCTGCTGAGGAGTCCACTCCCACCTTCACCTTCTTGGACGTACCCCCAGCAGCCATGCCCGATGTCACCGGAGCTGCCCTAGCCACATTGCTCTCCAAACATGAGCTGTCATGGGTGCGTGGTTGTGGCCTGTGCCTCTGCCTGGTGGAGGCATCCCTGCATCCCTGCTGCACAGCACTGCTCCACAGCACTGCTTCTGCCCTCTTCATCAGATGCAACTGTGGAAAAGGAGACACAGAACAGCAACATCAGTGTACTGCACCGAAGCCAGCCTGGCATCACCAACATTCACAGGAACATGACTTGTCAAGGGAACAACCATAAACATCCACAACCACACACATGGACATCCACACCCATGCAGACACCTGCCTGACCATCACCCCACACGATCAAATCAAACTACATTCCACTGTCCCAACAAATCTGTTACATATGCTATACACACATGCATCAAGTGTGCATGCACGTGTGAGCATGCCATAACAACATGCACATACACATGTCATGCACACACATCAACTCAGAGGGACCAAGCAGTGCCATGACCAACCACATCAGAGTCCCGTGAACTGCAATGCCTCAACGTGACTAAGCCAGAGATCCAAATGCACTTGTTGTATCCAGGCGTGAGTGATTCACAATCACATATTTCCATTTTGGGCACAGACACATGAGCATCATGCATGTACATGATGTGGGAAACACTACCTCAACTGGCACACTTGCCACCCTGGAACGTCACAGACACAAGTAACATTGCATTTGCACGGTCTGCAAGACAGCACTACAACACACAAAACAAGTAAGAGCACATTTTAAATCCAAAGATGTCTCAATGCACACATGGAGAGCAATGTCTGGGGCAGGCATGCAGACATCCATCTCAGAAGCAGACTTGCTGAAAGCCTAAGGGGGTCACTGCCAACATGCTGGTACATGCACAACACACATGCACCCTAGAGCAGTGCACCACATGGCTACTCACCAGTCGAAGGCAGATGTTGGCATAATTTGCAGACCTGGGTGTGCAGCGCCAGGTAAAACCTCTCCAGCACCTGCATGTTGTTCCCTGACATCCGGCACCTGAGCGCACGTTGCCCCTCCGTGGTAGCACCGGCCTGAATGAATCGCATGGCCTTGCTGTGGGTCCTGGATTTAGGATCCTCCCAGTGCTTGTGCACGGTATTGAAGGAGCGGACTGCCACCTCCTCTGGGTTGATGGCATCCCTGATCCCGTCCCAGACCTGCTGACGTCCTTCCTTGCTGCATTGCATCACAGGGTTGAAAAGGGCAGCATAATGCTCCAGGAACTTTACCTCCAGGATGTCAACTTCCCTGGTACTGAAGTGGAAATCCTGGTGGCTGACCCAGCTCCAAGGGTTCCAGGACGTGCTGTGGAAGCAGCTGTCTAAGCCCGAAAGTGTAAGGGATGTGCTGCGGAAGCAGCTGTCCCAGCCCAAAAGGCTAAGGGAAATGCGGTGGAAGCAGCTGTCAAAGCCCAAAAGGGTAAGGGACGTGCTGTCGAAGCAGCTGCCCCAGCCCAGGGGACAATGCCATGACCCAGGCCACTTGTGGTCTGGCATCTGGACCCCAGAGTGGTCCCTGCCACACAGGGGTGGCCCCAACACCTTGTGGCAAGAAGGCAAAGCCTGCACAGCAGGAACAGGCTCAACCCCATGACACAGCACATGACACTGGCACGTTGAGGAAGAAGAACTTCCATGATGAAGAACTCCAGGTCCTCATGGACTACGTGACCATTCACCACTGTGACATGTGCCAGCATCCCGGGAGCATAGATACAACTTCTCAGCGTACAGTGCATTGGCATCTTGTCACGGATGAGATCAATGCCTAAGGGTTTGAGAAGCACACTGCTGCACAGATAGTGAAGTGCTGGAATGATCTCACCCATCACACCAAGTCCAAGCTGAGTGCCAACCTAGCCTCCGCTCTGACAACTGGAGGCGTATCACCAGAAGAGGAGGAGCTGACCGAGCATGATGAGTCTATGAGCCAATTCATACTACTGGAGGAGGTGCAAGGGGTGGGAGGCCTGGTAAATTATGAGGACATGTTTGGTAAGTGCCAAACATTGTGCACCCTGAGTATGTAAAGTAAAGCATCACCAAGACGTATAATTGTGGTGCAAATCTGGTTGCATTGGAAGGACTGCCCCGGGTGAACCATGTCATGTGGTGTACTGACTCCTGTCAAGTGTACACAAGAGTGGATACAAACCATGTGTTGTACATGAGTTGAATATGTCCGTGTGACAATACTCATCCCCCACTAGCATACCCCCAACATCTGCAACATGATTCCACAATGTGCACAGTTGTTTGCTGCATCCTTGATGTGAGTGACTCTGCTCCGACAGACATGCGCATGTGTCCGAAATCCCATTTAAACTACATGCTCTGCAGGGTATAGAATCTCTTTTCACACATGTACGTATGTGCTTCCATGCTAAAAAGAGCATCTAAGATGACACCCAACACGTGTCCTGAGTGAGTGTGCATATGCCCAGACTGTGCACATCCCCGGTGCCCCAATGGCAATGACTCCTGAGGCAAATGATTGTGAGGCCCTCTCCCTATTACCCTTACACACGCAGCTCACACTCCATGGGTCCATGCCCCTCTCCCTCTTGTGGGTCACTGTACCTTGTTCATATCTACAACTCCATTGACTTACTCTCTCCACTTCACAGACCTTGCCTAGGTGGTACTCTTTTACAGCCATACATCACCTTGGACTGTTTCCGTTTTCCCAGACTTACAGCATGTTCCCATTGTGTACAGTCCTTATACCTAGACAACACTGGTGTGGCATGTGATGGATGCAGACTTGGATGTGGATATGGTTGTCTGCCTGTTTCCATGTGATGTAATTCAATGTCACAGAGCCACATGTCCATGCCCATTTCACTGCTATCAGTCAACAGTTTGCGGTACCATGGGCCACAATGTGCTTCTCAATGTTGGTTGGCAATGTGTCCTCTGGCAGCATGGCCCTGAGCAGGGCATTTTGGTGTCAGTCTACATATGCCATGCTCAGATAGCTTGTTGTCCATAGTGTGTGGATGCTGTATTTCTTATGGTGGCATGTGCATTTTGTTGCATGACAACAATGTGATACACATGTTTACTGTGCACACGTTGCACATTACTCCTCATGTATTTTTCTAGCCATATGCAGGTGAGGATGCATCAGATGCAGGGGAGCAGGAAGAGAAGGATAAATAGGAGTTGATGGTGCTTCAGACCACCAGTGGAGGATATGGCGTGGCAAGCCATGAGAACCCACTAGTTCTACAGACTATCCTGAGCCATGCTGCAGACGTTGGACTCAACTGGCTCTGCTGCTGAACCGGATGTATGGTCCTCAATTCTGGTGGAGGTGAGTGCACCACTGGGTGGAGCAGTTGGGGCTCGTGAGTCTGCAGGGGGTCAGGTGCCTTCACAAGGCCAGTCAGTGGTGGCACACTCTTCTCTGGTGGTTATCGCTTCAAGGCCACCATCCCATGTATTGGTTTCTGGTCTTGGGACAGATGTCCAAGGGAGTGTTGCAGTCCTGCAGCCAAGGACAGAGGCATCACAGCAAGGACCATGCTGCCTTGCATCAGGCAGGCGTGGGCCCCGCATACGTGGGGGATGTGTGCATGCTGGGCAGACAGAGTGGCAACAGCAGATGTTGCGTTCCGCACACTGATAGGGTGCTGCCTTTGAGAGTTTGGCTGAGGGCATGGATAGGGTGGCCACTTCCATCATCCCCCAATTGCAAAACAGGAGGAGCAACAGCTGCAGGCCATGCGGTCCACATGCCACTCCCACAGGCTGTGCATGGAGACCAACATCAGGAGCCAACAGACAGATCTGCAGAGGGCCAGCACACAGGGAAGCCCTGAGGCATGAGTTGTTGGCCCAGAAGGTTGCAATGCATGAGGAACATGCAGCCACCAGAAGAATGTTCCACCAGGAGATGTTAGCATTGAGGCAGACAATCTTGGGGGAACTCTGTGCAATCTGTGAGGTTGTGAATAGTGACCTCCAAGCCCTCAGTCTGCTGGTGCATTGATCAGTGTAACGCATGGCGGCTGCCACTGAGGACCAAGCCAGAGCACTGCATGGTGAGTCTCCAGCACCACTTCCACCTTCAGATTCAACGCAGAATGGGGGTGCCAGCACAGAAGAGCATCCCGATCCACCATAGCTGTGCAGTCCGTGAGCCCACCGAGGGGAATCTTTCTTTTCTTATTTTTCTTTTTTTTGGGACGTCCACCCATGAGGATGTTGACATGCGACCTGCCCCTCCCCCATCCTGAGTGAACCCGTCCCCGCTCCCCTTTCCCCGGTCCATTATGGACATTTTTGATTTTTTTGCCTTCTCTTTTGTAGAGCCCAGGCCCAGATGGTGGCATGTTATTTTTGAGTTGCCCTTTCCAGGTTTATTTTTTTGCTGTTTTTTTTATTTTTACCTTGAGTTGTTCAGTTGCCCTCTCAAGGACATGACGTTTGCAGTGGTGAACATGCAAGCATGCATAGTGAGGTCAACTTACATGTTTGCATGGTGGTACGCAGGATGGCATGTGCAGGTAACTATGGGTTCAGTCTATCCTTGCACATGTGTGCTGTGTGAATGGTACTTCACTATGCCTATTGTAATGTTGTCTCCCATGTTGTTTCAGTAATCCGTAATGTGGCGGGAGACACCCTGCACCCTTAGACGTTCATGCTTCCCATGCCCTCCACCAGGCAATGGCCCTCCTGTCACTAATTCGGATACACAGTTCCTGGTGAAGGTGATGCAGAATTCACACCATACCGGCGCAGTCAGCGGGTAAGCATGAGCACTGTCTTGCATGTTGAGCATGAGTCATTGTTCCCCATGTTTGCTGCTTGTGGAAGTTAAATCATATATGCTTTGCATGCTACCATGCCAGGATGTTTTTTTAAGTGGTACTCATGTCACTGTGTTACCTCTCTCGGTCAACGCATCCATGCCTGCACCCACTTTGGTATAGTGCATGGCATTGGCTATCTTCAATCCAGGCAGTGTACTCCATGATGTGTGTTTAACTTGGCTTTCCCTCTCACTGTCACTCTCTCTCCCTCTCTATGGTGTGCTACGCTGCACTCATGGGCAGATCACAATCTATGTCCTGTCGCCCTCTTGCACCCTGTGGTGCTTCTTCAGTGGGTGCTCTCTGCATATTTTCAGGATCCATTCATGTGTTGTCATGGATGTTCTTTCTGTTGTTACTATGTATGTCATTGCATTTAGGGGATGCATCTCCCGATGGGTTGCATTGTATGGAGGGCAGGTGGGTACCCTGTGCAGGTAAGTGAAGGGCATTTGTCGACGCTTGTGTGGTGTTTGGCTGGGAGTCTTGCACTGTGTGTGATCACTTTGGATTGACTTGTCTTGTGGGGCACCAGTACTACGACATGAGTACATGTTTCACAGGGTGTGGTTCTGGTGATAGGTCTGGGCATGGTTTTGTTTCTATGGATTAGTGGGGCCACAGATTTCATATTCAAAACTGTGGGAGTTCCAAATGTGTGGGCCTTTCTTGGGTGGTTGGGAGTGGGTGGCAGGGCCAGCTGTTTGTGGACTGTGACAGGTGCTGATCGTTGTGCTGGTGTGTGTCTCATTGCACTTTGACCACGTATACTGAGTGACACTTCACATCCCTTGCAATGTTTGTGGGGTAATTGTTCAAATGCACATTTAGCCTCTCTTGCTTAGGGTTTCTCAATGATGGGGTGCAGCCCCAGTTACGAGCCATAACCATGGAACCATTGATGCACATTTTTGGGATGCTATGTTGTGAACCAGCACATTACGTTGTGCAGTGTTGGTGTTTTCATATGCATGCCCCATGCATACTGCACCATGGTGTTTGCAGCTTCAAGTTGACCGTAGCTAGGTGCATGGTACTGCTTCATTCAATTGAATGCACAATTGGACCAATTGTATGCTGTCACAATGAAGTCTGCATTGACCTTGCCCTTTTACTTTTCATTCTACGTTTAGCATGCATTTATCCTTGCTTGCAGTATCACATAGCTTTGTCTTGTCTGCGTATGTCTTCCATGGTAATTGCCTTGGTGGCCAGCCTTCCAGTCTCACATCGGCCTCTGTGTATTGCTGCCTCAAGCATTATCCTGCCTGGAATGCAGGAGGCGCTAATTTGTGTACTGGCCTTCATTTGCTTAGCATCATAGGCTCCCATGACTGTGTTCAGTGCACTGTCCCAATGCTACGCAGATGATGGCATGCCTTGTCATGTCATTGATAGTCTTCCAGGGGTGTCCCTGCTATTTTGGGGGCTTACTTATCTGCATATGTGATGTCTTCTCGTTTTCATGCAGCATGTTTACTGATGCGTGCATTGTGTACGTGCCATCATCTTGGGAATGGGGATATCTGACATGCACATTTGCTGCATGTCATTCAGGGTGACAGGATGTGTGGGGGGTTGTTGTTTTTCAATGTATGTGTTTTGTGTGTTTGATTTGCATTCAGTGTGCAGGTTTTGCTGCATGTGTGCTGGAACACATGTTGATGGTTGTCTTGTGACTTGTTTGCATGTGTTGTATGTCACTAAGGGGGACCCGTGGGTCTTGAGTTTGTGGGTGCATGGATGTGTTGGCTGCACTCTGATTCATTTTGTTCATTGTCTGCCGATCCTTCCGTCAAGGAATGATGGCTATTTCATGGGATGAAATTTGACTGTTGACTGCATGCCAAGGGGACAGGAAAGATGTGCATTTATCTTTATCGTTATGGAACGGCTTCATTAGTTGCTGCATGTCTGGATGTGGCCATTCTGGTGTGTCACCATCTTTGTCACAATTGTCAATTACCTCTTGTTAGTTTGTGCTTTTGGGATGGGGTTTATTGTGGTCAAGTTGCCAGATTGTGTCACATGTGGATCGTTACTGCACTGCTTTTCTACACCCCACAATAGGGACATGTTTGTCCTCATCATGTACATTCTAGGACATGGGTGCAGAAATATGCCATTGTGATTGTTGTATTATGTGTCCATGTTAATTTTTGAGGCCGTGTATGGCGTGCAGCTCAGACATGATGTTTCATAATTTATCGATGCCTACACATTTGACAGGTATGTTAGTCAATCATACGGGATGTTTTTGGTGCCAAAGGGGTGTTTTCATTAAATGGTTGGCATGGTGGTAGTCGCGTGCTCCCTCTTCAATGTGTTTCTTTTGGAAATACAAAATGAAATGTCTTTTTAGTTCTAAGGGATGCACACAAATTTGCACTACAAAGGGCACTTTCTCAGGGTGGTTTGGTGGGCCCAGTGGATTGGCCCATTGTCATCATTGAACGGCACCTGGTATTTGACGTGATTGTGTGCACTCCACAGGGGAAGGATTTTAAGTAAAAAAAGATTGCACAAGCTGGGAACGTGCAGCCTCTCACTGTGCCCTTTGCACAGCCATACACAATCAGTGTGCCTGTGTGTGGATAGGCTGTCCAGTCAAATGGTCGAATATATTTGATCGAATGACAAATTGGTCGAATCAATTTGGTCGAAAAAAAAAAGGTCGAATTTTTTTTTTAAAGTATATTTTTTTTTTTGCTCTAGTATAGGTAAAAATAGGTAAAAAAAGTTGTTTTAACACCAAAAACGGGGGTTGGGGGGACCTCTCCAAAACCCCCCCCCCCAAAAAAAAATAAATAAATAAATAAATTCGACCATTTTTTCAACCAAATTGATTCGACCATATTGTAATTCGATCAAATGCATTCGACCAAATGTCTGGTAACCTGCCACCACCATGTCCACCGGGACGCCATGCTGTGTTGCAACATTGTGCAGGACACATGCTGCCACAATGATCCGGCAGACTACTGGTGGTGCACATAGCAACACACCACCAGAGTGGTCAAGGGAGTTTGAACGTGAGTTGAGCACTCCGAATGTGTGTTCCACTATGCCCTGAGTTGCAATATGGGCAGTGTTGTACCTTACCTCGGCAGGTGTATTGTGGTTGCGTATGGGTGCCATTATGTATGTGCTCAGAGGGTAGGCACTGTCCCCTGTAGAGTTGAGAATGTTGTCATTGTCATTTGTTGAGTGTCTATTGGTCTGTGTGCAACATGCATGCACATGCATGGCCATTCATACTAACCAATCAGCCATGTGTTGCTGTGCTTCCCAGCTTCCATGGCCCGGTCTAGCAGGGACATTCTGAAGATGTAACTATCATGTGTACTGCCATGATAGTTGGCGTACACTTCAGTAATGATGCCCTTGGCATCACCCACATCCTGAACATTGATGGAGTGCCAATGGCACACAGCACATTTGGGAAGTGTGCCACCACATACAAATCCTGGACCACTGCTTGCCTGTCTGCCGGTATTCTGGGCATATAGATATGCCGTCGGACAGAAGGACGTGCAGTTCTGATTGCCAACACCTGGTGTAAGCAGCAAGACTGCGTGGCCTGGGAGATGTCACCTACTATGGTGGTGGTCCACTTGAATGAGCCAGTGGCCAAAAAACGCAGAGCAGTGAGCACCTTTTGCAAGGGGCACAGTGTTTCCAAGCACATTGTGGATGATGTGAGGTCATCTTCCCACTCCCTGACCAGGTCTAGGATGATATGGGGGGAACATATACCTGCCATAGACCTGGTCATCAGGCATCCCAGAAAGGCTGGTCCTTTGTTGTAAGATCTCGGCACTGGCCATCCTCCTCCTCCTGCGTTGTCCCTGGATGATTGCTGCAACAAATGGTGCATTCATTGTGGATGTATCCATGCATTTGTTGAGCATGCATGCTTTTTATGCATTTCGTAGTGTGCCTTTTCACGTTTATGCCTGCTATCACGTGGCATAGGTGTTTCTGGATTCACGCATTGTATTTCCCTGTTCAATTCCATGAATATGTTTGTTTCGCGCCCGTATGGGTGGTGAGATTGTTTGACGGTGGAACGTCCCTCGTAACGCCCACATTTTCGCTTCTTCTTTCTCATTCCACGTCTTCCACGCCCTTTTTAGGTGGCTCTGCAGGCCCAGCCGCCCTTCTCTTGGAGTATTGTGCAAGGCGTTCGTCAGGTCACAGTGACGTGGTGGACCAGCGCAGATTGCTCGCAAGTCCCAAGTAAGCCCTGCGCATTGTGTGAATCGACGAACAGTGACTAGAATGCGAATGTGCGCGCTAGTACCCTATTTTCAGCGCAGATAATTCCATGAATCGGGCCCATAGTGTCTGCTATCGGCCGTGGTGTTACCTGCTTCTCTGTGGAAAACCAACATATGAAGAATATTACCAGCACGTGAGAGGGCCTGTCCCGGGCCCTGTACTGGCTAGAAGGAGTGAGGGGGAGTAGAGCATATAAATGCAGCACATGTGTAAACATGAGATACAACACAATCTAACCCTGTCCCCAGGGATGTCATTTAGGGGTCGCCAGAGGTCACAACTGCGACCTCTGAGGTCTCCCTTGCGACCTCTAAAAAAAAACATTTTTTTATTTATTTTTTATGCAAGCTCATGGGCTGTGGCCAGCACCATGTGGCTCTTTACTTCTGGGGTGGCTGGCTTTCTCGTTCAGGCCCCTTAAAAAAATAAGAAAAATAGGAACAGGAGTGCCACAAGTCTAACACTTTCAGGACTGAACCTAAATAAGAAAGGATAGGAATACCAAATAATGTGTCTTTCTGGAATTCTATACAATAATTGCTAGACTCATTAAAGATTTATTTCAGGCACACTTCAGGGGGTGAGTCACTGATTAAGTCTGTTCTTAAACGCCTCAACTCAGCCTTTCATCCTTCTGAGTTTGATAAATGAGTACCAACACAGGTCGGGTGATATTGGGTGTATAGTTTTTCGATATAAAGCGCTTAAGCGTAAGTGCTATATAATAGCACATCATTATCATCTGGTCATGGACGTCTGCTTGCATTCACAGTAATTTGGTAATATGGGCCTATACACACTGATATTAACGATACATATGGCGATCCATTCTTGTATGAAATGGACATCACATTATAGTGATATCGTAACCATATGTTTCGTAGTGTACAATTCTATGTGATGCCACTTCCTGTTTTGTCAACGGGCGAAAGGTTGTGTTCCATTGCTTCCCACGATATCACTTCGGGATTGGGGTCAAATGACATCACTTCCTGTGATGTCGTCAGGGGTCAAGGGTCGTGTGATGTCACTCTGCTACCCCTGGCATTTTGGTGAAATGACGTCCCTGCCGTTCCCCCTACACACATTTCAATGTATGTCATTTGCAACCATGAGATACAACAATACAATAATAAGTAATTGTATTTACTTTAATAAATAAACTTTCACCGCCCTCTAGTCTGGTGTGTTCGACCACGTGGCAATCCCAATGTTTTTAAATCCGGAGTGCTACTCCCCCTCCCCTCTGATCTGTACGGTCTGTCCACAGGATTTTATGATCCTGTGGGGCAGCCAGGGGGGAGGCCAAGTGGGTAGTAGCACTCAGGATTGGAAGTAGTAAAATAATCTTCTATCTCTGCTCCATGCTGCTCCATGCTGTACTAAGGAATGTGTAATTAAAAGTGCCATGTTAAGAAATGCAGATGTCAGATTAAGGTCCGTTGCATCATATTCTGGAGTTTCAAAATTTGTGTCAGTGGCTCTTACGCAACATTATTACAAGATGGCTTGTCTATAATGCGCCTCTTGTGTGGTAGAAGAGCCCCTCCCTCTATATGGCTGATTTCATCTGCCACCATATACAGTTTGTTAGTAGCATCTGTTTCCAGGCTATGGGTACTGATCTGGGTGTTCGCTGCAGGCACAATAGCAGTACTAAGGGTGATTGAGCGACGTTTTAAGATACTTTTTTGGATGCAACATGTGGGAACACATTAAATACAGCAGTGCAGTCTGGCCCCCAAATGCTCAGCCCTATTAACTAGTGAAACAAGTAATCCGCGTGTTCTCTGCATTATACAGTTGGCCATGGCCTGCATTATATAGTTCTGCCCCCCCCCTCAAGAATAGTCTAAATATGAAGCAAATAATAAGGCTGGCAACCAGCAGGAAAAGGGGACAGGCCAGGCCATGCCAAGGCCACACAGGCAGCCAGACACAGGATAATTACCCAGGTTTGGATGAGAGGAGGTGCTTCAGGAATACTAGCAGCAGCCCAGATAAGCCAGGGAGTATACAGCGACAGGAATAGACTTCAGTCACTAAGGGAGCCAACATTGAATGAACACCGGGGCAACCAGACATATTTCTAGTACCTTATCTGAGTGAACAACTAGCTAAATGAAAAGTCCAACGCCTGGCCATTTCCCAGCAATGGCTACAATTAAGAGCCAATAAGGCCTGGGAAAACAGGAACGAGATGACCGAGTTATATGGTTTGGTTTGCTTCATTTTGCACCATTGCGATTGCTCTGAAATTAGAGAATTGACAGAAGGAAAAAGGGAGGTGGCGGGAGCCTATGAAATTTCAGGTTGCACAAAGGCGTGAAATGGCAGGGTCATGTGAAACCCCAGCAGGCGACCATAAGAGACAGGAGGGACGGGCACAACTTTGGGTTACACAAAGTGCAGAACAAAGCAAAAAAGGTGGGAAAGACCTTTCGATCCCACAAAGACGCAGAAGTGCAATAGGGGGCACAGTTCACATGTTCTGTTTCGCTTTCTAAAATATCGACCATCCCCACATTTCTGCGTAGCCTTCCCTTTTCTTGTGTTTATCCATTGATGAATACAGCATGAAATGGAGCCTGGGAACGAGCGGAGGCCTCAAAGTAGAGCATGCGTGTAACTGGGTAATGCAGGGCAACGCTCCAAGCCATTGCTTTATTGGTCATCTCTGCGGGGACGTCTCCTAGCAAGGAAGCGCCAAAATCTATTGGTAAACAGAACTAAATCCAGATGAACCGTCATTGACAAGCCCTAGAACCGACAGAAGTACTCTGAGCACCAGTAGGGCTGACGCTGGACACAGGGGTCCACGTGAGAGACCCAGGGAGACGGAGGCAACAACTCCAGCCAACCCTTACCATCCCCCACCGCCCGTACAGCCACAACTAGGTACCACGGGGTTGTGGAACGGACGAGACACCATCAATCACCACACAATCGGAATATATGGACACTAGCAGGTGCGCTAGTCATGTGGGTGGGGGTGAGGAGCATGCAAAGTTATTAAGGGAGCGGACGGGGGGACAGCTAAATGCTCAAACGGCCTTGAATGCAAAAACGGGCACGTACCTCCTGAGGCACAGGATGTGCAAACACCCCGTCGTGTAAGATTACACGAGCCCAACCGATCAATCCAGGATAGAGATACCAACTAACCAAAACCACTAACAATTTCCTTCTCTGCATACACCTCTCAAACTCCAAACCATACACAACCACAAACCTCCAGCACAACAAACCGCACGAACTTCACTACACTGCAACAACAAAACAAAAAACACATAGACTCGCACATCAGCACACGACGACTACCGGCCGCATACATCCCAGGCCCAGCCGACGGAAACACCGGGCTGAGGCTGCCAACAGCACATCACTGCAATCTTGCACTTTTCCAGCCTCAACCCACTAACCCACCTCTCCCTCCCTCTTTCAGAGCCGCCAGTGCGCCAGGGGACCACTCCGGTGGTGATAGTGCGCGGTACAAATGTCCTTTAACATTAACATTAACATTAACATTAACATTGAGGGAATATAGTCCCCGGCGAGGCAGGGTAATTGTGTGCAACTCTATGAACGCAATGTGCAATGATGCACATCGGCATGTTATCAAACTGCCCTGGCATAGCATGAAGTGATAATGTAGGTGCAAGAGAGTTCGATTCTATGATAATATATTGACTTTTGGATCATATGATGATGATTAGGGCAAGCTATCTTAAAGAACGATAGAATTCAAAAACTATTATTGAATAGGCATTCTAAGTATCACGAAGATCATTTATTTGCATCAACTAGTGGTCTCGAACAGATAGCTCTGGTACTACCTTTAGCGCACCAGAAAGTAGCTGTCCAGCTGCCTTGAGCAGACTTCTCTCTGTTTCCTGTTTTCATGCTTCTATTTTGAATGCGGATTGACCAATCAGAATTCAGAAAACACTAGAATGTTCACTAGTGTTCCAGGAGTTCTCTTCATTCTTCCACATTTCCTCCTCATCTCAATACCGGCCCTATAGTCCTCCCTAGGCTCTTCCTCTTCCCACTAGTTGTCATTTTGGCTATATGACACATGTACATGGGGCAACAGGGTAAGGATGGTGTAGGTGACGGGGTTTGGAGTGGAGTATTCTGTGATCTCCCTGGATAGTCGTCCCTTTTACCATAGGGGGATCCTTCCCCATGAGATCATCCAACTGAGTACCACCCCCCACACCCCCCGTGGGACTATCCCCCCTCATGCAGAAGTGACATCTCGGGATTCGTCACATTGTACACAAGCCAAAACTGTTGCTTATAAATCAAGTGGCTGAAGGCAGACCTGATTAAGAAATGTGTATTACAACAGTAGAGCATTTACAATGTCCAATAAGCCATGAACTCTCAGAAGGCTGCTTTGAGAAAACACTGGAAGGCAATTCAGTGCGAAGTTTGATGGTAAGGCTTGATTAATGCAAGCTCACAGATTTCCCATTAAGAGTTGTGTTGGACGAGAAGGGCAAGAACTGGGTGGGAATAACCATATGTATTAGCAGGGACACAGGCAAATAACCAAACACCACCTACAAGCTTTGTGTTATTCCTCTTTTGCTATTTCTTACTATCTGTATTATAATGCAGTAGTTTCATCTAATAGAGCAAACTAAAAACAAGAACGCTATAAAAGAAATGCATGTTTTTAAAGCACATGTTTATACATTTTTTGATTCCTAAACAAGTGAAGACTTGCTTGTGATCAGAGATCATTTTGAAATTGAATAAGCTGTGTGGCGGGCTAACAGAACATGTGACAAAAATATGTCATCATGGGTAAACTATAGTGCAACCGGGGTATTCATAATGCTATGGATACTGATCTTGCTCGGAATGTCGGTTCTACTCACAGTCTCAGGGATCTAGCACCCAGCACCGTTCTTTGCTACAAACCCAGTGCTGGGGATATAGCACCCAATGCAAACCTTTGTTCTCAAAACACATTGTCAGGAATATAATGGCCATGATTCTTCTTTGCCACAATCACAGTCTCGTTGCTAGAGCACCCAGCTGACTATTGCAATGCATACTGTGACACAGGGCCCGGCCCACTTCCTTCAACTTGAAGAAATGCCCGGGCACTCCTATGGGAGCTCTCCCAATGCAAACATACTGTGACATACAGTGTAAAGTACTGCAATTCAATGTCACATTTCACAATATTGATTGCAAACACATAGTAACACATTCCCTCTTTGTAGACTCAGGCTAAACATAAAGTATTTTCCTAATGTTTACACTGATAGGTCACAAAACACTTTTCTCATTGAGACCATGAAATATATAAATAATTAAATCCCGTCGAACAAACTCATCGTCAGGAAACATATGATTCGATAACAAGAACTTGCCACATCAACTTCCAGTGATAAGACAGTGTTACACCATGCAAGAGTGTTCCTTTAAGCGGGAAGGAGATGCATTTTGAAGTACGATCTTGCAAATTCCTCAATATGTCATCATATATGTGAGGTCTCTTAAAATTAAAGATGAGCTCTAGGGAATCCACTGACCCCTAACCAATTGATGACTGTGTAGAGCAACTTCTGACGAGAGGAAGAAAATAAAGAGCCCTTTAAGTGTGTGCCCATACGCATTCACTTTACCTGCGAATGTGCAAGTATCTAGAGTCAATTACTGTCAGGCTTGGTGCTACTGGAAGGGCCTGATTCATAGAGCGTTTTTCAATGGGATTGCGCCATTATAAAAGGCTTCTGTGAATCAGGCCCAATTGTCAATCCTCCATAAAGAATATCCAAAACAATCCTGTCCAAAAACTACTTTTGGTAGCCCAAAGTAATGTAGAGGTACTCTACTGCATGTGTGTTCACCGCATGAGCGCTAACCACCGAGAGCAGAACTGGAACAGTTGTGACAAGCAGCCCCCATCCCGCGCTCGTATATGTACTGACTGTCTCAGCTATGTGAGGCATCAGGCAGGTATGTGCAAGACACCACTAGATCACGTGACAGTACTGCTTCATCACATTATTCACTAATTCAATCAAGTTGAACTGAAAGAAGATATTACATTCGTAATGTAGATCTGCAGATCTGATAAGGTGTTAAAAAAACATGTCTGTTGAATTGTTACAGACTGCTATTATATTTGAGTAGACGACTATTAATCCATCCTGGCTCATCATTACGCACAAACGTGATGACGAACGCCTGTGGTGATGTATAGTGCTAACTTTGCCCCCACGCCATTTCTACATGCATGCGTCTGTACGCTCTGTCATGTGACTGCACCAATTCATTGCAATACAATGTTATTACATTAAAGTACCAATGTTACATGATTACCCATGTTGATGACCTCGCCCATGTCCGAGGAGATGTTCATTGCAATAAGTAAAAAAATAGCTTTTTGCGTGTGATATTACATCTGTCAATCCCAATGATGATTCAACCTGATTACATTTAAGTATGATTATTACATAATTACCCATGTTGATGACCTCAACCATTAGTCCAAGGAGATTTTCATGACGACAAGTACAATAAGTACAATAATATCTTTTTGCATGAGATATTACATCCGTCAATCTCAATCATGTTATTGACAGTGACTGACACATTGTTAAGGTAACTTGTTGAAAATATATTTCTTCCATCTTTATAAAGGCACAATAAACATTTATTGTCAACATGTAGATATACACAATTCAACAATTATCTTAAATGTGTTCATTATAGGTTATAAAGCAGATTATCGAAAATTATTACTCATGGCTGTTTTAATACTGCCCATCCATTCTGTATCTGAAGAAATCATAGACGTCTATCCATCAAAGTTCCACCGTTAGAACTTCAGCTATATCTCCATCTCGTGCTTCAATGCTAGCTCACATCATTTAATCACATATAAACAGACATTATCACATTGTTTTAAATGTGACCTGTTCATAAAAATCCACAAACAAGTGTTACACGATTGTGTTTGTCACAGTAAAATATGCACATAATAATGTGATAAATAAGATGAATCACATAACCTTTTTTCTAACAACATCAAGCAATTTCAATACTTAATTCCAGTATGAACTGAATTAAATTCACAGTAACACATTTGGAACACTACAAGCATTTTCCTGTAGAATGTCCTACTTACATTTTATCTATGATCAGGGTTTACACAAATGTAAAACCTCAGAGTCATAACAAAGAATTCCTTATCGATAACATGTAAGGTCCCACTCAGTATTCATACCTCATGGTGTCAATGCATCTAACTGTTTGATCCAAAATATTTCTTTTTGGAAAAGCATCTTGTTTAAATATCCCCTTTCCAAGGTAGCACTGCTTGTTCAAGCATGATGACCGGCATTTGAACTTCTAAAAGATGTGCTTGTGCAAAGTGTTGCGCTACTGGGGACTTTTCTGATTTGGTCCAGATGTTCAACTCATGCTGTGTCCAGTGAGTTTTTGCTTTCTCAGTTTTATTGCCAACATTAAAGATGCCACACAGACATCTTATCCCGTGAATCATGTTAGTAGAATCACACATGTTCGTGTGCCTTAGAGGAATCTTTTGGCCAGTCTATCAGTGTTTAATAAAGGTGCCCTTAATGACATTATGACAGTGTTGACAGTTCTTGCATGGGGAGGCTCCCTTGTGGGTGGTTGTTAATTCTCTCGAGGCAATCAAATCTTCTCTGATCAGGCTGTCACATAAAGATGTGCTCTTATGATATGCAAATATCAGCAATTCATGGAATAACTCAGCTTGTGTCGGATAAAGTTGTAACATTTTTCCATTCCGTTTCAAAAAATGTTTTATCTTTGGACTCTGATAAGGGTATGTGGTCACATAGACCAAATCAGTCTTACATTGTTTGTGTTACAACCTTAAAGCAGATTCCTTTGTAATCATTGCTGCTTTCTGATATTTTAGAAGCTGACTGTATGATATACTCTCTATTGTATGTCTTGAATGAAAACTAGATGCAAGTAATATACTGTTCTTGTCAGTGGGCCTGGGGTAAACTGTGGTCTGAAGTTCTATCCTGTTTGCTGTTCATTTCAACCTCCCTAAATTCAATGTGAATTTTGCTGTACTTCAATATAGATTTGATTCAGGGTACTAACTTATTCATGTATTCAAACATTTGACCAATTGTTGTGCTGTTCCTGTCCATATTCCCAAAACGAAATCTTTGTACCTATAGAAGCATTTAAGATGCCTCATCCATTGCTCACAATTCAGGATATCTTCTTCCTCAAGGCACACCATATATGGGTTTGCGTAACTGAGTGCCATGTTGGCCCCCATTGATGTTCCTGCAATTTGGACAAACGAACCTGTCTCTAGAGAAGACTCAAGAGAAACATGTTATCAGCTTTGCATTCATTAGTTGACAGTACCAACCATTCCATTGCCCCTAAACCTGCCTGGTGAGTGATGTTGGTGTGCAAGCTGGAGACGTCCATTGTAAACAATATGTCCTGATTCTCATCAAAATCAATTAACTAAATGTTAGATTGGAAGTCCTTAGTGTCTTTGATGTATGTTCTTATGGTCTGAATCGATGGCTCAGTCTATATATTGTGCAAGCGGCTCTAAAATGCTGCAATCTGCCGTTATGATTGGACGTCCCAGAGGGTTTCATAATTTCATATGAATCTTGGGTAATGTATATATAACTGGTATAGTAGAATAAAGGTTGGTTGTGTGCTGTAGCACCTTGAAGCTCCTATTGTGCTAGATGGGATTACCAATAAAGATCTCAGACCAAATACCGGGCAGACTCAAAGAAATGGCAAAGTACTACTTTATTCTCAGTTAAACAAAGCACAGCAGACTGGCAGACATCGGCCTGATGCTTGATTAAACAGAGGTCTTATACCCCCATATCCGTCATCTATGATGTCATCCTATGTGGCAAACTGTAAAACCTATTGAAGGTAGGGATTGGTTAGTGGAACATATGTACCTATGCTAGACATAGGGGTTAGTACATCATTGGCTGTCTCTTATCTGTAAGACATGCCTCGAACTACCTCTAAATACATATAATACTGATTATAGCAGAGAAAATGGCAGTGTATAGGTTTATGCAACATTGTTTAGCAGGTTGCCCCATAGACCCTCTTATTGGTTGGCATTCTCACCCAACCTTGGACCTTCAGCTCGGCTAGCAGCACGTAAGCAAAACAAAGCCCAGGTATTTGAGTCACAATATTAATCCCCGCTTTCCCAATAAGTCCATCATCTCTCAACAGTCTGGCCATGAGCTAAAGTTTCCCATCTGTAGTTGACCTTGTAGCCTGCTCTCTGTTCTGGGACATTCAAGGGAGTATAAGCACATCACTTTCTTCATCCAAATCTTAATGAACAGCCCTTGTTTCCGACTTCTGAATCACTTTTGAAGAGACCACAAATGTGTCAATTTTACCTTTTATTTACTACTCTTTGATTTAATTATACTGAGTGTTATTGCACCTCCTGGTCTCTGTAGACTTGCTCACTCCGTCTTCTATAGACTTTATACACATTTTATTGTACAATACTTGGCTCTTGCAAATGTTTTCTTCTTCTTTAATCTAAGAGAAATATGTCTTATGTACATGGCTTATCCGTCTGCCTCGCTTTGTGCTTTGCAACTATTCCTCAAAGCAGCATCCTTGAACCCAGGCCAACATAGCCTGTTTGCACACAAAACAGTTTCTTCAACATCTCCTGACTCTGCAGTCCTGGTCTGTCTACTAGGTATCTGGAATGAATCTTACATGAGCCAGCGTCCATCTTCCAATTATGGCCGTCCTAGACATGTTATATATTCCTCTATAGCAAGCTTCTATATGTCTTCTCTACCTTGCTTTACTGTGGGCCTCATCACGAGTCTGGTGGTAACCCTTAAATGCGGCGGTAGCGCTATTACCGCTGCATTTAAGGGTCCGCCAGATCATGGCTTTGGCGGATTTCCCCCCAGCTTTGAGCTGGGGAGAAATCTGTGGCAAAATCGCCGATTTTCGGCGTGTTTACCGACGGCGGGAAATCCGCCGGCGGTAATAGCGTGAATTTTCCCCATTGGGCCCAATGGGGAATGAGGAATTCCCGAATGGGCCCAATTGGGAATGGGCAATAACCCTTCTGCCAAACCCGTGATCCGGCGCTAATAGCACAGGGGGGTTTGGCGGTAAGGCTATTAGCGCCGGCGCTAATAGCGCCGACGTTACCGCCCAACTCGTGATAAGGCCCTGTGTATTTACACTTATTGGTCAGCAGGTTACTGTGACTTCTTTGCATATATAATCACTTTATCATTTCATACATGTTTCTCTTGCTGCTTCAGTTACATCGTCACTCTTAAGTATTTTTATATAATTTCAGTATGTCTTCGTACATCTTCTTTATGACATCACTCTGCCCTCATCAGATTTAACTTATTAAATGTTAAATGTTAAATGTTAAAGGTATTTGTACCGTGCACCGTCACCAACGGAATTGGTCCCCAGGCGCCCAGGCGGATCTGTAAACGGTAAAGGTGGGATGGGTTAGTAAGGTGAAGAAGGGAGTAGGATAGTGAGAGGAGTGGTGTTCTGTTGGCAGCTTCAGCTCAGTATACACCGGGTGCTGAGCTTTGGTGCGGGTATCGGATCGGAGTCAGTCCGCGTGTGCTGTTGTTCCAGCTTATGTGTTGTTGCATTGTTGTGAAGTAAGTGCGGCTTGTTGTGCGAGAGATGGTTGTGTGAGTTTTTTGAGAGAGATAAGTATGTAGAGTTTGAATTTATATTGGTTAGTGGGTTACCTGACCTTTACCATGCTAACATTCATGAGTCTGTCCGAGTGTGACACCCGCCGGCCCCCACACTCCCATCCAGACGCAGCGCTGGCCAATGTTTAGGACTTCATCCAGGTGTGGTCTTGCCAACCCTCACACCCCCATCCAGATGCTGCGCAGGCTAGTGTCTAGAGACCCGTCCAGGTCTGGGCATGCTAGCATTCACAACTCCATCCGAGCGCCACGCAGGCCGGTGTTCACAATTCTAGGCATGGCACATGCTAGCATTCACGTTTTTCTGGGTGCGGGCATGGTATCCTTCAAATGATCCTATCCAGATACATCGCAGGCCAACGTCTATTTAGATGCGTCTGCAGGTCTGGATGTGTTCGTCCTGTACGTATGAGTGGGGGAGTCACTTGGGGCCTTTGTCTGGGTCTAGGTATGTGGTCAGTCTCTGCAGCCTTCCTTATTGGCTATTTTCCATGATGTCTTATGCTCTGTCGACTGGTTGGTTATGTGGTTTGAGTGTTTGTCCAATTTGAGAGTGGTCGAGGTTGGAGATATTTCATCATTGTTTTAATGTCTGGGCATTCTAGTGCGTCTCCGTCGTGGTTACGTTTTGAAGAGCCATGATTTGAGGAGTTTCCTGAATGCTAGGTAGGTTGTTGTATTCCGTATATTCTTGGGTAGGTCATTCCATGTTTTGGGTGCCTGGTGAGAGAAAGACGATCCTCCGAGTTTTTTTCTGTTGTAGGGTTTTGGTTCCAGGCGTATGTCAGTGCTTGATCTTAGTGTTCTTGTCGGTTGGTGTAGGCGTAGTTTGTTGCTTAGGAATTCTGCGCCTTGTTTGTGTATTGCTCTGTGCGTGATGCACATGGCCTTGAACTTTATTAGTTGTTTCAGTGGTAGCCAGTGTAGTATTTTTAGTGCCGGTGTGATGTGTTCTCTTCTGGGTAGCTTGAGGAGGAGTCTGGCTGCTGCATTTTGTATGCGTTGCAGTTTTTTTAGAGGTCGTTCGTGCATGCCCAGGTATAGGCTATGGGCATAGTTCACTCTGGACATGATCAGAGCGATGATGGTAAGTGTTTTGTTGGCGAATGACAGGAACGGTAGGATCCTTTTTGCTGCTCGCAGAAGGAAGAAACATTTCTTGATTACCGAGTTTACTTGTGACTCCAGAGTGAGGTTATTATCCATCAGGACCCCTAGGTTTTTTACAGTTGATGATGGTTCTGGTGGGGTGCCGAGCTCTCTTGGCCAGGGGATGTAGTTGATGTCTCCTCCCTTTTTTGAGACAATCATTATCTCTGTTTTGTCCGGGTTGATTTTGAGATGGTTGAGGTTCATCCAGTTGAATACACGAAGGCAATTCTCTAGTGTGGTGTTTTCTTCTCAGGTGTCTTGTATGTTGAAGATTATTTGAGTATCGTTGGCGTAGTTGTAGCATGTGAGGCCGTGTTTTTTGATGAGTTTGATTAATAGGTACATCTAGATGTTGAATAGAAGCGGGGAGAAGGATGATCCTTGTGGTACTCCGCACGTGGAGACTCTGGGTTTGGATTTACAAGGTTGCATCCATATTGTTTCTGTTCTGTTTGTTAAGAAGGATTTGATCCATAGTAGGGCAGTGTCTGTTATCCCTAGTCCTTCTAATCTCTTTATGAGGATGGCGTGGTTGACAGTGTCGAAGGCTGCAGACAGATCAAGGAGGATCAGGGCGGTGCTGTTGTCTGAGTCTGCGTTTGTTTTAAGGTCGTCCCATATTGAGAGGAGAGCCGATTCTGTTCCTCTCATAGGTCTGAAGCCAACTTGTGGCTGGTTTAGTAGGCAATGCTCTTCTATGAATTCTTGGGTTATTTGGTAGACGTACATTTCTAGTAGTTTGGCTATGTAGGGTATGTTGGCGATGGGTCTGTAGTTAGATAAGTCCTCTACGTTTCCTGTTGTGTCTTTGAGTAGCAGCTTGATGTAAGCCGATTTGAATGCCTGCGGTACTTTAACTGTTGAGATTGAGAGGGTGAGGAGGTTTCTGTGGTATTCCATGGGTGTTCCTTGTTTGAGAAATGTTTTGTAAATGTCCGGGGGGCAAGGGTCTTCAGGAGAGCCCGATTTGTTGCTTTGGTTTACCAGTTTGACGAAAGCCTCAACTGATATTTCTGGGAAGTTTCGTAGTTTGTTTGCGTATTCCTCATCTGTGTCAGTGGGGTTTGAACTGTGTACGCTTGGTCTGTTTTGTATGGTGTGTTGGATGGAGGTTATTTTGTTTTTGAAGTGGTCTCCGAGGTCCTCGCAAAGTTTTGTCGATGGTGTTGGTGTGTTGTTGCAGGCCGGTGGGTTTTTTATTTCGTTTATGATTTGGAATAGTTCTTTTTGAGCGTTTGGTGCTCTGAAGATTCGGTTGTCGTAGTGTTTCCTCTTCGCTTTTTGTATTTCCTTTTTATATGCGCGGATCTGTTGTAGGAATTTCAATTTGTTTGCGGTAGTGTTGTTGTTCCTCCATTCAGATTCTAGTTTTCAGTTTTTCCTTTTCATGGTTTTGAGTAGTGGGGTGAGCCATTTTTCTGTAGTTTTCTTGCGTGTCGGGGTGAAGGGCTTTTCTTTGGTGATGTCGTCAAGGGTTGTTGCGATCCAGGTATGAAGTATGGCAACTTTTCTGTCTAGGTCTGCTTCTTCCACAGTTGATGCTTGCGGTTTGCTGAGTTCTAGGAGCTCGGTTAGGTTGGAGTTTTTTATGGTTCTCCAATTTCTTTTCATCATGATGGGTTGTTTTTCATGTTGCTTTTTTGTCGGAGCGACCGTTGTGATTATGAACGGAATAATGAGGTGGTCGCTCCAAAGAATTTGAATTGGGGGTGCCGTCGTGATGAGGTCCTTGTTGGCGAAGATTGCGTCAAGTGTGTGCCCTGCTGAGTGGGTTGCTCCTTTGACTAGTTGTTGTAGGTTCAGCGGTTAAGGATTTTTGTGTGTTTGTGGTTTCTTCGTTGAACCAGATGTTGAAATCTCCGAGGATGATCAGATGATTGTACTTGATGGCTAGGGTGGTGATTGCTTCTGTGAAAGCATCTACGAAAGTCGCATCGTAGGTTGGTGGTCTGTATATCAGTATGAATTTCAGGTGGGTTTTGGGTTTTACTGAAAGTCGTAGTATTAAAGATTTGCATTTATCGATGTTTAGTGGATCTTCCATTTTGATGGCCAGTTGTTCCTTGTGGATGATCGCTAGTCCCCCCCCCCCCCTCTTTTGGATTTTCTGTTTGTTTGGATGCATTTGAAGTCTTCAGGCAGGCAGTTGTGGAGGGTGATCTTGTTGTTGTCTAGCCATGTTTCGGTTACAAATAGGATGTCTATGCCTCCTTCTGACAGGAGGTCGTATATTTCCGTTGAGTGTTTGGACATTGACCTTGGGTTTATTAGATTACAGTGGATTCTCTGGGTGAGATTTTGTTTTGAGGTTATTTGTTGTTCGAGTTTGAATTCGTCTGCTCGTGGTGTTTCCGCATTGAAGTCGGTAGGATGAAGAACGGCGACAGCTACTTCTTCATTGAAGCGGTCTAGTAAGTTGATAACAGGGCTGATTAGTCTTGGTGTTTCTGGTGTTTCTGCTGTGATGCTACTGGTTTCTTCATTGGGTCTGATTGTTGGGTGGCTGGTGGTGGTGTTGCTGGTTGTTGGTACTTCACCGTGTTGTCCGGGATGTAGTGGAAATCGATGTTGCCCCTCTGTTCTTGTAATATAAGGGGTAATGGGGTCGGAGCCCTCCCACTCTCTTGTTGAGTGTCCCCGTCTTTTTTCTGCATGTTTAGAGGTTTCCGTGGTGGGGTGTCAGTGTACCGTGGTTGTTGTGAGGTAAGGTGTGAGGTATAAGAATTTTTCTCTTGTGGATTTTGCTCCGGTTGTGGCTGTTTTAGGTGTGTTTTCTTCCAGTGGGGCTGTTTCTTGTGGGTTCTGTCGGTGTTGTGTGTTCGCGTCTCTTGTTGCACGATCTTGTTCTCTTTCTCTGCGTCCTTTTCTGGTACGTGCCATTTTTCAATCTAGGTGCTGGTGTGGTAGTTGGTCCTCTATGCTGTGCTGTGCGGTCGCAGTGACCTCGGTTTTCCTTCTCTGGATACGCTGGGGTGTTCTCTGGTTCAGTGTTGTTTCCTGTCGGTGGGTAGGGTATGTTTCCTAAGGGTGCACTGTCGGTGGAGAGGGGGGGTTAGGGTGTTCACGGTCCGCTGGTACGGGATTATGTAGTGGAGGGTTTCCGGGATTGGTAGGGTACTGAACTAAGCGCAGTCAGATTATTTGAGAGATCTGTATAGTGGGCGAGAGTCCACCAGTGTAATCTAGACACCAAACAGTGCGGTTTGGAGACGGAGCCCCTGTTAAACTTTGAGAGACCCGCTCAGTGGGAGAGAGGCCTATCAGTGCAGTCTAAACATCCTACACGGTAATTTGGGGGGAGAGCCCCTGCTAGATTTGAGAGACCTGTATAGTGGGAGAGAGGCCTATCAGTGCAACCTAAACATCATGCAATGCAATTAGGAGACAGAAACCCTGCTAAACTTGAGGGACCCGCACAGTGGGAGAGAGACCTATCAGTGCAACCTAAACATCATGCAATGCAATTAGGAGATAGAGCCCCTGCTAAATATGAGAGACCTGCACAGTGGGAGAGAGGCCTATCAGTGCAATCTAAACATCATATGATGCAGTTTGGGGACAGTGCCCCTGCTAAACTTGAAAGACCTGTATAGTGGGAGAGAGGCCTATCAGTGCAGTCTAAACCTCATACAGTGCAATCAGGAGAAGAACCTCTGCTAAATTTGAGAGACCTGTATAGTGGGAGAGAGGCCTATCAGTGCAACCTAAGAAGCATGTAATGCAATTAGGAGATAGAACCCCAGCTAAATATGAGGGACCCGGACAGTGGGAGAGAGGCCTATCAGTGCAACCTAAACATCATATGATGCAGTTTGGGGACAGAGCCCCTGCTAAATTTGAGAGACCTGTATAGTGGGAGAGAGGCCTATCAGTGCAACCTAAACATCATACAATGTAAGCAGGAGACAGAACCCCTGCTAAATTTGAGAGACCTGTATAGTGGGAGAGAGGCCTATCAGTGCAACCTAAACATCATACAATGTAATCAGGAGACAGAATCCCTGCTAAATTTGAGAGACCTGTATAGTGGGAGAGAGGCCTATCAGTGCAACCTAAGCAGCATGTAATGCAATTAGGAGATAGAACACCAGCTAAATATGAGAGACCCGCACAGTGGGAGAGAGGCCTATCAGTGCAACCTAAACATCATATGACGCAGTTTGGGGACAGAGCCCCTGCTAAATTTGAGAGACCTGTATAGTGGGAGAGAGGCCTATCAGTGCAACCTAAACATTATGCAATGCAATTAGGAGCTAGAACCCCTGCTAAATTTGAGAGACCTGTATAGTGGGAGAGAGGCCTATCAGTGCAACCTAAACATCATGCAATGCAATTAGGAGCTAGAACCCCTGCTAAATTTGAGAGACCTGTATAGTGGGAGAGAGGCCTATCAGTGCAACCTAAACATCATATGATGCAGTTTGGAGATAGAACCCCAGGTAAATATGAGAGACCCGCACAGTGGGAGAGAGGCCTATCAGTGCAACCTAAACATCATACAATGTAATCAGGAGACAGAACCCCTGCTAAATTTGAGAGACCTGTATAGTGGGAGAGAGGCCTATCAGTGCAACCTAAGCAGCATGTAATGCAATTAGGAGATAGAACCCCAGCTAAATATGAGAGACCCGCACAGTGGGAGAGAGGCCTATCAGTGCAACCTAAACATCATATGATGCAGTTTGGGGACAGAGCCCCTGCTAAATTTGAGAGACCTGTATAGTGGGAGAGAGGCCTATCAGTGCAACCTAAACATCATACAATGTAAGCAGGAGACAGAACCCTTGCTAAATTTGAGAGACCTGTATAGTAGGAGAGAGGCCTATCAGTGCAACCTAAGCAGCATGTAATGCAATTAGGAGATAGAACACCAGCTAAATATGAGAGACCCGCACAGTGGGAGAGAGGCCTTTCAGTGCAACCTAAACATCATATGATGCAGTTTGGGGACAGAGCCCCTGCTAAATTTGAGAGAACTGTATAGTGGGACAGAGGCCTATCAGTGCAACCTAAACATCATGCAATGCAATTAGGAGCTAGAACCCCTGCTAAATTTGAGAGACCTGTATAGTGGGAGAGAGGCCTATCAGTGCAACCTAAACATCATGCAATACAATTAGGAGACAGAGCCCAGGCTAAATTTGAGAGACCTGTATAGTGGGAGAGAGGCCTATCAGTGCAACCTAAACATCATATGATGCAGTTTGGGGACAGAGCCCCTGCTAAATTTGAGAGACCTGTATAGTGGGAGAGAGGCCCACCAGTGCAGTCCAAGCCTCATACAATGCAGTCAGGAGACAGAACCCCTGCTAAATTTGAGAGGCCTGTATAGTGGGAGAGAGGCCCACCAGTGCAGTCCAAACCTCATACAATGCAGTCAGGAGACTGAACCCCTGCTAAATTTGAGAGACCTGTATAGTGGGAGAGAGGCCTATCAGTGCAATCCAAACCTCATTCAATGCAATAAAAAAGACTTTGGGTTTGGTAAGTGGCTCGGAGTCTGGGGTAGAGTAGCTGCTCTAATCCTGACCAAGGCCACTCCTACCTTACAGGTCCTTGTAGTTGCGGGTTGACGGCTGGCCACTGGCTTCCCCCTGCGGACACCTGCTGACACCTCCTGGAGCCGCCTCTGTTGGAGCCGCCCTTGGCCTTGAGGCCCTTAGCCGCAGGGGGCTGCCAGGCAGAGGGCTGCCCTGGGAGGACCTTATTGCTCTATGATGTCCAATGGTGCATGCTTACATCCTTCCACGTGATATCCTTCCACTCTTTCAGTGTGAGGGTACATTCAATAGGGTTTTCTGAATGCATATTGTCTCTGGTACACTCAATGCAGTATAGGGACAACACATGGAGTCCCATATAGGACTCTTCTCCTACTGTTCCAATATGATGGCGGAAAGGGAGTGGGAGCTAGGGAGAGCATGTCCATCTGCTCCCCTACATGCCCACCACTGGTTTAGTCCTCATCCACATTCTCCTCGTCATTCTCCTTCAACTTCTCTTCATACTGTTGTTTCTTTGGGATACATATCTCAGTCACCCACCCACCCCCCTCAGGCTAACTGCACTCTTTATATGTTCATCCACGCTCCAGGACATATGACAGCACTCTCCCGATGGTGGACAGAATATCCAACGTTGCACATATCTTTTATGACCCTTAGGTTAGTATAACTTCCTTCCTGGAGGTGCCAAATTACTTTTCTGTATATTCTCATGGGTAGTTTCCTCATTTTGCATCTCTGCACCAGTTCCAGCATGTATATCAATCATTATCTTCATCCCAATAGCTTTCTTGGCTGTCTTCTGGCACTGTCCCAAGATAATCCTTATTAGACAAAATCCTAACAATACCAACACTAGTATTGCTCCTAGTATTTTGAAAGCATTCGCCAACCAGGTTGGAATCCACGACAATAGAAATTAAAACCAGTCATTTCCTGCTGTCTCATCAGCTTCATCTTCCATCTTCATATTGAGGGTTGTTAGCATAGTTTCTGCTTCTGTCAGGGTTCAATTTTCTACATCAAGAGATGGTAGGAATGTGCAGCAAGAAGGCTGGTCCTTGGTGCACACACCTCCTTCCATTGCTGTGATTAGGTCCAGACAGAGGTGTTGCTGGGGGGAGGGGCTGAGGGGGCTATTGCCCCAGGTCTTTTGGTTGTAGCCCCGGATAGAGGCTCAGGGACTACAACCAGAAGGATGTAGCTAGCCCCAAATCTCGCCAGTTCCGACATTAGCTTAGCCCCTGATCTTTTCCAGACCTAGCAACACCCCTGGGTCCAGAAAATACCTGTTCTGGAGAGTCATTGGTCTGATGGCTCTCATTCCTCTCTGTTTGCATTGAATCCTTTTATTGGTGCATTGATCGTCTGTAACAGCTCCCATCTTGTAATCTGTAGCCACTTGGCATTCACTGAAGTATGGAGTTCTGTCATAAATATAGACATCATTAATATTGCTGAACAATGTATGCTCATCTAGAATATCTTCACAGGCCTTGATTGATTTCAATGAGAAATAGTTGTTTCTCTTCAACCAATGGAGGTCGAGTGACCTCTTCCTCCTCTGGTGTTCATTCATTTTTGGAAATCCATCAATTTTGAGATCACTTTGAGGAATCACTAATGCTGGAACATGTATTACTACAATGGAACATATTCCTCCCGAATTCTTAGGCAACTGCATGTAAGCTCTGGATTCACAGGCCTAATATCAGTCCATCAATACTTCAGTTCCTCCATTCTTTTCTGTGACCTCTATTATCTATCCACATCCTTTGTTTTCCCCAACAAGAACCAGGCCTTCATTCTTGAAGCATGTTGTTGCATTCTTTAGTGGTATTATAGATACTGGTCCTGCTTCATTGTCGACCCATGTTAGTAGCTTGGAGTACTTAGCCAATGATTCTAATCATCTGTCATTCACTATTTGCACTATGCTTACTGGTTCCTTCTTTAATAAGTGTGCAGGGCAAGATAATAGTCCTTCTTCCCAACCGGTACTGGTGGTAACACATCCATAAACCAATAGCTGAGGTTTCTCCCAGCATCTTGGTTCTCCTGATCTTTCAGTCATAACTGAGCAGTCCATTCTCTTCATCTGGACAATTTTTATTCGTTCTCCAATCTGGGACGGATACATATGTTTTTTGCTTTTCATCCCATTCCACTTTCCATCCTCCTTGTTTTCACTAAGTATCTTCATATGGAAATGTCCCTCTTGATCTCCATCGTAAAGTTGCCAATCTTTCTTCGAATTGCCTCTGGTTGTGCATGCTGCTAGATGAATGAGACACGTTGCATCCTGTGCAGGCATTTCTTTGGCAATAAGTGTCCTTGCTGCATTCATGGCATACAGTGTTAAGGAACAGACGTAGCAACTTTCACCTGACGTTCTCTATCCCACCTCCTCCATGTGCTGATGCCAAGGTTCTTTTTTAAATGAGCTGAATTATCAAGATATGTATTTATATCTTCATGGTCTTCCTCAACACCCCTTTTAAATCAAAATAGATGCCTAGTAAGATTATAAAGGATACTGTTCATGCTTTTATCAGATCAGGAACAACAGTTTATCTTTCATTGGTACCAACCATATCTATATTGTTTCTTATAGCCTGTCTAAATGCTATAATAGTCAGGAAGAAAACACAAATCAGAATACAGAATGATATCACAATTATTATTCCTCGAAAGAAAATACATCGATTTTCTTGATGGCAATAAGCCTATTATATTCTGAAACCTCCTCATTTTCTCTTGGACTTGTACTATATAACTCTCTAATTCTATTTGTATCACACCTTTATATAAAGAACTTGCAAGATACTTGCTATGATTGTCCTGAAAATAATATGATTGTTCTTAGGATTGCCAAAAATGTTACAGCATTTAAATGTCTTCTTAATAAAGCAGGATAAGACTGTAATATGTAGGTGAAAACAGCATGCAAGAATGTGTGTAGTGTTATTACGATGGGTAACATGAAAGACAGAGTATTGCTTCTTGAAATGTTCCAGGATAAACTCAAGTCTATTTATTCTTTAGCAAATTTGAAAGATCTCGATCTTTTATTTAAAGTGCTCCTGTGATCTTCATTTGCCTTATCTTTGCTCTTAGCCATGGAACAGGTCTGCAAGCGCAGAACATTTTCTCTTGCTTCATCATCGGTAGCTGTAGGAAGGTTCCTCCTTTATATGATGTCGTACAAATGCAGCCAAGATTGTCCTCCTTTTAATTTAGCAGCTGTGGGGGTGACTTGATATGATATGATATGTATCGCGACTGTACACAAGTGTTTCTAGGCGCCACAAGAGCAAGGGGAAAAGACAGAGGGGAGACAAAGCAAACAATCCTACTAGGCCTTGTGTCATTTGAATCATGCAAGTGCGACAACGAGAAGTGCAAGGGGAATGGAGATGGGGAAGTGCATGGGAAAAGGAAAGGCGAAGTGCAGACAGGGCAGCTGGCTCTTAGTAAGTGCAACCAAGGCAGTGCGGCTCTAGGTAAGTGCTAGGAGGCAAGGGGCTGTATGGGATTACAGTTTACAACCCTTAAGTGCGTGGTAGGCCAAGAAGCAGTGCAAGGAAGACTGGTCAAGGAGGAGCCTGGTACCCAGTGAGACTTCTTCCATCTCATAGGGTCCTTCAAAATGGGACGTACTCCAAGTGCATCCAAACCTTCGTACCAGCACATGGCTCCCTGGATATAGACTGGGTTGCTTTAATAAATCTTCTGCTTCAATGGGTTGATGGTCTTGGTTGCTTCTCTTTGACCCATACCTCCTGTGTTTGACCTATTGAGACATGAAAGAAACACTTGCAGTCCTTGTTGTTCGGTAATCATGCATCTCGTCACCTAGTGCCTTTGCTACACTCTGGACATCAGTTTTTAACTTCTCAGGGCGTATAAATCAAGAGGTCGGCAATGTAGCCATCTCTTCTTTAAAGTCATTTTTATTTTTGCAATGCTCTCTTTTAAGAAACTTGGCGGTGCAAGTGGCATCAGGGTGTGTGCATGGACCTGCCTCTATCCATCTAGAAAAAGGACATACCACGACCAACATGTATATGTAGCCGTTGCATGTCTGCAGCATATCCACATAGTCTATATGTATGTGCTGAAATGGGCCATTGGATCTTGGGATTGCTCCTCTCGCTGTTCTCAAAGTGTGTCCCGAAGCACATTTCTGGCTCACGATGCAATTTACGATGAACTGTGCAACATGCGCAAGCAAATTTGGCGTGAGTGAATCTTCTTCAGTTGTAGCAGCAAGACTCTCTAGAATCATATGCACGTGGTAGTGAAGCTGCTCCAGTGTTACCATCAATAATGCTAGAGGCATAACTGGCTTTCTATTGCCATCCTGTCTCAAAATTGCCTCTGTGGGGGATAAAGAGCACCCCGTTTCTTGCATAAATTGGACTCTTCTTACAGTACTCAACCCTGTATCTCAATTAACTAGACAATAGACAGCATGTTAAAACCTTCCTTTACCAACTTGCATCATCCTGCCATTTGTTTAACATCTTCTATTTCAAAATTAGAAATGATTTGGAAAAAGACTGCCTTTTTGGCTTCTAAATCTGTGATAAGTGCCACTAATTCTACAGCGTGTGCTGAGCAATTCGAAGGCAATCTCACACTTTTCACTACCTCAAATTCACCCTCTCAGTTTAGCTTTACTGCCACTGATCTAGTGTGCCTTTCGTCAGTTGTTTGGTCAATGTTTGAAGAACCATCAATAAAGAGAACTTATCCCCCCTCCCTTTAGCATTTTCTCTGGCTTGGGGAATGTTATCCCGGCGTTCAGTATACATTGTGCAATCATGTACATAATCATCCTCCCCTACTAGTTCTGCTATGAACGTTGCTGGGTTCACTGTCTTGCATCTAACAATTTTGATTGCAAGGTTCAAAATAATTACCTCGTTTCCTGATGCTCTTTGTGTGGTTAAGGTACGTTTGGGCTACTCTAAAATCGCAAATAATGTGTGCTCTACAAATAGTGTTACTGAACACCCCATTGTTTTACCTGAAGCTTTTTCAATTGCGAATGCAGCAGCAGCTAAAGACTGTTCACAAGGGTAATGCCCTTTCAGAACTGGATCTAAAATCCCACTATAATAAACAAACGGTGTGTGTCCTAATTTTGTTTTCTGTGTAAGGACTGCTGTCATGACTTTTACATTTGAATGAGACAATAAGTAAAACCTTTCATGATAATCTGGAATTCCTAACACAGGGGCCGTACTGATTGCCTTTTTTAATTCTTCAAATCCTTCAGTCATCTCATCTATCCATGTTATTTTACTCTTGCCCACCTGTGCTTCATTAAGTCTTTTAAAAAGGGGTTGGATATTGTCACGCTCCACCCCTGGAAGGTATGGCAGCATTGGAGGCTCTGGTAGCCTCGGGCCGTCACATTCTTTCCTTTGCAGCGATCTAGCCTTTCTTGGTTCTGGCACCATAAATACAGGCCACGTCCCCTACTCTGAGTGTTGCAACTCTTGTTGCGGTTACGCTCGTAGTTCACTACTTTGTTTACACTGTGCCTTCCTTGCCTTTCCGTTGTGCTTTCCCCTCAATGTTCTGATCTTTCTGAAATGCTGTTTTCCGTTTCTCTTTCCCTCACGCCCACAGGTGTATGTCACGGCTCGCACCCTCCCGTCTGATTAAGCCGCGGAGCTGTCATCACTGGGGGCTTACTCTTCTATTTTCCTCCTTGTTGCCAGTAGCCTGCTTGTGCCTCCCTTGGTCTTCCCTGCGGAGCCGGTGCCTCTTGCAGCAATCCTCTCTGGAAGTCTCACCTATTGTGTACACTCATGTGACTTGCACCTTTTCGGTTTCCAACCGGTGGAGCCAGCGTTGTCTTAAGTCTTTTTCTGTACTCTCTCCTGGTTCCAGCTGCAGAGTGACTCTTACTTCCATGCACACCAGCTCCCCGTCTCCGCTTCATTCTGCGTCCCTCTCTCTTTCTCCTTGTTGGGATTCTTTCCCTTGTGACCTTCTCACCTCATTGGTCATTCCTCTTTGCTAGCAGTGGCAGTACTTCGTCCTCCTCAATCTATTGCCCTGGTTGCAGCCTGCATCAGCACCTCTGTGCCTGCGCTTCTTCTATACACTATCTGGCTAGACCTGCAATACCTTTTGCAGTCTACACAGGTTTTTTTAGCCTTTGGCTTTTTCCCTGTTTGGGGCTGCCTCCCTGGAGTCCCCTCTTGTCTGTAGTGTTCCTACTCAGTCAAGGAGGCCTCTGGGGGAGCCTAACCTTCTCTGTTCGAAAGGAAGAAGGAGAAGAAGGAGAAGAAGGTAGAGGAGACTAAGAAAGGCCAGAGAAAGAAGAGGACAGATACCCTAGACAGCTCCACAGAAGAAACAGGTGAGGCGGGTCAGAGGGAAGATTCACCGGAGCGTGAGAGATATATGTACTGTAATCAAAAACCCATGCCCTACAATAATTACATAGGCCTAAACATGGTTGCATCTATCTCACTGTTTTAGGTTCTAAAGTCTTCATAATTGTTTCTGCTCTCTCAGGCATCACTTTCCTCCCCTCATGAGAAATCAACTGTCCTATATACAAGATCTCTTCCTGATAGTATTGTAACTTTTCTTTGTCTACCTTAAACCCTCTCTCTGTGAGTACAGTCATAAGCTTAACTGCATCTTCTCTGCATCTTTCTTTTGTCTCACTGCACACTAAAATGTCATCCACATATTGAACTATTGCACTTTTGAGCTGAACAATACCGAAGTCCATCTGAAGGACTCTGTTAAGGATTGAAGGGGACTCACAGGACCCCTGGGGCAAACAAGTATGTTTCAGGCAGATATTTCTATATGAAAAAGAAAGTCAAATCTTGTGAATCTTCATGAAGGGGAATTGAAAAGAACGCATTTTTTAAGTAGATAACTTTGAAATACTTGGCCCTAGATGGGATTTTGCAATATATTGCAGCAGGATTTGGAACTAAGGGAAACTCAGCTTTGACTATATTGTTTAGAGGGGGAAGATACTGTACGAATCTCCTCGACCCCCCCGTTGATTTTCCCACTGGGTACGCAACAGTGCTACATGGAGAATTGGATGGCACCAATATTCCTTGCTTCATTAAAGCAGAAATGGTCTCAAATATCATTAATCTGTCTCTCTGGACATGGGGTATTGCTTTGCACGTGACAAAAGGGCTCCTGGTTTAAGCTTGATTTTAACTGCTCTTACTCCTTTCAATAGACCCATCAAAGAGAGCACCAATGTTGCTGGGCACATGTAGAAGAGCTATTAATTGATAGGGATTGGGCTCATCCCTTTTTCGAATGATCAAAGATTCCACCCAAGTTTTTGTGCGAGATCTTGTTTTCCTTACTTTTTCAAAAAGGATATTTAGGGCAGTTTCCCATTCTTCCTTGCTAATTTTTAAAATAAGCTTGGCTAAGCCATCAAGCCCCAGGGTTCTGGAATTATGTAACTGATTATTCCTATCTAATATGTCCTAAAAGGTAAAAGTGTTGCACCAAATTGCCTCCTTATTTATTACAATTATCATATTTCTCTCAAAGCTGGAAATAAAATGTTCTTTAATAAATTGGCCACACGCAGCAGAATTTTTGGAGTTAATCTGCTAAATGGATTTGTTGGAAGGGCTTTGGAGATTCCCATACATGTATAGTTCCAAGTATCTTCTCCCACCCCGCTTTGTTGTTTTTTGCATTGCATAATTTTAGCCAACTTCAATATCTCTGTTTTAATTTTTCTTACATGGTTGTGTTAATAGTTCCCCCAAAACTCCTGTCTTCGGTTGGCTTACAGATATTAGCATTGAGCTGTCATTTGTTTAGATTATATTTTTGTCAGAAAGTATGTCTTTCTTCATCTTTCTCGAAAAACAAGGATCACAGACTTCCTTCTCCTCCTCTGTTTTTAATGCTAAGAACCCACACCGACTGGAAGAATTGTCAACTGTAATGTCAACTGACGAGCACACTACACACGGTCCCAAAAAAATTCTTCTCTTCTATAACTTTATCAAAAAAGCAATTTGTATTGATTAATCACATTTCTCTCTGCTGGAGAATGTAGTTATATTAAAAAATGCATGTGTTGTCTCATTTATTCCAAATTCACAAACATCAATTAAACACATTCATCTTGAGTTAGTATACAAAAACAAAAAACATGTAATTCTTGGATCACAGGTTCAAATGGTACCCAACAAAAATGTTAACAGATGTTTACTTGGTTTCTTAACATCTACATACAGAGCTATAAAAACAATGAAAAACAGCATAACAATTCTCTTGTTCCGTCTTCTGATCACAAGCAGTATGTTTTTTTAATTTGATGTTTACTAAATTGTCCACTTAAAGTTCACTATACCTTATACTGTTGTGTCTCTGCTTATTACTTTATTTTTTTATCTCTGTGGGATATATTATTGTCCATTATCCCAATCTTTGTTGGTTGCAGGATTGAAACAATTGTTGTTGTGTCAACGCACTGCGTTTCGGCCTAAATATCAAACAGTAGACCCCCATCCCGGGTGGGCTTCCCTTGTCAATTTCACACAGGCCTTTGTCAGGACAAAAATATCTTTGTGGTTACAAAAGATTGTTGGTCTTCTAACCCCAAACTCCATTGAAACCAATCTAAAAATGAAACACAGATTTAGGACCCATAGTTGTGTGTGTTCGTGTTAGCTAAGCTGTACCAGACTGTGCGTTAGTGCATTACTGACCTTATTATTTTGCAAAACAGGGATAGATATTTCACTGCGGGACTGTAGTCTCATACAGCTGTTGATCCCTGTTGCTTTAATCACATGACAGGGTGATCATTGATTATGGGTAAATAATTTCCCACACATGAACAAACATTTTATGTTATAACACGTATTCAAGATGTCAGTAAATAGTGAGTTTAATATACTTTACCTATGTCAATTCACAGGTGTCGAAATAAATGTAATATTCCTTTTCTGGCGTCACTCATCAGCCACGGGCAGCAGTGCCCCGGTGTGGAAAGGCCCCGGCACTTTATCACATGCCTTAGTATTGCTCCTATTATTCCTACAGCGCTGATGGTACAATCTAATGCACTTATTGCAAGAAAGTCCATCACAGGGTGCTCATAGATTCTGTGTAAATAATATCCCATGCATCAACATACATTTTATGTTATGACACAGATTCAGAATCTCTGCTCTGTGATAGTACATTTAATATACTTTACCTGTTTCAGTTCACAGGTGTAGAAATTAATTCAATATTCCATTTTCTAATGTCAGTCATCAACACAAGCAGCAATGACCTGGTGTAGAAAGGTGCCGGCACTTACCATGTGCACAAATCTCCCTGTTGAATCAAATGTGCCATACCTTAGTATTACTTATGTTGTTCTAACAAATCTGTTAGTACAATCTACTCCACTTCTTACAATGAAGTCCCTGCACCTCGAATGATTCAATCCTACTGTGCAGAGTGTATTCTCCTGGGGACCAGCCATTTATCTACAAGTCACTGAATAAATGAAACATGGTTTTAAACATGAAACTAAAGTGTGTAGCTGTAATAATTGTAAACCTCTGCTTCTGTATGTAAGTGGTGAATCTGGTTCTGGCAAAATGTTCTTAATTAAAATAATCAGCAGATTTCTACAAAACTTAACAAACAGCAACCTTTCGGCTGTGGTAACAGCCCCAGACGGTTAGCTGCCTACAACATAGGAAGTGTAACTTTACACCGCCTACTGCTCCTTCCAGTAGAACACCAAAACAAATTAGAATACTACAAACTATCAGCAGAAGCTTCTACTGAAGTATGCAGACTTCTGAAACAAATGAAAGTGTTCCTAATAGATGAAGTAAGCATGGTTTCCAACCTCATGTTGGCTTTAATTCACCTCAGAATGCAAGAAGTCCTGAAAAACGACTACAAAGAGTTGCTTGGAGGAAAAGACACTATTGTTAAACAGTAAACGGCCAGCCTATTTTCAAAACATTAGGACACAAACAATGCTGAAACACACTCGGCACCATTTGAAATGTAAATCTCTGGCAACATTTTCACTACAGAGAACTAACTCAAAACATGCATCAGTCTGCAGACTGCACCTATACTAACATTTTAAAAAACATTAGAACTGGTGGGCTTACTAAAGATGCAAATCCATCTTAAATAGCAGACTAATCCATGAGCTATATGGGCAAAACACATCTGCTCCTGATGTCATGGAATTATTAACTCAACACAATATAAAATGCATGTCCTAATGCCAGCCCTTGCAAGCTGTAGTGAATTCAAGGAAACAATGTTAAAAAAATGCAACCCATACTGGAAATCAATCAGCTCCACAGACAAACTTGAAATGCATGGCATGACACTCCCTATGTGTCAACAAGCAACAGCATGACTAAATAGCTTAGAAAACTGTATCTCCAACACAGCTGGATTGGAAAAAATATTAACTTTGAGTCTAAACTGCAGAGTAATTCTAAAACGTAACTTTGACATTGAACAAGGTTTAGTCAACGGAGCAATTGGTACAGTTGTTGGCTTTCCAGCATATCCACATGACAACAACATTTAGTTTGTCAACATCCACTTTGACAACCTTGCAGAAGTAAAAAACTGGTTGCACAATAGCACGTTTCCTTCTATTCAAACACATGTATATATGCAGAAAACAATTCTCTCTGTCTCTTACATATGTTGTCACTATTCACAAATGGCAAGGTGTAACCCTAGATCAAGCATTGAATGACATTGAAGGTATGAGTTACGTAGCACTTTCAAGTCTCTGCATACCGAATGGTCTATTCTTAGTTAACCTTGATGCAAAAAAGTCAATGCTGACATTCCTTATATCGGAGAATACAACAGGCTTCGTGCACTGCACACCCCCAACTAGATATGTACCATGTACCTCAAAAATAAAACCTTTAAAACAAAACCTAATACAAACAGAACCTATAACTGATCTCCCAACAATACTGCTAAAGAAACAACGACCAACTGCTTCTCCATCAAATAATAGAACCACAAAACTGTCTACTACAAACTCAACTTCACGTCCATCAGAAAAAAAACAGAGAAATATCTCTTCTCAAAAAAGATCTGCAGGACAATCAAACAATGCAGAGGAACAACTCTCTGGTCCATTTAAATTCAGCAACACACCTGGAGTAAATTGCTAGGCAAATGTAACAATCATCTCTTGCAATTGCCACCAATTGTTCACAACATTTACTTAAACGGCTGTGACCATTTTTGTGTGAAAATGCTCATCCTTCATAGAAATGCCACAAATAATGCTGACAACACTTACAGTGTCTCAGGTATAAGGCAGGAATTTGACTACTGTGCAGGATTGGTAAAATGTACCATAAACACATAGTAAGATCCACAAGAAGTGCTAATGTACTTACTAAAAGTACCGGAAACCAAAAATATCCCTGTAAATGAAATCTTTCAGATTTCATGCACGTGGCTACATACAAGCACTCTCTGCAACCATGTTTCGAAAGAGCACATCCCTCATTGACAGGTCGTGTATATCTCCATACCAAATTGTGAACCCATTCCATTTCACTAGCTTCTGCAGAATGCAGATCATTGCATATTATGCCCTGTTTGCAATTCAGACAATCGTTTCAGCATAGAAGTAAACTCACATAGTCAATATGTTATACTAATGCTGCTAAAGGTACAATGCATATGGTACCAAAAATAACTGTAAGCTCACTAGCTTTACACATGGCCAAGTATCTCTTGGCAGGAAAACCTTCTCAACAGTAGGCATAATATACCACACTGGTGCCACAAAAGAAGTGGTTGGCTTGAATGTAACAACACCTCCAAAACAAAGGTTGCAAGCAAATCTAACAAATGTCTACTTAATATTTCTTCAATCCGAATTTACTCACTAAATTGTAGCACAATAAACAGTTGGAATACGCCAACAGGTATCTAACTACATCCAAAATACTACAGTACTACTTTTAAAAATCAAGATAGTTAGAATATGCCAACAAGTATCTAACTACTTTAAACATTCCCTTAATTACAACACATTTCAAACAAACGTACTATCACACTTACACTCACATAGTTTTGTTTTGTTTAATCCTCTATAGATTGTTTTCCCAATGATTATTTAATGTCAATAAAACAGTGCTGCACACACTAATGTTGTACCAAACATAGTTGATATATTGTACTGTTTATGAGGATAACATAAAGTCAATGTATATGTAAAATGTTATGGGATTAAGCTTTTAAACTATCCTGCTTAACAAATTATACAGTTATTTTCACAGAAAAAGAACTAGAGATTCCAGCTTTATTATTGTATGCAACTAAGTAACCATACCAAGTTTAAACAAATATATATTCCATAAGCACTATCCTCAATTGTACTACAATTATAAATACCTTATACACTTCAATTATATCATTCCACCATATTACAAATACTGTATACACCCTCTACAGTACCTATAATTACTGTACACATATTACTAAAGTGTGTGTGGCCAGTGCCCTGATTCTTGGGGGCATGGCTTACGGCCATGCCCCCAAGAATCTGCCACTGGCCACATCCACCACAATATAATTAAACCATATACCAAGTACGTACACTACACCTTCAAATAACAAAACTCGCCCTGAACCCCCTGCAATTGAAATAATGTCTGTGGACACTAAAATTGACCACAGACTCAGTGGCAACTGCAGGCCCTTTTTTCACCTATAAAAACAGCTCCATATTATCTCAATTCCACCCCCCTAACCTTTCCACTCCCCCTTTCAACCATTAAATAACCCCAAATGTGTTTTACAAAGTGTTTGTTCACTGTGCTGTCCGCGGACTAGTGCAGTGCCAACGGACTATCGTGGCACCTGCACAGCCGCCTTTTCACCAATAAAAACGACCCCATGTCATCTTTATTCCATCCCCCACCCTTTCCATCCCCTCTTTTGACGATTAAATAACCCCAAATGTGTTTTACATACTTTTCCCCACCACGCTATCCACGGACATCGGCAGATGTCCGCGGCACCAACATGGCGAGCATTTGGAAAATATGATGCACCTCCCACTTTTCACCATCCAATCAGCGTGCGCGTCTGATGTCCATAGACATCACGCCAGTCCCTAATTAGTCCAGGGGCGTGTCCGCAGATCGAATAGGCAAGTGATTCTGCAGACTGGACCCAGCTATACACCATTTTTTTAACCTAATATTTGGCTGTTTTCCAAAAAAATATTGGACGGTTTTACACCAAATTTACAAAAGCACGCTTTTGCGAACAAGCTGCCGCTCCTGGTGAAAATCTGTCCAGTGGTTTGGGCTGTAGGCGTGAGAAACAAATGTTTTCCTTGCATTTATGAGGATTTCCACAATTTTGAGAACCCCCTATAACATTGCCCCTCCTTGACGAAACAGCACCAGACTTCACATAATCATTCCAAGGGGACCATATACATTTTTTGCAAAGTTTGGTGAGGATTCCGGGTGGGCCAAAGTTATAAGTTGCCCAAAAAGTGCTCTTCCTTTAGGTTGAGCAACTTTACCATGATTACAGGGACACTACCGCAGGCCCTGTAATATCTGTATATATATATATATTCAAGGAAAACACTTTAGTTGCAGGGATGTTAAGGTGAGCAATACATTGTAACGAAACCTTTGAAATTCAAGGAAAAAACTTTAGTTGCAGGGTCGTTCATTTGAGAGCATAATGCAACAAAACCCCTGAAATTCAGCTAAAGCCACCTTAACTTTGCGCCTCCTATTGCACAGCCGATGACCACAATGATGACATCACAGATCACATTTTAAAATGCTACCAGACCACTAGCCATGGCTTTTGGATTGCAGGCTTTGAAAACTTACAATGTTTTTAGGCAGTGTGCAGTAAGACTAAATTATTTGCCATGAACCACACACTTTGGTTGAGCAGAATGCTCCAAGTGGTACACCACTTTTCGGCACTGTCACTTTGCCACTTGCCAATTTGGTGCAGCTATTCTGCCACAGCACCCATTTCGGCGCACCCTTTTCAGCGTGAAAGCCATTCTGGCACCGTTATTTTGACGCAAGGGATGTTTGGACGTGGCTGACTTTGTAGCCATGTCTAAAAGCCCTCATGCCAAATAAGATCACATGACTGCACTGCCAGAAACCTCACCACCTCCCAGTTGTGTTGCTTTTCTTTCAGCTAAATTAAATTAGTTACATAAAAAAGAAAACATACAGCCTTTAACCCTGGGCTGCCAGAGGGCCAGGCACAGCATTTAAACATGAGGCCGCAATGGCTTATTGATTCATAAGGCATACATTTCATACTTAGCCTATAGTCTAATATGTTCAATGATAAAAGGCTAGGTATGAAACTTCTGAGAAGCCAAATGATAACCTCATTGTAGCATAATTGTTAAGTGCTGCATCTCAAACTCCTGGAGGCCAGGGTAGAAATGATGGTGTTCAGCATAAATATGTTTTTTAATTTAATTTATTTCTGTTTCCTAATGTTGCCCAGAGATGGTGTGGTCCTCTTTTTGAATATATGTGCAGTGTAAGGGGGAATTTGTTGTGTGAAGTGGGCATGTGGTCTGAGAGGGCATGCATGCAATGTGTGTGTATGTTTGATGTGAGCCTGTTTGTGTGTACCTGGTGTGAAGGTGTGTGTGAGGGATAGTGCTTGCAGTGTTCATTTGCTCTGTGATGGCGAGTGTTAGTCTGTGCGCACCCTTGTGCACCTGTGTCTGGGTGTGTGAGCATTGTGACACATCGAGCGTGAGCTTTCAGTGTTAGTGTGTGTGTGTATGTGAGTGTGTGTGTCTGAGCATGTTTCCATGTAATTCGGAAGATAGCATCCAGTTCTTTGTTGTTTTTTTTTGCATTTTGTGACTTATAGTTTTTTCCTCAAGTGTCCTGTACTACACGTCCCAAAATGCAAATAAAAAGGAAATCTGAATGATCATCTTCCAAATAACTAGGGACGTGTGGCATATATCAATATATACAACACATGTAACATGGCTATATTCATGATTTCTCCTGCACCTCTATTTGTTTGGGTTGAATGGCAGTAGGGTATCAATAAGTTGTTGAAGGAGGAGGTACGTAGTCTAGAATCAGAGGAGGGGGAAAACAAGTACAATATGTATTTTTTCAGCTTGGAAAAGTGAGAATAAGGGGCTGGAGAGGAGTGGTGTCTACTTATCGGGAATAATGGGACTGTGTGGTAAGCCCCTCTCTTGTGGTGCAAATACAGTCTTGTTTGCGCTGGCTCACGTGAAATGGAAGGCACACAACTATTATGAACCCATTGCTAGTGCAACTCAAAAGACCCTCTTAAAATCATGCAGTGATTGGGTGAACGTTTCCATAAAGGAGGCCACGTGGCTCCAAGGCATGCCTGTTAAGACTACATAGTCCAGAATACCAAATACCAAAATATACTGTTTTAAATAAGTCTTGAAACCTGGTCTGCCAAGGTTCAAGGGCCAGCATTCAACCACTAGACCACAATTGCTTAGTGCTTCACGCTGCATCCATTTCAGACTTAGTCTAGAATTTAATATGTCCAATTGTAAAAGGCTAAGTATGAAACTTGTGAGATTCCAAACAATAATATCATTGTAGCATAATGGTTAAATGCTGTATCTCAAATTCCTGCATGCCATGGTTCTCAAAGGCAGCATTCAACACAAATGTGTTTGCTTTTCATTTTTTCAGTGTTAAAATGTTGCCCAGGGATGGTGTAATACATGTTCCATTCCATTTTATAATATTGTAATATTGCAGTAAATAGATGTGCTTCAAGTTTAATTCATGTTCAATTCTGCTACAACGGTGTAAAACATGTCCCATCCTGTTTTATCATGTTGCAGAAAATAAATGTTTTTCACGTTTAATCCATATTACAAAATGCAAAGTGCCTGCAGGTTCATGCCACTTGCAACCTCTCATGCCAAAACATCCTTGTGCAGGGAGGTACAAAATGCAAAGTGCCTGCAGGTTCATGCCATGCTAATTGCAACCTCTCATGCCAAAACATCCTTGCGCCGAGAGGTCCCTGCGCCCAACTGGCTGCATCTAACTGGGTGTGCCCAAACGGGACCTGCGCCGAAACAGTCGCGCCTTAATGGCGTGCGTCTATCTGGCCGCACTGAAATGTCCTGTCCCGTGCTCCAAGACCCTTCTTTTCTGGCCAGTCTCTTGGTGACAGTTGTGATATACATCACACAACCCCAACTAACCACATTCAAGCTGCAGGTAAACAGGAAAAAATGACTGGCTGCAAGAATAACATATGCCAAGGTACTTTCTGCACACATAGCGAAAATAAAAAGCTGGCACCCATGACTATACGCACAGTACTGCTTAGCTTCAAAGTGAGTAAGGGGCCACCCCCACTCAGCCCATATTGCTTTAAACTGTTTTGTAAGTTTGCGTCACTTATTAGGCACCATGTCCTGAAGGGAGCTAGCCTTTTCCTCACTTTGAAGCTAAACAGTGTCGGTCCTGGCTATTGCATGGATAAGAGACCAGGGTTACCAGTGATTTTTCACCCTCAATGTCACTGTAGCTGTAAAAATATCTATTTATTTTTTATTCTGTAGGAAAGATTGCAGGCTTTGAGAACTTTTAGTTAATGCCCTGTGCGATAAAATTATTTGCCAAGGATCACACACTTTGGTTAAGCAGCATGCTACCAGCCCCTTGTTTTATGGCCAGTCTCTTGGTGACTGTCGCCATACATCGCACAACCCCACCTAACCACATTTAAGCAGCGCGTAAAAAGGGAAAAAGATTACGAGCTGCAAAAATAACATATGCCCAGGAACTTTTGCCCACATAGCGAAAATCAAAAGTTAGCACCCATGAATATATGCACATTAAGTGAACATATATCGTAAAGTGAAATATACAAATGTAGTTCAATAGGCCTACTCCTTAGATGAAAGTGTGCATGACAAAATAGCACTGGATTTTAAAATAGTAATGAACACCATAAACATTACCTGAGAAAGGAAATGTTCCCAAAAATATGCTGGCAAAGTATAAAAGGTGCTCACCTTTTAAACCCAGCAATCTGCTGTGAAATATTTCTGAAAAACGAAATCCCAATACGAAACAAGAGTTAATGGTCTTGTGAGTAAGCGTCTGCCCTGGGAACATGACAACTTGAGTAAAATCCTGGTAGCCAAATACTTGAGCAAGCTTGCCAACTAAACCAAGGGGTTGCGTCCGCCCTCTGAAAGAAAGTTACGCTGTCCACCCACATGTATCCTTTACTGGTGCCATGAAAAGCAATCACAATCAGGGGAAAATGACTGCACTAGTGTCCAGGATTGCAAACTTTCTTGCAACATTGTCCACAAATACTCATGACTTACATTCCCTCACATCATTGCCCCTCCTCACCCCATGTCTAGCTTTCTACCATAGTGTCACTGAAATATATGAATCCTTATTGAAATATGCTAGGCAAAAAGTGTACAATTGTGGCATTTCCCTCCCCCCACCCATCTTGACTGTGAGACTACAACTACCAGAATGCAATTCGGCAAAAGGCAAAAAATGGGCTCTGAGTGCAAAACTTTCAAGGCATGACAATAGCACGGTTTAAAAAAAATAATGCAGATGCTGTGTGCTATGAGATATTTAAAACTAAATAAAACCATGGCATTCGGGACTGTGGACTGTCTCCCATCCACGCAGTAACCAGGACCAACCCTGCTTAGTTTAAAAGCGAGGAAGGATCAGCCCCCTTAGACCTTTTTTCTCTAAGTTGTCTTGTAAGGTTGGCTTTTTTATTAGGCAACATGGCCTTAAGGGGCTTATCCTTTCCTCGCTTTGAAGCTAAACAGGGGTTGTCTCAGTTACTGCTGGCATGGGAAGCCCACTGTGGCTCCAAAAATATCTTCTTTTTTATTATTGACTTTGGAGACTACAACTATACAACTACCAGAATGCAATTCAGCCAAAGGCAAAGAAATGGTCTTTGACTGAGTGCAAAACTTTCAAGGACTGACAGTAGCATGGTTTAAGAAAATAAAATAATTTGGATTCCCATCCATGCAGTAACCAAGAATGACCTTGCTTAGCTTCAAAGCAAAGAAAAAAGGACCAGCCCATTTCTCTGAGTGGTCTTGCAACTTTTTCTCATTTATCGGGCAACATGGCCGGAGGAGGCTGGCCCCTTCCTCACTTTAAAGCAAAGCAGGGGTTGTCCTGGTTACTGCATGGATGGGAAACCTGCCTGGCAATCGGCCATGGCCAGTGATTTTCCACCCCCAATGTCACTTGTGGCTGTATTAGTGCCCGGCCGGGGGGTTGTGGCAGCCTCTCAGCCAATGGGTCGTTCGATAATCCTGCTGCTCCGAGCCTCCTCACGGCTGGATGCCGGCATCTTCCCCCACGGGGAACCAGTTAAGTGGTCCTCCCAACCCCACTTACCATCTTTTCAGTCCATTTTGGGAGGGAAAGCACTGGGAACACTTCTGTTCCCAGCTCCCCCTCTCCCGATCTGCGACAGGCCATCATGGAAAGGAAGAAGGGACTACATGTAGACCCTTCTCTCCTTGCCTTGGTGGCCATTTTTTTGTTTGCTTTTTTCCTATTTTTTCATTGGCCGCCAAAGGGCTTAGGCCTGTAACTATGGGCTCTGGGGCATTACGTGAAGTGGTAATGCCCCCCCTGCTCAGGACGTATTGCTTAAAAAATATCTTTCAGAAAAAAAATGTAACTGCGGGTACTGAACTACACATACTCTCGGCTATCTGTAGCCCTTTATAGCTGCAAATATTGACAAAATGACTGGGAATAAAATGCTTTCCTGCCCCACTAGCCCCACACCAAGTGCCCCCCTCATCTGTGCCAGCTCCTCCCACTCCCCAGATGGCCTCTTCACATACCCTGCCCTCTCCCTTTCCCCCAACAACACACGCTGTTTCTGTGACACAGTTTGCTTTGAGATGTTGGTTATCAGGGGCTACGGAAAGCTTTGTGTTGCAAACTCTTACCCTAGACCCCCTCCAACTCCCACATTTCACTTGGTGCCCTCCAGCCACCCCCTCGCGTGTAGCATGTTTTTTACCTGGAAATATCTTTTTCCCACGTTTCATTTTCCCATATCCTCTGCAATAGCCGCGGATGTCTCTCGCATCGAGAGAATAACCAAGATGGCGGCCATTTAATTTCTAAATACCCCGGTTTTGGTTAAATCACTGAGATACCTCTATCTATTTCTGGGAAGCCCCCCACCCCCCTTCTCCATAAAATATTTAGGAAACTGTTGCATGGAATAACCCCAAACCATGCATGGATCGCGAGTCAACACTTCATGCCCAAGTTGTTTTGGGCTGGTCCAAATCCATCCAGCGGTTTGGGCCCTGCGCTTTGGCAAAAATGTACTTTGTTTGTCTATGGGAAAATGAATGGGAACTAGGCCGCACTTTTGGACAAAAACATTTTTGGGACGCTTAATAGCTTTTTAATTTTTTAACAGATCTTTACAAAACTTTGCAGTCTGGGGAGGCCTCAGAGTTTTTATCCCTTTGATATTTCAGCTAAAACCATTACTTGAATCAAAAGTTAACGATAGAATTTTGAGCGGTTCCTATGGGAGTTCGACTCACCAGCTTTTCTTTTTATTCTTTAATCCGCAAAGTATTCCTAAACCATCACCTTCATGAAACCGAAACCTTAATGTTCCTCTTCCCCAAACACCAAATACACCATCCCCACAAACCTCTGCTCACCTCACTGCCCACCGGAGTCCATTCCGCCCTCTGCCTCCGAGCCGCTCCTCTTCACACCATCTTTCTCCGTCTAAAACCTTGCTGCTGTGAAAGAAGGGAAAACCTGCTCTCTCCCCTGTCACATTGTGGGGCACACACCCCATCGCTGTGGAAGTCACTGCTGGGGTGGGCGTCCAAACTCCCTCCCAAATACTCTGGTGGCCCGACCATCTTCCCTCGCTGTCGTATCCCACCCAAGAAAATGTCCTGTTCCCCTTCTGCCACAGCTGTAGGGGGGACCTCCTTAGCCCTCCCCATAATGTTGCTCGCTGAGGGTGAAGGCACCCTGCCAACTCCCTTCAACTTTATGGACAAACTGAGCCCTCCGACAATGCCCCCAGGGGGACCGTCCATCTCTCCTGTATCCTTCATGAGTGGTGCCCACCCTCTCATACCCCACTCGATGCTCCCAACAACCCCTCCCACTACCTAATCTAGCTCCTCAACCCACCAACAGCATGCTGGCTGCCCCCCTCATATGCCCAATGGAATCCTTGCACCCGTTGCGCCCTCCCGAGTCGTGAGGCGCGGTCAGGAGGGGTTCCCCACTTCCCATAATGACCAACTGTGATGAAACAAACACCGGTCAGGGAACAGGAGTGCCCCCCTGCTAAACTGCGATCCTGGGTGGGAAAGGAAAACTGACCAATTCTCTGTTATAAGCCAATAGTGGAGGGGATCGGAATTCTGACACTGATGCTTGCAATGTCTGCAACACCCTACTAGCCAAACCTTACGTAAATGCACCTCTTATTTTAATTAAGGCCTCATTCCCCAAATTGCTGTGTCAGCATACTAAACATGCGCACCGCCACCCCCCACTGAGCGCCCACCGCCATACCCAAGCATATTGGCATTCCCTCCTGTTCTCTGGCCATCCCGCTTAAACGCCGCCTTTCTGGCCCCTCTAACAGTCTTTTATAAAACTGCCACCCGTTGTCTGCCGGCGGTTGATAACTGGCATGATTTAAAGGCAAGCGGGAGCGGATGGCAGCATCAAGGTAGCAATCTTGGGAGATAAAACAGCACCCACGAGGCCCCACTACCGGCCCGCCTTAAGCGGCGCTGGGTTCCCTGCAACAGGCCGTGAAGTAAATGCGCTCATATTACACGCACGTTTTATTACTTGTGCCGATCGGTAATCCGGCCCCCCTGACAATGGGAGGCCCTAAATTTGTGTCAGCGCCCTCACCCGCCTATGGACAATGAAGGAAGTTCACCCACGAGGCAGGGCTGCTATCTCCCTGCAGGGCAACCCGTTCCTCCTCCCCTTGTCGATCACCACCCCCCCACCCAACGCCTAAATTATTATTTAAAGACCAGCCCTCAAACTTGAACCCCCACCCAACTGCTACGCCCAATACAATACTCCCTGCCCTAGCCCCACCCAGACCGCTCAAGTGAGCCCCCAAAGCCGCCACACACTACCAGAGTAGCGGGGCCAGCCAAGATCCAGGCAACATGGAATGGCGTTAACTTCCAACTGCTCCTGAACCTTCGCCAGCACCCCTATAAATAGAGTAGGGGGCGCTCTAAACCCCAGCACGGCTCGCTGGCTCCCCAGGAAGCAACGCGTACCCCGTCTTCCCTCGGGTCCCCCATCTAGCCTCACTAGGACGCTCAAATCTTGAGATAAATGGATCCTTGCAATTATCAAAGAGTATGCTCTCATGTACTCATGTGACGTACACTGCTCTAGCCCCACCAGCGTTGCAGATGTTCAGTTAGCCAGTTGACAACGTCATAGCAGCTGGAAGGTCACCTTTGTCGGTTTAACAATTTACTGTTGACCAAATATAAACATTACCCAGTCGCCATCGAACCCCAACATGAAAAGCAACCTTATAAGTAAAATCCCCCACAAACTGCTGAGAAGGTCGAGCCCGGCGTTCATGTTTTCAGCTCATTTGGAAGGCCAGAGGTCTCTCCCTAGTCAGTGTTTACAAAGTTAGAAGATGATTTATTTGGATCCACTGTAAACCCAATGGCTGCCTTACATATGTATACCATAAAATAATCTGATATTTCCCTGATCAAAGGCGGGCCTGGATGTGGATATCATTACTGGGAGTGTTTGTGTAGCTGAGGTCACCGTGAGTTGTGTGAAGCGACATGCAGGCCTGTCGAACACATGTTTCCAGACGAGGGAAGGTCAATAAACGTATGAAACAAACTGCAAAGATTCCTTCTATGGAAGGTGACAGAACACGCTTTGAAGTGGGCGAACTTTACGGACGGGAAATGCCAAGTTTTTATGGTGTGTGCTTAGTAGGGGGGGCTAATTGTTTCTAAGTGCTCCCGAATTTTGGCAGATTGGGGAATTTAGGCACAGTCAGATATAGGAATGTAAGGTTGCTTGTATAGTGTTTAAAACTGGCAATAGAGTTTCTAAGCACTACAGAAGCGGGGAACGAAAAAAGCAAAGAATTCAGGAGAGCGTAAGGAAGTAATGCAAAGCTGTAGTGAGTACTTTCGATGACTGAGTAACACATGATAGAGCCCTGAAGCTTCTTCAAAGCACTTTGCAGAAAGAGGAGAGAAGTGGGTAGGTTAGGACGGCTGGAGTGGGTGAGCAGTAGGAGGAGGGAATAGAGTGTGACATTGGGGCTGTAGTCAGGAGCAAATCATGTCAAACTATTGACGTTTGTTTGTTTGTTTGTTTGTTTGTTTATTTAATATGACGCGCAAAACCCAGAGGTAACAGGGCGCAACAGAGAACAGGAAGATAAGATTACATAAAAACTTGGTTACAGGGTAAGACACTATTGAGTAGAGAGCAGAGTATTACATTACGCATAGTCTGTTGCGAGGCCATATGTACAAATATACATTAGCAATTTACATATCAGCAGGTCAGTTTATATACATATATACAGTCAGGTTGGCTAGGGATTGCTGTTACGATGCGGGGTTCAGTCAAGGGGGTCGTTGGATCGTAACCAAGTGAGAGTGTTTCGCCTAAAGCTATGGTACGTTTGGTCGGTTCTGATGTTGAGTGGGAGAGCATTCCAGTGTTGGGCTGCTATGACAGGGAAACTGCTATCGCCCGTTTTCTTTTGTCTGAATTTGGGTACCTGTAGGCTGTAAGAGTTGGTTGTTCTGGTGGGTCGGATGGAGATTCGTTTTACTATTCTGGTTGCGAGGTATGGGGGGCTGCGTTGTTTAAGCATTTGAAGGCGAGTGATGCCGTTTTAAGTGAGATGCGGTCGCAGATTTTGAGCCATTTGTGTTCTCTTCTTTTGTTGGATATGTGTTCCTTGTGTGGTAGGTTAAGGGCTGTTCTGAGTGTGTTATTTTGTAGTGTTTGAAGTTTGTCGGTAATGTATTTGTTGGCTCCTAGGTACATAGCATTACAATAGTCGAGTCTGGATAGTATTAGGGCGTTGGCGATGATGATGCAACTTGCTTGGGAGAGGAATGCTCTACTTGCCCTGATGAGTTTGCATGTAAAGGCGGTAGAGGATGCTAGTGAGTTTACTTGTTTTTTTAGTGACAAGGCTGAGTCAAGGTGGGAGCCTAGGGTTTTCACTGATTTGACGACTATGATGGAGTTGCCGTCAATGTTAAATGCCCTATAGTCGGAGCTGAGTTTTTTTAGGTTGGTGTTGGAGCCGAGGAGCAGGATTTCGGTTTTCTCATCATTCAGTCATAGGCCATGTGTGGCCATCCATGCCTGAATGATGAGGTATATTTTGTTTACAAAGGCCGTATCTGAGTCAAAGTTGCCCGAGAGGGGTATGAGGATCTGGGTGTCGTCAGCATAATTAGTATATGTGACACCCAGTCTATCCAACCTGTCAAATAGGGGCTTGGTAAAGATATTGTAGAGGGTCGGGGAGACGCAGGAGCCCTGGTGTACACTGCAGGTTATTTTGATAGGGTCTGCTGATGCTGCTGAGGAGAAGACTCTCATGGTTCGATTGTCCAAGAATGATTGGATCCAGGCTATGATCCAATGGGAGATGTTGATGGGAGTAGAGAAGCTTCGGTGTTGTGGTTCCCTCCTGGTTCACCGCAGCGGGCCTCCTCAGATGCCGGGACCACCCGGCATGCACAGCAGACACTGCGTCCATGCAGTGTGGAGACCGCACGAGGCACCCTGCACACTGCGGAACACCGGAGTGGGTCATCAGAGCTGGGGCCACCAAGAATACATCAGCCTTGGCCTTGCGGGCACCCAGGCCGGGGCTGTCGCCATAGCCATGAACACACAGCATAGAAAAAGACAGTGGGATGGTGTTGCCCAGCAGGGGCACTGTCCGGATGCAGGGACACGATAGAAGGCCTTCTGCAGCCGGCGTGGCACCAGCATGGTGCTCACAGTAAACACGCCAGAGTCAGTTCTCAGTCGACGGACGAGCCAGAACTGGCTCGTCCAATTTATTGAATGGGTCACATGGTTACCACCATGTGACCCAGGTACGAATCCTTTGGAGCTACCATGCTCCCAGGAGGGGTGACATGCAACACTCGGGGGGCTTTAAATCAGCAGTTGTCCAAGTGTTGGCGTGCAATGCAAGAAATTGGTTATTCTCCGGGATTGTGGGGGACATTTTAGGGGAAACTGTCTGACACTGGTGCCTAGAGTGAGCGAAAAAGGAGCCTGTGGTTGCAATGAAAATACTCTCATGAAAAAGAGCAGCAACTCCCTTACTTCAAAAGCTATTCCATTTCAAAAGTGGAAAAACAATAATATATCGGGGAGACGGGGATTGGCCAGAGTTAGAGCTGGTGGGTTGCTAGAAGATCCAAGGAACACAACTTCGGGGGCAAGCGCAGGAGGGGAGAGGAAGTGCAGGCTTTTGGGGGATCGAAGGAGAACACAATGCTGAGGACAAGGTAGCAATCACCCCTTTACATGTGTTAGAGAGGGACAGTGGCTGAGGAAAAGCCCCTCCCCGTTTCTAACAAGGAAAAGGGGACAGGGCAGAAGCAGGAACAGAGAAAAGCAGCACCAGAAGACCAATTCAGTAAAGACCCACGTGGGAGAAGAAAGCACGGGTAAGACATGGAAGCTTGGCTAACCATGGGGAAGCACGTCATTGCTGTTACTCATAAAACTGGGCTCAATTACAAGAAAACGGGGAGCCAATGGGCACTCCACCGCGGGCAGTGTTGTGGTAGCCCATGGACTTCCGGGCAGGCGCACCAAGTGCTTGAGTCACCAGGCAAACACCTGCTCTGCTGGCATGCAGAGGGTAGACCACAGGGGGCATCCATCCGGATCACCGGAGCCACATACCTTGGCTGGGGGCACCCAGCACACAGCAGCCTCGGCGGTGGGGGCACCTAGGCCGAGGCTGCAACCATAGCCATGATCACATGGCAGTTCCAGTCCAGTGGGACGGTGTTGCCCAGCAGGGGCACCGTATAAATGTCGGGGCACACAGACATGGCCTCAGCAGGCTGCACAGTACCAGCATGGTGCCAACAAATACACGCAGGAGTCAGCCTTTGATCGACTGACGAGCCGGAAACGGCTTGCCCCTTTTATTGGTTTGTTCACATGGTTACTACCATGTGACCATTACACAAATCCTGGGAGCTACCATGCTCCCAGGAGGGGTGACATACAACAGGCAGCATATATCTTTGCACAGGCCCTCCACAATGGGAGGGGGTGGGGGTCAGATTGAATTTATGGAGGTCATAGTTGGTACTTCTATGATTCCCATTCTTTCTGTGAACAGACAAAACAAGAGGAAGTAGGAAGTAGAGTGTTGACCAGCACTGCATGACCTTGATCAAGCCAGGATAGGATCGCACGTCCCTAGTTTCACAGACATTAACTTAACCACAAGGCCTTATCTACCTCCCCAGCCCCCATTCCCCATGACATTTTTCAGTGTTGCTTTCTGCAGCCGGTAGATATGGACCTAGAAAAAGGCAGCACAAATGTGAGAGGAGTTGCTTAGTGACTTCCCATCTTTGAAGTCTTTGGGGTACGGCATAGAAAAAGGTGGGAAGACAATGGGAGGACCTTCTTAACGACGTGCCAAGCTGAGGTCTTCTGGGGTAAAAAGGGACTATGTGTTGTGACCTTTAAGGACGACAGGAAGCTTCAGTGGGTTCTAACTGTCTTTATTGCAAGACAAACAGGTGAACATAAACTTGTCCTCGTGCAGGCAGGGGAATTACTCACAGTTCAGTTCAGGGCCTCTCAGTTACTTCACTGGGGCTAGGTGTGCACAAGGATGGCACGCTGTAAGCTTCTAGGGCCCCCATGTGGCCTCCTGTGGCTTTGGATTTATGCCCTGGAAGCAGGATCATCAGGCTCTTCAGGGCCTCGGTTTGATGGCTCATTATCAGGAGCAGCGCTGTGGGTCGACCGCTTGGTCTGGCGCTTCGCCAACACTGGCGGGAACGTTTTCTCGCAGAGCGCGGGTTCGCGAGATCTCGTTATGCCGAGATCTCGGAAGACCACGCTCCCGCGATCATGTGATGTCCCCACACACCTCCCTTGCTGGAAAAAGGATAGACGGTCATTCCATGACAAAGTCTGCAAACTTGCTGGGCTTCCTTCTCTCTCTCTGGGGTCTACTTAGATCTGGACATGGGGCAGGACTGCGGGAACACTCTTGGGGAGGTGCAGGTGATTCGGGTTCTCCTTGTCTTACTCTTCGCTGTGACTCCCTGATTGGGGTTGTAGAGTTGGGGCTTGAGGGCTCGTTGCCGTAGTGTGACTCCGAGGTATCTCTTTCTGACAGGCGAGGGTTTTCGGATGTCTCCTGGTGGTCTTGATCTTCTCTGGCTTCCCAGTGTGGCTGTTCAATTGGTCCTTTCCTGCGGTACATGGCCACCCTTTCTAGGTTCCATTTCCTTCCGTCACTGGTGCAAATGTGGTTTGACCCTTTCTCCAGGACTTCTATGGGACTGCTGTATCTGGAGCCAGTCAAAGTGTCTTTGTGGGGGAGGCGTATCTTTACTAGGTCGCCTTTGTTAACTGCTGTGTGGCAAGCGGCTCGACGCAGGTCCCCTTGAGCCTTCATGGCTTCTTTGTTACGCTGCATGCAGAAAACTCTGTCTTCTTTGTCCACGTCTTCGTCAGCTCTCACTTGATGGAGCCAAGGTGGTACCAGTGTGGATGCTGCCCTTCTCCCCCTTAGCAGATGGAATGGCGAAACACCGGTGACAGCGTTGGGGGTGATGCGGTGGTCTGCTACGGCTTCCTTGACTGTCTTGTCAGTACAAGCATGCCTCGGGCCTAGACCCGTGTCTAGACCCGAAGCATGCGCCAGTTGCAGCGCCCCTTTGATGAAACGGTTTGCCCGCTCGACCAGGCCATTGGCCTGTTGGTGGTGGAGACTTGCTCTCCGCTGTCGAATGTTGTTGAGTTTGAGGAATTTCTCCATTTCTCGAGAGACCAGCTGGACCCCGTTGTCCGTGACAATTTCTTCTGGGAGACCTTCCCGCTGGAATATGGAGGTGAGTGCTTCGATGACTGTGCTTGTGGTGATGTTTGAAGTGAAGTCAACTTCGACCCATTTGGAGAAATAGTCGACCATGACTATCCCGTATTTGTGTTCTGGGGGCATGCTGTCCAGAGGCCCAATGAAATCCAACACTAGTTTGCGCCACACCCCTTTGGGGACTTCAGTGGGCAGCATGGGGGCTTGCCTCTCGGCTAGCCGCTTGTCACTGTTGGTGCATTCATAGCACCTTTCGACCATTTGTCATATGTCCTGGTCCATGCCTGGCCACCAGTAGGCGTCGCGTATCCTGCCTCTGGTCATGTTGCATCCCAGATGGCCTGAGTCTGCTCTGCACAATATCACTTTTGCGAATTCCGCTGGGCGGGATAACTTGGTCGCCTCTGAGGATGAGACCGTTCATGGTGGTGATTTCCTCGTTCACCTTCCAGTAAGGACGAAGGCCTTCAGGGATCGCTTTTTCGTCGGGCCACCCTTCGTGGACCCAGGCTGCTACGCACCGTAGGGCTTTGTCCTGCTCGAACTCCTCCTGCCAGTGGCGTTCACTCAGGTCCATGTACTCGTCGTTCTTCAAGTCACCGATGGAGGCTACGACACATTCATCTTCCAAGAATGTGGTACCAGGGGCGCTTTGGTTCAGGAGCCTGGACATGCAGTCTGCTTGTGCGTTTTTCCAGCCCGCATTGTGGGCTATCTCATATGTATATTCTTGAAGCTTTGTGGCAATCCTGGCTAGTCTCGGGGTGGCAGTCTTGGTGCCGCCCGGGCTCAACATGTGAATGAGGGGTTTGTGGTCGGTGACCAGCCTGAATTTCGTGCCCCAAACATAAGATCTGAAGTAGTCGACGGCCCAGGCACATGCCAACATTTCTTTCTCAACGGTGGAGTAATTCTTCTCTGATGATGATAGGGCTTTTGATGCAAACGCCACAACATTTTCAGTGTCTCCCTTCTTCTGGGTCAGGGTGGCCCCCAGCCCGTATGCGCTGGCGTCTGTGGTAATGCAGGTGTCCCATTCAGGGTTGAACGGTTTCAGGCATGGTGCGTGTAGAATTCTCCTTTTGATTTCACAGAAAGCTTCATTTTTCTCTGGGCCCCAGGAGTAGGCTGCCCCCTTCTTCAGAAGCTCCCACATGGGGACGTGGTTTCGTAGAACCTTGGGACGAATTTAGCATAGTACTCGGCTAGGCCCAGGAACAAGCGTAGTTCTTCTCTGGACATTGGGGCCGGGCATCTGTTATGGCCTCCATGAGGTTCTTCTTGGGGCTGACCCCTTCGCTAGAGATGCCGTACCCAAGGTATTCTACCTTGCTCACTCCAAACACGCATTTTTCGTGGCGTAGATGAACGCCCGCCTCTTGAAGCTTGCTCAGGACTGCCCTGAGTGCTTTCTCATGGGTCTCGTTGTCCTTGGCATACACGAGAATGTCGTCTTGAAAGAACGAAACATTTGTGAGTCCTTTAAGTAGAGAGCTCATCATCCTCTGGAATGCGGACGCTGCCGACAACAACCCAAATGGCATGCGGGTATATTGAAAGGTGCCCAAAGGAGTGATGAACGCTGTAAGGGGGCGTGAAGATTTGTGTAGAGGAATCTGGTGATAGGCGTCACGCATGTCCAGCTTTGAGAAGATTGCCGCCTCTTTCATCATGAGGACAATTTCGCTAATGCTGGGGAGCGGACTACTATCCGTGACGACCTCTAGATTCAGGCTTCTCAGGTCGATGCACATCCTGAGGTCGTTGCTGGATTTCTTTTTGACTAACACCACTGGACTCAGCCACTCTGAGGATTCCACGGTCTCGATTGTTCCTTCTTTGACCATCTTCCGAAGGTGGTCATCCAACGCAGGTCTCGCCGTGGCAGGTACTGCCCTGACTTTGTGTTTCACAGGGACCGCATTGGGTTTAAGGCGAATATTGTGGACAAAGTTTTTCACACTCCCTGGGTTCTCGGAAAATAGGCCCAGGAAAATCTCCTTTAAATTTTGTGCTGCTCCTGAGGAGACCATGAGTACCTGTTCCGTAGTGCAGGGATCTAGTTTTATACTGAGTTTATGTTGATCGTCCCATCCCAACACGGCTGGGCCCTTGGGTGAGAAGTACACTTTGGTGGTGGTAGACCTCCCTTCGAATTCGATCTGGGCTCTGATGTAGCCTAGGAGGTTGACCGTTGCACCTCCGAACACCGTCGGTTTTTGCCTGGTCATTCTGATTTCTACTTGTGCTTGTCCCATCATCTCCTTATACGTGTTGATGGGAAGGATTGTGAGGTCAGATCCTGAATCTGCCATGACACATGTTTCCATTCCATCCACTTTGATGGTGCAGTGGGGCTTTTCCCTCCTTGCATGGGGGGCGTTGACCATGACGACCATGGGTCTGTCCTGTAGTTCGTCATCATCGCTTGAATCGCGGTCGCCATCGACACGGGAAACGGTTTTCTCCCGCCACGTACATGCCAGGGCCACGTCACCAATGCGTCCGCACTTGGAGCACTCCTTATTCCTGATGGGGCAGTCGCGATCATTCGCCATGTGCTTGGTGCTGGCGCATCTGTAGCATTTCGGCACGTCCTTTTGCCTGGGGCCTTTGTCCCTGGAGCTGTCGCGGGACTGCTTGTCTCTGCGCCCTCTCCACTGTAGCGCTGCAAGTTTGGGTACGGGCAGGTGACTTTCCACCTCTTTGCGTCTGCTAGCGGTTTCTTATTCCGCCCTGGTTATTTGGATGGCCTTGTCGAGGGTCACCTACTTTTCTTGGATGAACTTGTCCTGCACTTTCCTGGAGTTAGTGTGAACGACAGGCATGTCGCAGATAACTTGTTCTGCGTTTTCGCCAAAGGCGCAGAGAAAAGCCAGCTCCCTCATCCTGGTGATGTAGTCGTCCACGGGTTCGTTCCCTTCCTGTTTACGGGTGTATAACGTCAGCCTGTGTAGTACCACGTTCTCCTTATTGGTGAACCTCTTCACAATGCGACGAGTCGCCTCCTTGTAGACATCGTCGTCGTCGTCGACCACTGGAATGGCTCTTAAGCTGGCAAATATGCGCTGACCTTCAACCCCCAATGCATTCAGCAGCATCGCCCTCTTCCTGGCAGGGGCATATCTCATGCCGCCCACAGCCTCCAGATAGGTGGAGAAAAGGGGCTCCCACTGCATCCATGGAATTGCCGGGGTCCCTGGTGGGGGGAGAAATGCAGGGGGCGGTGTGGCGCCTTGCATGGTGGGCCCGTGGGTCTTTTGACATCCTCGTCGCCAATTATGTTGTGGCCTTTAAGGACGACAGGAAGCTTCAGTGGGTTCCAACTGTCTTTAATGCAAGACAAACAGGTGAACATAAACTTGTCCTCGTGCAGGCAGGGTAATTACTCACAGTTCAGTTCAGGGTCTCTCAGTTACTTCACTGAGGCTAGGTGTGCACAAGGATGGCAGGCTGTAAGCTTCCAGGGCCCCCATGTAGCCTCCTGTGGCTTTCAATTTATGCCCTGGAAGCAGGATCATCAGGCTCTTTAGGGCCTCGGTTTGATGGCTCCATATCAGGAGCAGCGCTGTGGGTCGACCGCTTGGTCTGGCGCTTCGCCAACACTGGCGTGAACGTTTTCTTGCAGAGCGTGGGTTCGCAAGATCTCGTTATGCCGAGATCTCACGAGACCACGCTCCCGCGACCATGTGATGTCCCCACACACCTCCCTTGCTGGAAAAAGGATGGACGGTCATTCCATGACAAAGTCTGCAAACTTGCTGGCCTTCCTTCTCTCTCTCCCGCGATCATGTGATGTCCCCACACTATGCTTTGCTTTTTCTTTCATTGCAAAAAAAGCCAAAGTGTAAATCTCTGATGAAGGCCCAGGGGGGCAACATAGAAGTTAGGAATGACAGACCATGTGAAACCTATGGGAATACATCTTCAGCAGGAGCACAGCAACCGACCCACCATCAAATTAATTCAAATGGACCAGTCTTTCCCAATATAACCTGAATCCCTTGCCTCCAAACCCACCTATCCTCTTTCTTTCTCCAGTTTCTTCCAGGTGTACCCCAGGGACATCATTTGGGGTTCACCTGCGACCCCTGTGGTCTCCCTTGCTACCGTGGTCTCCCTGGTTAACCCTAAAAATAAAATAATAATAATACTATATATTTTTTTAATTTAAGCTCCTGGGCTTTGGCTCTTTGTTTCCGGAGTGGCTGCCTGATTCGTTCAGGCCTCTTAAAAAATCAGGGGTCCACAAGTCTAACACTTTGAGCAGTGACCCTAAATAAGAAAGAATAGGAATAACAAATAATTTGTCTTTCTGGAATTCTATACAATAACTGCTAGACTCCTTATAAGTTTATTTCTGGCACAATGCAGGGAGTGAGTGACTGATTTAGTCTGTTCTTAAACAACAAATTCACAATGCAGACTAACACTTCCAAAAAGCATTTAGAGTAGAATAAGCATCCATTTCTATGTATTTTGCTTTTCGCAAGTTGCAGTAATAGCATATTGTTCTGCCGTTGTCTCTGTTACGATCATCACAAGACATTCCATATCCGTGTCCTCGGTCACTTGACAAAATCCTTGTGCCTAAAAGCTTGTGTAAAGTGCAGAAATGTTTGACCATAGCACATAAATTGGCCCTTGATTTCCTTGTACCACAGCTAATGCTTTGTTGTCATGTGTCCATGGCATGCTGTTCAAGATGTTTGTTTGCATGTATTAGGTAACGAGTGCCCAGAGTACATGATGCTGTGTGAGTGCGCTGTTTTCCCTGCGCTACTCTAAATTCTTTATTACACAGTTATGAACCCTCCCAATGGTATGTATTTTGCCAGCCACTGAAGCCTCAAAGGTAGATCCACGCAGGCTTGGCATGTGGCCAACATTGCACCAGCCATGCAGATGAACTAGCCTGCTGTTAAATCTCAGTTACCAGTTTAATGGTATCCACTACAAAGTGTAATTTCCTTCCTGACTTTGAGAACATTTAGACATGTCATTTTACTATAGCCGGAACAATAGCTATAGTCGGTAAGATAGCTCAGTAGGTTGAGTGCTCGCTGTTGTGATTTGTGTGTGATCTGTAGGTTGCAAGTTTGAATCCCGGCAAGTCCAACTCAGCCTTTCATTCTTCTGAGGTTGATGAATGAGTACCAACACAGGCTGGGTGATATTGTATGTATATTTGTTCTATATAAAGCGCTTTAGCGTCAATGCTTTATAATGACACTTAATTATAATTTTGCCTTGTACGTCTGCTTGCATTCACAGTAATTTGGTAATATAGGCCTATACACACTGATATTAATGATACATATGGTGATCCATTCTTGTATGAAATGTTTTTCTCATTACAGTGATATCATAACCATATTTTTCGTAGTGTACTTAGGAACAATGCTATGTGATGCCACGTCCTGTTTTGTCAAAGGGTGAAAGGTTGTGTTCCATCACTTCCCATGATGTCACTTCGGGGTGGGGTCAAATGGCATCACTTCCTGCGATGTCATCAGAGGTCAAGGGTCATGTGATGTCACTTCCACTGCCCCAGGCATTTTGGTGAAATGATATCCCTGGTGTACCTTTAAAGGTATATCCTTCTAATTATATTCATATTTTTGTACTCTGTCACTGTACCCCCTGGCTGTTTAGCGCTCCCTTGCTTCAGAGCTAGGTTTGTTGTATATAAAACCCAGCACATACATGCCTGCAGAGTCAATGACATGAGGTACCCAGTGTATGTAACCTTAAACATGAGAGTGGCGCTAGTGAGTCGCTGTACTAGAAAGCAATGCTACTCTTCAAATATGCTGCATGAGGGATCAGGGTCATCTGACACCACCATTCTTCTTGTGGTGAAACACTGCGCCTGCTACGCCCACTGCACCCTTTCCCCTTTGTTTGGCCTGTCTCACTTGCCCTTTTCTGTCCTTCTCTGGATGTGGGAGAGCTTCCTGACCACACCCCACCCCTTTTTAAGGTAAGGAACACCACTATAAACAATGCAGCAGTAAGATGAGCCGTTACCTACCTTAATGGCCCACAGAAACCTGCCTCTACAACAGTACACACACTATTCTTGTATTTGAAGGCCCACATAGTTGTATAAAAAAAACTGGACCAGCTGGCAGTATGCCTTTTTATTTCACTGCGTATATATAAATACATGCGCAGTGTACTGATAATTCAACCCATTTATCTACTTCAGAATCCCACACAATACCTGTGATGATATACAGCCACTGTCAAAGCACCATATTCCTGACCAGCCTCCTCCTGGCCCATTCCATTGCTGGTTAAGAGCTCTTCCAAGACATCATTGCCTTGAACTATAGGCCCCTGCCAACCCAGTACTGATAAGCCAAGTACCTCAGCCGATGCAGCGGTTTTCTGATTGGCTGTTTCTCTTCTATGCCAGAATCGGAGAACCCACAGTAGCAATCTGAATCCTAACTGTGTGTCATTACAGGACTTTTTCTTTAATGTCTGCACCTGCATGTCAACTCCTGGGTCTCAAACTTTCTCAACATTTGATGCCCCATTATAAACCGTTTAATCACAGATATCAACCAACAGATCAAAAATGTGTGATCCTGTGCAGCTCACACCATCCTTTTCCTTCAATTTCCTCATCAGTAGAAATTGAGGGCTCTTAGAAATGGGCTTCTCGCCAGAATGAGACTAGCTGTGTGGAACCCTTTAGGGTAGTGGTGTTAACAAAATGTTCATGTTTTCAGTATTCTGGATACTTGATGGTGTTACCATGCAGGAGAGCCACGCAATTGAATACTATTAAATTGTTAGATCAAGTGTCAGCTTATTATGGAACACCTCTACAGATTCAAAGTGACAGTGGATCACATTTTAAAGGAAAACTGATTCAAGACTATTGTCAGGAAAAGGGTGTTGAATGGATCTTCCACGTCCCGTATTACCCTGAGGCTTCGGGATTGATTGAGAGAATTAATGGTTTGTTGAAAGAACAGTTACAGTAAATTGGTGAAGGTAATCTGAAAGGGTGGCGTGAGCGTGTTTTGGATGCAGTGCAAGTATTGAATAACAGACCAATTGCCAATGGTGAGACACCATTAATGCATATGTTAACGCCATACTTACAAATGAAGCCACACAGAGCATTTGAGACATGCCACCTGGGGTTCTAGCTCCTTATCGAGCCACACCAGAGTCTGCAGAGGTGGATTTACACGTGAGGGAAGAGATTAGACTGGAACCCAGAGGAATTAGTGTTATCGACACAGGAATTGGAGTGCAAATTCCATCAGCACATATGGGATTAATTGCCCCTAGATCTGGATTAGCATTGAGAGGAATCCAGATATTGGGAGGGATTATTGATGCCGATTATCAAGGAGAGATACAAGTGATCCTAATCAATAGTGGTGAGAACATGCTAACTATCCATAAGGGCGATATGGTGGTGCAATTAATTGTTTTACATGTAAAGTTGTCTATGTTAAACAAGGGAGAGCAACCCAATTTGATAACTACACGTGGGGATAAAGGTTTTGGCTCATCAGACAAAATGGTTCTGGGAGCGAAAGTTTCGATTGAGAAACCAAGTGGTCAGCCGGTTCTGGCAGATGTAATTGCATCAGGGGAGGGCCAAGTTATTCTAGTAATAGAACCAGGGAAGAGAAACTTGAGTGATGTTCCTGAAAACAAATGTTATTTATGTGAGTGATGTACTTCACTGATATCTTGTTTTTTTTTCTTAAAATTTTGTTTTCCAGACCCTGTGGGTACTGTTTGAGCTTGTGGATTTGTAAGGGTCAGGGGATATGCGGGAAATGGAGGCGAGTGTCTCAATGTTGCAGCTGAATTCGACGATCTGGATGATGACTGACGCTTTCATGTTACCATGCTGCCTGCTGCCGGTTCCACCGCGTGGTATTGTGACTCCTGGAGGAAACATCGTTCACATGGGCGTGATGTTTTGCCCCCTTCCGTGACTTCCATGTCTTTGGTGTAGCATAGCTATGCTGCAATTGTGGAGCAACCTGAGAATGTCTGGGTCTTTTTGGGCCGTCGTGTGCTAAACATATCACACTTCTGCTTGGCTGATGTTCATGATGCTGCAAATTTGATTTCGACGTGACTTGTGGCGGTGCCTACGCCGGCCGCTATGTTGCGGCATGTTTACAGAGTACTGCATAATGATTCTCTCATGGAGGATTCGGATGTCAGAGGCTCTTTTTCTGTCTCTGAATACTGCAAATTGTGCATGGACATTGAATGCAAATGGAGAAATATGACCTGTATTATCACTTACAATATTGCTCCTGCTGTTTGTTTCCTAATGACTTGTGATCCACAGCGCATTGGCAAATGTCATCAATTGGACTTGACCAATGCTCGAAGCAGCACTGACTTTGAAAAGCGGTTATGTACACAATCTATGTCTGTTTGTACTGATCTGTCTAATGACACGTTCTGTAATTTTACTGTTTTAGCAGCCAGTCATATTTGCCATGTTATGCTTCCTACTGGTTGGCTATTTTCCTGCGGTAATATTACCTGCTCCTATATTTCTGCTAACATTTCTGGTGGCCCTTGTGCCTTGACACGCCTTGGCTTGATGATGTTTCCTTTGCCGCCAGCTATTCGTCGCTATACGCGTGCTGTTCATCATATAGCCCTGTCCCCTGACTGTGATTCTAATGTGCGTTTGTTGTCTGAAGCTGAAGTGTTAGCAATTGCACTTTCCTTGGTGGGGGGTTTTGGTTTAGCTGCTGGGGGCTATACTTCCATGATTAAGTTGGCTTTTGTGATCCTGAAAGGACTTTATGAAACCTCTCAAGCTTTGACTGAGCTGCTGTTAGACAACAGAAATTTTAGAAAAGCTATTTTGCAGAACATGGCTGCTATTGATTATTTGTTTTTGAAGCACAATTTGGTTTGCAGTGCTGTTGAAGGGATATGTTGTTTTGATTTGGATGATCATTCCCGTACTATTGAAAAGCACATTGGACCTGATTTCCCAAGTCATTCAAGATCAAGGCGGGAGCTGGTGGGATCAGGTGTTTTCATGTATTCCAGGGGCATTGCGTTATATTACATTATTTTCGTTCATTGGGATATGGCAGTTGATTGTCCAAAGGGTAGAGTGTAATGCGTGTGCGAAAATGAGCTAAAACATTCTGCTGGTGCACAGCCATTTTGTTTGTTTGTTTATTTGTTTTATTAATTGTATTGCGCACCAGACCCGTGGGTATCAGGGCGCATTTCATAAGACAGCTTGAAGCTTAGTTACAAATAAGTACATATACATAATACAGAGTATAAAATACAGGGTACAGTGAAGGCACATAGGCATAAAATACATAATAAAATACAAAATACGTTTTTAGTAACGCAATGTCATAAACAAAGGTCTCACAGGAGAGGAGTCAAAGGTTGTCTGGAGAGGGTCTGTATGGTTACTTGTCTGAGTCCTTGAGCCAATTTATGAGATTCTGCCGGAACTGTGGGTAGGATTGATTTTTTGGAATTTTGGAAATTCACTTCCAAACCGCAATGAAAATCTTCGTTTCTGTGAGCTCAGTGAGAAGGCAGACATTAATTCTGCAAGGGTTGCAAGATTATATTATGAAACAGATGAGTTCACAATAAAGGATAGTTGTTGTATCATTCGTTCAAGAACGAGCCGTTCAAGGGAGTTGGAGATGTGCAGGTGCATTGATAAGGGGTGCTGGGAACGAGCGTGCAGGAGACAAACTGGGTTTTTCCACTACTGACTGGATTTTTCCTCTCTTTGCTTCCCATGCTTGCTGTCTGTCCTTCGGCCGGGGACGGTTGGCAACCTAAGAAGAGAGGTACCCTGATGCTAGAAAGAGTTGGAACCCCGGGTGATGAAGTCTTGCTGAGAGGCAGGACGCTCGGCTCCAGACTCCGTTAGCACATGTGATCTCTCTGTCTAACTGCCTTGGGACTGGGTAGTGTTGTTGTGGCTGAGATGACGTTTTCTTCTGCAACTGCACTAACAGTGATGTAGACCTTTGTACAATCATTCTTGCTTGTGTGTGTTTATGTATAACCAATTGCATTTATTCCACTATTTAGCTGTATACCTATGAAACGTGAATAAAAGAGCTGTAAAGAGAAAGTTTACTTGGTCGCCCACAGCACTGCATTAACCAATGGCTTCTTCCTTTGAATGAATGGAAAAATCAAGGGAATTGCTGACATTCCAGTGAATCTGTTCCTTTCAGTCATGGCTTTATAGGACAGCTAGGTCAAGTCAATGTAGCCCAAAATTTCCAAGATCAGAGGGTGATAAAGTCTGGTCTGCTCAATGGACGTTGCGGCACTGTTTCCATGTGTTATTGTGTATGTACATATAAATGTTGTTTGAACAAAATGTATGTCAATGGAGGGGCTGGGTGCATTTGTTAGTGAATGAGTGAGTGTGTGCAAGCATATGTGTGTTGACCTTTGTGTCTGAATGAATGATAAATAATGCATTGTTTGTATGTTCTGGGTGGAATGACGTTTGTGAATGCTATGTTGTGCCACTGGGTGCATGGAAGGCCCGGCTGAAGATGTGTGAGGGTCCAATTGAATTTTAAAAATATGCCACCAGCCAGTCTTATGAAAGTTATAACAGAGCGTCTGCAATGGACTCTTGTGGTGTAGTAGTTTAGTGTTATCCCTCAGAGCCACGATCCACTGTTCCTCCACCCCGCCCCTTTCCTTCAGTTGTCATGTCCCCTCCAACATTTTCAGCAACATTACTCCACTGTTAGTATCGTCTAAAGGCGCACACGGAAATGCCTTCACACGTCAAGCGGAAACTGTTGAAGTACCTGCTGTGAGTAACCAACACTTGTTTCACGAGGTGCCTAAAGCCAAATTAAGCAATGCACAGCAAGTCAGACTTGTTGCAAAGGCCTAGCATTGCACAAGGGTAGAGGGTCTGCAACCTTTGGCTTTCCAGATTTTTTTGACCACAACTTCCATTTGACAAGCACAGTCCATGGTAAAGGGTTAAGGGAGACGTAGGCCAAAGCATCTGGAGAGCCACAGATTGCAGACCCAAGTAGGGACTCTTTCACATATGTGTGATACTAATTATGAAATACCACAAATTCAGAAATTCGACTACAGCATGCAGAGTTTGTAAAGACCCACTCCCTTTATGGAATTGCTGCGGCAAGTGCATTAAAAAAAGAGCATACATGTAATAAATTACAATTACTACGTGCATTAAAAATGTTGCCGGAAGCACACATTTTTAATTTCCTGGATTGTAAGAAATGAAAACACATTTAATTCCATCCTTGTACATGGGATTCAAGTGCATGCATGCCAGCAGCTGCTCACACCGCTGCTTTTCTGAGAGAAGATACAGAAGGATCGGTAACGACCCATTGGTTTATTAGGCCTATCACTGCATCTGTTCACAACAGACATTGGGCCTCATTACAACCCAGGCGGTAAGTTACCGCCTGGGTTGTGACTTTACCGCCATGGCATAAACTACGTTTACGCCATGGCGGAATGGGGATTTACCGCCCCATTCCGACCTTGGCGGGGCGGTAAATCCCCATGTCCCATTTACGCTTCCCCATTCCCATTTTTGCCCCATAGGGCATAATGGGAGTGGGGAAGGCGTTAATTACGCCACCGTAAATTACGGTGGCGTAATTAACTCCATGGTCCCTTAGCGCCATGGATTTTAACACCTGCTAAAAGCAGGTGTTAAAAGCGCCATGGCGTTAAGGGACCTCGTAATTGGCGGTAAGGGGTCGGCGCAGCTAACGCTGGCGTAAACCCCTTACCGCCAGGGTCGTAATGAGGCTTCATATCACATTTGTAAACATTTGTGAGCCTGGTAACACCATGCACCCCCACCACAGGATTTTCACAATTGTACAATTGTACACCTGTTGGAGGAGTGATAGAAAAGGGACAAAAAGCACATATTGTTAATGTTATTGCTAATGTTAATGGTTACTTGTACTGCACACTATCACCACTGGAGTGGTCCCCTGGCGCTCTGGGGGATCTGAAAAAGGACGGTGTGAAACAAGGAGGCTGTGGTAGTGGTCAGTAGGGTGCAGTGGGAAGATAAAAATGAGATATGATGTTCTGTCGGCAGCTTCTGTTCCGTTTGCGCCATTCGCTGAGCTTAGGTGCGATTTTCAAATCTGAGTGATTCCCATGTGCTCTTGTGCATGGTTATGATTTGTTTGTATGTTGTTCCAGTGAAGCCTTTTGTGAATAGGGGGGAGTGATTTTTCACCTCAAGCAGATGGGATGCGCTTGCACACCCCTTTTTCTTGGCTTAAAAAATGTGCTGTGTTTCTATCCATACAGTTTGTAAAAAATAAATACAGAAAACATAGAAATGTAATGGATTTGCATTTGGGAATCCCTGTTCACACTCCTGGACTATTTTCCCAATGCAGTATTAACAATGATTACAACAGATGGAGGCCAGTTCAACAAGTGGTTACTAGGAGTAACTTGTGTTTGTCTTGGAGAGAGACTATTTGATTCACAAAGACGTTACCAGTGGTACCTCTGACTTACTCCTGACGTAACCTTCTCTTTCCAAGGGGAGGGTATCGGTCAGAGCAGGGGTCTCATATTTGATATTCAATACAGGTGCAAAATTCAATCCGTTCACCCCTATCCCCAAATTAGCAAGCAACAGAGCTCTATCCCTTCCCAAGTGGAAACAGTGCATTTTGGAGCACATTTTACAGAAGGAATTCTAAAAAGCCTACTGGATTTATAGGTCGATCTCAACATATAATATCTCAGCAACAGTCACACAACGTACTATGGTACCTTACATCTTTCTGTTTTGTGGACCATCACTCAACTTTAAAGAATTCAACATTGCAGCGAGATCCCTGATGTCACTGCATTAGCAACAGTGCAGTTCGTGTACATGCCCTGAAGCCTATCGTGGAGTATCTCCTGTTGCTTTGACAATGAGTGAAGTCTCATTTGAGAAGGACAGTCGGCAGCTGAAGAGTGTAAACATCTCTGCGGGGGAAAAAGTGTGGTTGCTGCCCCCATTGATACACAAGCAAGGGGGCAGTTCCCCCCATTGCCCCATGTCATCGAAACATCTGTGTGAATCAGACCAAAAGTATTTCAAGTACTATCTGCTTTCACTGTTACCATCACACTGATAATGCAGACCTGATCATCTACAGGCACGCTGTTTCTCACGGTTTTCCAAATTTAACACTGAACAGGTGCTTGTCATTCCAGGCAATGTGCTTTGTAGTATATTTATATTTGCTTCTTTGTGTCATTTCAACAATTGTATTCTTGACATTCTCCAACAAATTGTCTTTTTGTTGCTGATCCCATGTGTGAAAAAGCAGCTGAGCGGGACAGACAGTATTGGAAAATCCATGCTTTCAGTAGACCTCAACTGAGCATCTTCACAGCCAACCATCCACCCCCACCCTATTTCTCTCTCTTGGCCTGCACCCTTTCTTCATTGTATACACTTGGCTATTTCTTCTACCGTTCATCATGATTTTTGACTTTTTGCCATTCCTCCTTCTACTCACTCTTCTCTTCCCTTCTCTCATAGCCTTCAGCCACAACTTGTTCAAAATTCTGCATAACTCTTCAGCCTCCAAATCCTCCTCCTTCCCCCTGTACCCACACACCTCAAATAAGATGCGCCTTTTCTCTCAGGATCTCCAACCTCATCTATCCCATTTGCCTACTGCACAACACCTGCTCATCTCTGAGACCTCCTATCACTCTTTCATTTGACCTGCAGAACACACAACACCTCTGCAACAAGTCTTCCTACATGACTGACCACTTCAGCTCTTAGCACCCTCAACTTTCACATCTTCCTATTACAGAAACCTTGATCTCCCGCGACTCATGAATCTGTTACACTAGCAGCTCTCCAAACTGCCCCTACTACCTTCTTCCATTCTCCCAGTCTTGGTGGGAAGAGCGGCGGTGTGTGGGGTTCCTTATCAGTAAGGCCCTGTACACTGACCCTGTACCCTGTCTGAAATCATCTCTTCCTCTTTTCAATATGCTACGATTCAACTCCTCCCCCTACTCCCCTCACAGTTCTGGCTCTCTATCAACCCTGTGGTCCTCATGAATCCTTCTTCCCTGATGTGGCCATTCTCCTTGAGTCACTTCCTACTGACATCCTCATTGTCATGCTGGGGGCCTCTAACCTCCCCAACCCTCTGCAGTCACCTGCCCTTGAATTTAACTCCCTCCTATCTGGTCACTCCCTCTACTCCCTCCACAACCAGCCTACCCACTCTGCTGGGAACTATCTTGATTGTGTTTTTTCTCTTTACTTGGCTCTCTGCCTCTGACCTCTCCATTGACCCCTCTCCCTCTGATCACTCCATTGTTCACTTTCACATCTGGGTCCCTCCACCGTCTTGTGAGGAATTCCACCATCCGCACGTGAGTATGTGCTCGCCTGCGCTAATTTGAAGTTTTGTAATTAAAATGCATGATGGGAGATCAACCTCAGAAAATCTGCACACATTTTCCTATGCTCGCCTCAAAACAAACACGTAGTCAAGTGTACTCCATGGGGACACTGCCTAAAGACACAGTCCTCCCTGTCACATTTAGCTGGAATGTGACAGCCATGGGTACATCAAAGCATTTTAGGAAGGGGGAAGGCAATACCTTCCTCCGTCCATGGCCAGCCTTATTAAAATATCAAAGGCTCCATGGATCTGCCCTTTTCTATTGTAGTTCTGTGTGGTGGCAGTGCATACTAATGAGAGTTAATTGAAGCAGGCATACAAAGGGGCTTGTTCACAGAACACAAGGGACAGGAAACACCAACACCTCTTGGATATGCAATGTGTCAACTTGAAGCTAGCTCCCACCCCTCTGTTTGAAGGGCAGTGAATGAAATGTCTGGGACAACTGTTTACAGTAGGCAACCGCTGCAGGGAGACCACCTTTCAGAGGAAAGAAGTATCTTTTATGTAACCGTATTCTTAAGTTAAGTGCCTAGATGCCTGAGGGTTAGGCGTGCTATATAAATGTAATAAATAAATAAATATGTGATTTAATGGAGACAGAAAGTCTGCTCTTGTCACAAACTTCAAGGGAGACCTGTGCTTTGATCAGGAGTCAGAGAGAGCTCAATTTACCAGAGAGACATGTTGATCCACAACAGACGGGAGGATGGGTGGGACATCGTAGTACATGTGGTCAACCCTTACCTTTCCTGTTGCAAAGCACTGTGGTTATGACCTCACGCATAACAGAAGATTTTTGGTAGGAACTCAGGATTGGTTCATTAAGGTAGGCATTGCCTGCACTAATCACTGGGCGCTTTTGGCTTTAAAAGAGGGCTGAGCCCCTCACTCAGCAGATCATCCAACAACTTTGAAGAAGGAGGACTCATTTGGATCCTGGCTGAAGGTACAGTTTGCCTTGCAGCTTCTGCCAATGAAGGAAAACCAGGATTTCCAAGAGGGAAATAAGATCCCTCTCCTAAACCTCTTCCAGGGAACAGAGGGAGATACCGGACTCAGAGGACCCGGCTAGCAGGTCCAAAACCGGTATCGAGCCAGCACACAGCATGCCTTACTAGATTCTGCCAGCAAGCTTCCTATGTGGGTAGTGCCATAGAGTATCTGAACTAAGGACAAGGCTGTTGGCATCTCCTCAGCTTTCGGCTGTCTGCCTTAAAGGACAACACAAGCTCTGCGGAGAAGCAAGGAGGTGTGCCATAATAAGCATCAACCAGCATCCATCTTTTAAGGACATTTTTGAGGCAGTCGAGCCCTCAATCTGCGACCGACTGCACCACTGACTGTTGTCATGCTGCAGTCACTAAAGCCGAATGCGACGCCTCGATCAGCGTTCCAGTTCCACCATGCAGCACAGAGACAACGATTCTTGACCCTGAGCTGCCGTGTAGGCCAGCCTGCAGCCGTCCGTCAAGCCTCACTTGCCGAACTTCATGCCACCTGATACCTCCAGCTGTCTCCCATCTTGAACTCTGTGGCAGGAGCTGTAAAGTGCCCTGCAACCAACTCAACGCTGTCGAGCATCAAGAACATCTCAAGCACCCGGTACATTGTGGTTCTGTCCCCCATGTCCTTCTCCGGAGGCCCCTAGTGATATTTACAATCCCTTGCTCCCGTGGTGCTGAAACCAAATAACCTTGAACAGTTAAGACTGATTGCTTTACCGACTACCCTCCTGTCAGTATCCAGAGTGCATCCCTTTCCTTTGTGAAACTGTCCATCCTCTGTATTCCTTTGCAGTGTGGGTTGTATTTTTTAGTGTGCAAGAACTGTCTGTTGTAATAATAATAAAGTCGATATTTGTATACAACCTTGACTGACCCTTGTGTCATTGGGTAATAATTGTATTTTCACTGTGTTGCAACTAACCAATGATCCACGACCTTCCAGAGATAAGCCTGCCATTCTGTCCACGTTACCAAAACTGGCCAAGGAGGTTTATAATTGACTTGTGATCTGTTCGGATCCCTTCTGGTGTACTAGAGGTGGGGGGTTGATTGATGGTTGCGAAACTGATATTCATCCCTGGACTACTGGTGCCCCGGAAGTCTATTCGTCACAGTGGAGTCCTCTTTGTTCTTACCCCCTGCCCTATTACAGTACTTTGCACCCAAAATGCCCAAAACCGAGTGCGAGAAGCACAGCTGCATCCCACTCTAACTCAGCCCCCCCCTACCCACAGCCCATTCACATATCCTGAACCCTATACTGTCTGGGCCTCCCCCAAGCAAAAAAAAATCACTGCCCACCAAAGCACCACCACTGTGGTTAAGAAAAGCCCACCTCCAAGCCTACAAAAGAGATACAGCTATCACAAATGCCAGACACCAGATCCATCCCTCAAAACTGAACTCCAAGAAGACTAAACCGTACAAGGAAATCCAAAACAGCAATCAGCCAGCCATTATAACATTAAAACCTCCTGCCAGATGCATCACCACACCAACCCATTTGGAACATATGCTGCCCAAATGATAACGAGACTTAACACCCAATTTACAACCAATGTACAACCTCAATGCCCATTCTGCTGTGAAGCCTGCAACCCCATGTGAGGCCCCATTGACAAAATTGACCCTCTGGGAGTGATGCCTGTAACCCTATGTGATGCCCCATTGGTACAAATGCCTGATAGTCTATGTGATGCCCTTTCTGCTGTGATGCCTGCAACCCCATGTGATGCCCCATTGGTAAAAATGCCTGACATGCTATGTAATGCCCATCTGCGAATGATGCCTATAACCTCACATGATGCCCCACTGGTAAAAAAAGGCCAGATACACCATGCAATGCCCTTTCTGCTGTGATACCTGAAACCCAATGTGCTGCTTCAATGCTGTCGGACTCATCATGCAATGCCCCCACAGCAATACACAGCACCCTCACACAAAGACCAACAACCAAACCTAAAACCAAACCAACAATCACAACAGCTCCTGCCCTTTAAAGGGAGCACTATTCAATGTCAGATCCCTAACTGCACATACACTGGATATCACAGATCTCATCATCACACAAGCTCTGGACGTACTGGCGATATCAGAAACCTGGCTACACCCAGCTGCAGTCCCTGCCCTCCCAAAATATTACCCTATTTTCAGAAAAGACAGATCACACTCCAAAGGGGGTGAGGTAGACCTAACTGCCAAAGACTCACTAGTCATTAGAGAGATTAACAGTGGCACGCACACCTCCAATGAAGCACTGTCCTTCAAAATCACCCTCTTTCACACCTCAACACTAACTACCTACATAATATACAGAGCTCCTGGTCCAATATCCACCTTTGAAGAAGACATCTTACAAGTCCTAGCCTCAAACAGCAAACCGTCTTCACAAATTGTTCTCCTAGGCGACCTGAACCTGGGATTCAACGACACCAATGACAGCAATGCATTCTCCCTGATCAGCGCTCTAACTACACTTGGACTGTCCCAATGCATCAACAGCCCCACCCACGCTAAGGGTCGGATACTCAACTGGATTGTAGAAATGAACTGTCCCATCACCTCTAACTAATCTTGTCCATGGTCTGACCAAAACATGATATCATTTACCCTTCCAACACAGAAGGACCCCACAAAACCGACCACCGTAATCTCCCTAACCTCTCACGCAATACCAAAAATATCACTGCAACAAACATCCTTCCATTACTATCTGAAATCACCACCTACCAAGCAACCTTGCCAGACAACCCGACAGCTCTGGCTGACATTTACAGCTCAACCATAGCAAAAGCCATCAATACTGTGGCGCAGCTCTCTCAATAAAAAGCCAGACCCCTCTCACTCAGCAACTCCTGGTTCACACCAGGCCTGAAAACCCTGAGACTAAAAAAACGAGAAGCCGAAACCACCTGAAAAAACTTGCCATCTGACGAAAACAAAAGCAACTTCCTCTCAATGGCAAAACCTACAAAAAAGCACCCCTCTTAGTCAAAAATCCACATACAATGAAAGAATCGCCAACTCCAGCTCTCGAGAACTCCTTGCTATTTTATGCGAACTAGAAACACCATCCATCGCCAAAGACAGCTGCATTAAAGAAGAAGCATGATGTGTTAGCATTCAAAACGCACTGCTTGGCAATCTGGACTGCCTTCAGAAAAAGATTTGACAAAAACAGACCTTCCTTACCCCACCCACCTCAAGGACGCATGGGTCCTCCCCCTGCTAAACAAAACCTCTATAGTACCAGTATCTCTGTATTTCTCTCTACACTTCTGTATCCCTGTAATTGTATTGTTGTATTTTTGTATCTCTGTAACCCTCTCTATCTACATGCTATCCATGTAACCAGTGCCTTGATGCCCAGGGCTCGGCGCGCAATACAAATGTCAAATAAATAAATAAAAAATATGTGATGAGTGCAGTCACTGACTCTGTGCTGCTTGCTTCCCTGTGATGCAGCATGATACCTGCCCTCAGTCCCTGGCTGCAGGGAGGGTCTACATCGGTACCCTGTGCCTACTTCGATGAACTGCGACTCCTCTTTGACTCACTGAAAGCCAACGTGGGTGTCACCTGCACTGTTCTTTTGGATCGATTTGCGGCAGATCCAGGAAGCCCTCATCAAGGGCTGAGTCCATTACCAATTGCACCAAAAATGCCAGCCTATCAAGAACAGAATGTGTGCAAGGCAGAATGTGTGCAAGGGGGCATTGCGCGTATTGTTCTTGATGGGCGGCTGGCTAGTAACGTGTGTGTTAGATGCAGCGTGATTCTTGAATAGGTGCCAGGGCCACACCGTTGCCACGCCATGCCCAACATCTTGTGCTGGGGCTTAGAGTCGACCCAGCGGCCAGGGAGACTCTGGTCGTCCAGCTCCATAACCTGGGTATTTGTCCATTACTATGCCAACATACACCACCCTTCCACATTCCCTTGGCCCCTTCCTTTTCCCACCAGTAAGGTGCAGAATGAGACATGTCTTCTTTTGGCATAAAAAAAGCTGCATATTTATTTTCACAGATAATAAAAAACACAGCAAACAATTGTGAAAATAGTTCTGAAGGTGCAGCGACTGCTCGGTGTCCAAAACCTGCTTCCCCCTTTTCCCAACAAAGTCCATATTAGGCACAACTCTCCCAACCCTTCGTGTCTGAGACCCGCCTGCCCCTGAAGGTGTTCCTGGGCGGAGAGAATGCCGTTTATCCGGGGGAAGCTGAGCCCTCATTGCTACCACCAGTCACCCCCGCCGCTTAGGCTCCCAAGATGCACTGGTCAGACAAGAGCGAAGACCCTTCCGGCTTTGCAATGGCTCATTTGGAGTCTGTCTCTTGTCACTGGTCGCCAAAACACTGTCACGCCGAAGGTGGGTTACTGCCCACCGTGGCTCACCCCTTTCCTCTTTCATAGTTCCAGGAGTTTTGTGCAAACATTCCAATAAAACAGATCCATCCCAGATGCCAACAAGTGCACCCCATCCTTCAAGTAATATTCTGAAGATTTCAAATTGATCAAGCCGTGCCTGATCTGGGGAAAACCTCTGCCTCTGCAGAATTTTGCCATTGCACAAATCAATTTCCTTCTCGACTTCTCTGTGACTCTCAGCGCCCCTCCATTCCTGCCTCAGAATGATTTCAGACCACACAATCTCGGTCTCCCCCAGCTGTGCAGACAACTCCTGTAAGGAAAACATCATCTCCCTCATCAGACTACCCCTCCCCAAGCTTGCCCCCGAGTTGTATGATCAAGACATCTGGTTTTTGCTGCTTATACAGTAATTTGCGAATGTGCCCCTGCAGCTGTGCCCATCTCATCCCGGGCACCCAGTGCCACCATATCCGGTACTTGCCAGCGGTCAGCTCCTCCTGCTCGGCTGTCCAGCTCGCCCCAGCCCTTGGCACAAAGGAATGCCCTACTACCCAGATGGACTACCACCACCTCTGTGCTGCCGCTACTAGGAAGGAGATGAGAAGGAAGCTGTTAATGCTATATTTTTTCAGGCCTGATGTACCTCATGAAACACCCAGATTTCCATCCCCCTATTTGCTTGATTGCTTCTGAACCCAGGCCCATCTCTGCCCCTGATGTAGCTGCCCCTATCCTAAAGGAATGAGTCCCGAACACCTCCTCTTTAACCCCCATCTTCTCTAGTGCCATGCCCATGACCTTCCTGAATTGGAAATGGCTCAAGGCCGACCTGTCACTGTGCAAGAGAAGGGGGGACCCTTCACCCGTAGGCAGTCTCAGCCGGAGATACGCAGCAACGCATCCCACCGGGCACACCATGCTCCCTTGCGTGCCGAGGAGTGTAACTGTCCTCCTTTTCCCCTTCTGGTCGGTCTTGGATTTTCTCTGAAAAATGCTTAACCGACCTTCAGCTAAGTGAACGCCTCCCAGCCTCAGAAACCCGGAGCCCCCATCATCCCTATTCCCCGGCACCAGCTCATTCACTCTGAATGCTCCAAAGAAAGCTAACGTGAAGGCTGCCGTGAACAAATCCCTCTCAGACTCATTGCGACAAACCCCCCATAGGCATTCGATCAGACTGTGCAATTTTACCACATCAATGAGCCACCTTGCACCTGGCTTCCTCTCAGCCTGCTTGGCCCAACCTTTCGTTGCCATCACAATATAATGCTCTTTCGTGTGATATGTCTTGCCCCCCAACTTGTAATAGTGAGCTATTGCCGCAAAGTGATACGCCATCCAAGATCTAGTCCTCCCAGACCGCCAACACCATCCCACAAAGCCCCATACTGGCAAATCCCTCTGCCTTTCTGTCAACACCTCGTTCTGAAAGGCCAAGAATCGCTCCCAGCACACTTTATATGTTCTCGCTGTGCCAGGTGCTAGAGTGGTATGGATTAAGGGACTCAGATCCCCCCAATTATGCCCCACCACTGTGCCGCAAATGGGATCATCATCCTGCTTTCTTGCGGACAGCTCCCCCGAAACTTCTCCCACTGTAGACGAGAGAGAGAGAGTCAGTGGCCACGTTTTTCACCCCTGGAATATGTCATGCCCTCACCTCTGTGTTCAGTGTCAGCAGGCATTACATGAGCTCTCTAAGCAGTTTCAGAACTCTGGAATTACAGGACATCCCTTGATTGATGTTCCGAACCACTGTCAGGTTGTCTGACCAGATCAACACCTTTTTGTTCCTCAACTGCCCTCCCCACATCTTAAATGCAACCACGATGGGGGACAGCTCTAGCAGAGTGATGTCCCCAGTAATCCCCTCACAATGCCATGCTGTAGGCCAAGCCTGGCCACACCACTCGCTCCCCAAAATGGCCCAGAATCCATGGGAACCTGAGGAATCAGTGAACAGTTTGAGCCCCTTGCAGCTGTCCAACTCCTCTCTCCATAGCAACACCCCATTAAAGACATCCAAAAAACCATCCCACATTCTGAGATCCTCTTTAACCTCTGACCCTAGTCGGACATGCTGTGATGCAGGCTGCAAACCAACCGTTTTAAGCTCAATGCTACTATCGAATACCTTACTAGCCGGGATGACCTTACCTGCAAATTTGAGGTTACCCGCCAATGATTGAAGCTCCCTCAGAGGGACCTTTCTCCTGCCCCTCAGAACCTTGGTTGTTGCCTTCAATTTCAGCACTTTATCACTGGGCAGCCTGCACTCCCCTGTGACTGAATCAATCTCGATCCCCAAAAAGGTCAGTGTCATGACCGGGCCCACTGTCTTCGCCATGACTAGCTTGACCCCAATTTCCCCCATCAACCCTTGAAATGAGCACATAAGCGTTCAGCACTCCCCTGACCCCTTCTTCCCAATAAACAAGAAATCATCGAGGTAGTGCAGGACACCCCCCACTGGGTCCCTCTGCTTCAATGCAAACTCCAGAAAGCTGCTGAATGTTTCATAGTATGCACACAAAATAGCACAACCAATTGGCAAACATTTGTCAAAGAAGTTATCATTTTGTACCTTGAAGCCTAGCAAATGGTAACTCTCTTTGCGGATTGGCAATAACCTGAATGCGGACTCTATGTCAGCCTTCCCCATAAGAGCACCTCTCCCTGTGGACTTCACCATCTCTACCACCTCATCAAATGATGCATAGTGCACCCTACACTGCTCTTCAGATATGCCATCATTTACAGATTCCCACACCGGGAAGGAAAGGTGCTGTATTAACCGGTACTGCCCCTCCTCCTTCTTTGGAACCAGCCCCAAAAGTGATACCAAAAAACTCTCCAGCGGAGGAGAGGTGAAAAAGCCTGCCACCCTCCCAAGTTTGATTTCCTTTTCAACCTTTTGTGCCAAGACCTCCGGCATCCTCAATGCTGACTTCAAATTGTTTGCCAAACCTTCCCAGAGAATATTAGCATTAATACAGTTGTTGTACACGTTTAGAAAAGGAATCAATGCAAGCAATTGAACTGGTGTGGGTAAAAGGCTTTTAATCACGCTTTGCTTTATCCTTAGGTTTGGCACTACTTCGCTGTTCCCCTTCACCTGATGAGCTGCAATCCCCTGAGCTTTTGCCCTTTGCGTGCTTGAATCTACAAACTTTGCCGAAGGTACAGTTCCCTTCTGCAAATCCCCAGCATTCAGGCTGCTCCCCCTGAAAGCTGGAACGGTTGTTCCAGGAGGAGTTCCCTCAAAAGGACCCCCTTACTCGGTGTGAGTAAGACCCTCTATTTTTCCAGTATTGCGGCTTCTCCCCTTGCGCCTTGTCCCCAGATTCCCTGGCAGGTACCATTTTGTCTATGTACCCACCCACATCCACTTCATGCCAGGACATTGCAAGCCAGACCTGCATCTTAAGCCTTAAGCCCCTGTCATAATTCAACCAGGCATCGGTGCCATATTTTAGATACAGATTGTGAATGTACTGCTCATATGCAATCATTGCCGCTGCATCATGTGGACATTTCTCAATGATGAAGGAGGTATACATCCTGTAGGCCCTCAGCCAATTGTGGATAGTAGCCTCCACTTTTGGTTTCTCCCTGTCCTTCTCCCTCTCCTTCTCAAATAACTCCCTTAACCCTTCTCCCTCAGGTTCCATTTCTACCACATCCAGGATTTCCTGAAATTCTTTCTGCCACACCCTCTCCTTATAGGCCCTCGGTATGTGCCACACCAAGGAGTTCACAGCCACCCTTGTGGGGGCAAACCCTGGCATCGGGCTCCCGTACTGTGTGACATTGCCCACAACTCCGCCCTGCACCTGGTTGACTATTGGAGCCGGCACCGGCTGAGCCCCCCGGCTGTCCCCCCCCAGAGGTAACCCCAGGGACCGGTGCCCTTTTCCCCACCATGCAGGCCCTATTACCTGCGGGCCTGCTGGTGATGAACCAACCTGTGTCAACTGTCCCCCACCTACTACCGGGCCTGCGCTGGTCAAGGAAAAGGCTTGATCAACCCCCGAACCGAAGCCCCTTAACCCCATGTTCTCCTCTTGATGGTGAACCGCCTCAACATTTCTATCCAACTTGTTAAATGCATTCACATTACCACACAACATTTAACCACTGCCCCCATTTCCCCAGGTTTGCATACACTGCATGAACATACCTTTTACCATCTCCAGGGATGTGGGACCCAGTGCTGCTACCCCCGAGTTGCCTACAGGAGCGCTGGGTGCACTGCCACAATTCCACAGAGCCTCATCAGGTACAGGCACCGTCAAGGTTTTTGCAATTGGTTTCTGTCTGAACATACAGAACACAAGCGTGCATACATGTGAGGTGAGGGGGCTCCCTCTCCTACCTTCCAAACATGGGGGAGGACTCCCACAGAGAGGGTGATGGCGTTATACCCGGGGTAATCAAACATCACTCTGCTGGGCACTGGAACCAGAAAACGAAGAAAGCGAAGCAAACGAAAATCCTCTTCTGCTGCAGCGGGCGTCCGTCTGCCTGAGGGCTGTAAATTCCCTGCAGCAGGACGGCTGCCGCTTATATGGGGCTTGGCCCGCGCCTTTCTTTTGTTGCACTTTGCGGGCTTTCCAAGTGCTTTGGCTCGCTTGGACTTATCCCTTCCCCGGGGAGGAGGGAGACGGAAGAGGACCCTGCCCGGGTTATCGGGGTGCCTCCTCCATTTTGTTGCTACTTTTCATCGTCAACATTACTCACCACAGTGGGTTACTATATCACTCACTCTCTCATTGACTGACACTTTACAATGTGTCAGCTGGTGCTCTTTATTTGCCATGGCTCTGTGCGACCGCACCACTTGATCGCCCCTTAATCTGGCTCTGAGCCAGCCACTAGAATGGGGAAAATCTCTTTTCGGGGCAGTGGTCCTTCAGATGTCTTGGCTGCTCCCCTTGGCGCCGTAGCGCATCACCATTGTTGCAATTATGAAAGAAGGATACTCTATGTATTACTCTGGAGCCGCTCTAAGTTACAGTTACTTTTATTACAAGACCAAGGGATCAGTAAGGTTATTGTATGGGACATAGGTCATATAGTCACACATGGCCACTGGCATCCCCTTCCTAAAACAGAGTGACTGAGGAGGAACACTCATTCAAATATCCATACAGGTAACGTTCCAACCAATGACATCACACTCATGCAAAGGTGACTAGCAAGCTGGAGAAATGCACAACTGGGCAGGCTTAGACCTGAAGACTAATACAATTCGAAAATAAAACTACAATCCCCAGGGTGCAACGTGCTTTTGACTTTACACCAGGTTGGACTCAAGACGTCACACACACACTCACATCCCGCTCCGCTGCCCTCCCTCAGGACAGCTTTGAGGATGGTAAATTGCCAATGGGCTAAACACAACCTGTTAGGTGACAGGCAGACAGCAGCACCCACGTCAGCACTTCTGTCACCCGGCCCATGTGTAAAGCAGATGAGAATTTGAAGTAAGAAGAGTGTTTATGGGCGGCCATGATAAATGCAGAGGCCCCCTCAAGGAAGGACGACGTTTGCTTGTATTCCTTTTCAGAGAAATACTATAAGCGGATGAGGTGATGATAGGCTATAATCAAGCACAGCCAGCCCCCAAGCACCACAGCTGTGCCTCCCTTCAATTAAGAATAGGCGATGAGCACTTGAAACCGAGAACTGAAGTGGGTTTCCAGCTGGGAAGCGAGATACAACTGTCTCTGGAAATATGGCACGATATAAAGTAGGGTTATAGATGCAACTTTTGTTCTCGAGTCATCGAAAGTCATGAAAAAATTGTGTCCTGCGTTTCACTTTTTGATAAGGGAAATCAAAATGTAACTTCCCACACGACCATATGGCATGAATAGGGCTCTCAAGTTTCTCCATTCCATGCGAGAAAAAGACATCCAATAATGAGGGTTTTTTTTCTTGACATACTGGAAATTGTAATCAAAAATTTAAAACAGGAGAAGGCAAAACTACAATTCCCATAATTCAAAGAATATAACAGGACTAGATGACTTTCTCACGCAAGACACGGGGATACTTGAGAGCGCTGCATGAAGCCATCGCTGTAAGCTAGGTTTGTGCCAAATAGCATATTTGGTATTCGGCCAAATACCCAATAATTTGTAAAGTATTCAGCAGAAGCCGAATATGTAACCCAGTAGGTGTTTTATTTAGCAAATCATGTTCCAAACTCCAAAAATACACTTAAAAAAGAAAGCATTTTTAAAAATGTGTTTCTATGTTTCACGTATTTCACTTCCTTTTAATCAACATCTCATCCTTAATTACAACACAGCAGCCATAAAAGAACAGATTAACAAAAAGTCATGAATGTATGCACGGCAAGATGTTGCATGTGGCAGAGCTGCTCAAAGTGCATTAGCATAGTTATGGAAGGTTGCAGCATGTGGAAGCCAGCGCTACTCAAAGTGTCAGGCTTCACACAGACAAAGTGCTAGGATGCAATGAGCAAGATGCATCATACTGCAATCCAAATCCCACACATTTCAATCTCTTGCCAGTCTCACAGTATCATAGGAGGAAGGTTTGAAAATGGTTTCTTTCTGAACATGCAGGATACAAGTGTGCATACCTGCCAGGTGAGGGGGCTCCCTCTCCTACCTTCCAGAGAGGCTGATGGCGTTAGACCCGGGGTAATCAAACGTAGGAAAGCCCCACATACGACGAAATCTAACCAAACCCTTCAAGTTCTAAGAAGGCATTTGCCGGTTGGGTAATCTCCCAGTTTCACCAAATTACGCCCACTTACCCCACATCCTTCCGAATTTTCTAGTGGATTCCTGGCTCTTTCTTTTTTAAATATTTGCTCATTCTCCAAACGTTTCCGCTCTCACACCTTTTCTGTTGGGGAAGACACGTGAGGGCATCATCATGAGTTTGGTGGTAATTCAGCAGTACATCTGTTAAATTACAGCCAAACTCGATTACCATTGCTGCCACTTGGTCACATGGATTTACCATGAGATGGCAAGTGGTGGTCATTCCCCATTTTCGGCTGAGCCATAGGGCTCCATGGGGAATTTTTGTGGATTTACTGACGGAAGAATTACTGCCATGCTTGGTGGTAAAGTGACGGATTCACCTTCCGCTTCATGCTGGAGGTAAATTCTCCATTTCAGCTCCAATGCTATAATTCAATGGTGCAGAACAAACAGTGGTAATTCCACTACCGGCCAAAGAATTAACGGCAACAGAATTACAGCCAATTTTCTACCACACCACTGCACTTGTAATAGATATGACCTCCTGCTTTTCTTATGTTTCTGATGCTTCAACCTTCCATCCTTCCCTCTGTTCTCTCTCACACCTTTCCTGTTGGGGGAGACTGGCCTGTAATATTCGAGATACTTTCCAGTAAGCAAGTTCTCCCAAGAGGCCAAAATGGGATGGGAAATATCAGTCGCATCTTGTGCTGCCCGACATGTAAGTGACACGTTCCCAGCATCGCTGACTCAGTCTACTGCCTATGGGGAAGTCTCCTGATTTCCAAACATCCTCCCCTACTCCCAATTTCACCAGCAGGGATTAGCTCTCTGACGCCTCCAGTCCTGCCAATCTGACTTCAGACCCAGATGCAGCACCGAAACAGCTGCAGTGATCAACGATGCCCTTAAAATCCTTGATAATGGCCATCATTGCCTCCTAGCTCACACAATGGCAATCTACATAGCCACATGGGAATCAGCGAAATAGTCCTCAGCTGGTTGCAATCATAGCTTTTTACCAGTTTATTCAGTGAGAATTAGATCAATGTTTTTTAACTGTGTGGATCATTCTTTTGTGCATGTGTTAGACTTGCTTTAGACCTGATCTTAATACTTGAATATTATTGCAAATCGGCATAAAGACAGCCATTAGCTTGGGAAGTATTTCTTACATTTTTCTTCACTATGCCTGACGCAGCCACACATGGTCTTCAGCACTTATGTGCTTGGACTGGCATCCACGCCAAGAGCATGCCAAAGGTACGCTAAAGTCAAGGCTGTCTGTGCCCATCTGTGCTCTGGTCGGCCGTGAGCCTTGGTCGGCTTGGTGCCAAGATACCACTGAAGGCCCATGGCAATGTTGAAACAGCAACTCCAGACTGATATTGGTATCTTGCACCACTATTCACAGAATGATTTGCTGTCTCTGGCTCCGGCTGATACCAGCTTTTCTCTGGGATTTGTATGCTCCCTCTCTCCTGGGTCTGAAGCCTTTCTTATGACTTGTGGTCGTGGTGAGGAAAGGTACTATTGCCCTTCCAAAACAGGTTTGAATAATGCCTCGGCGTCTTCTCTTCTCACAGGCGTTCTGATCAAGGCTAGATCAGCTGTGGCCCACCTAGACAATATTTACACGCACCTGCATTTGGACAGGAGACCTCTGCTTACATTAATCCACTCAGCTGTGATCCATTGCACATTGATTACATTGACACATAACCTGCCTTGTGAACTTCTCTTGGCTCGGCTTCAAATTACACTGAATGATACAATGCATATACAGCTTGTCTATCAGCCTCCTCATCATCCTTCAGCAAGTTTTGTTTGCAATTTCAATCAACTTGCTGCAGATTTGGCTTTGTCCCACCCTAAACTTATTGTTATGGGCGATTTCTTGTAAAAAAAAAAAAAGAAAAATGTAAGACTTTATTTAACTTGCTTGCAGTGGGTTACAGGGAGGCCAACATCTTATGCACATTTACATGGTTTCATTTTACAGATGATTTAGTACATTTCTTACAGTGACAGCATTCTTATACACAAATATATAGCTTCAGCAGAGGATTTACTACATTTCTTGCTGTACCAGTATTAGGTTGTCATGGTTTCGGCTCAATGTTATGAGTTATTCATGTATTCTTCGAACGGCCCCCATAGGTCTTTATGTCTGCATGTTGTTGGCACTGTGACCACATATCCCTCCTCCCTTTCATTTGCATACGTCAGTTCTCTCAGCCAACCTTGTTTAGTCGGTGCTGTGCATGATTCCCAATTTAATAAAATACATTTCTTAGCAATTATACAGCCCATGTTAAAGAGACGATCCGATCACATCCGCCACCTTTTTCCTGAATTCAGTGACTTTGGTACAGCTCCAGAACATGTAGAGTGTATCTGCTGCCTCACTCCCACATTTTCCAGGCATTTATCCGTGGTGTTAGGGGAGCATCATGCCGTTTTCACTGGTGTATAGTGTAATCTATTCAATACTTTAAAGTGTATTCAATGAAAAAGCTTTGTTAAAGGGACGTTATGGTTAAGTTGCACTAATAAAAACGTATGAAATTCAATGAAAAAACGTTGTTAAAGGGACGTTATGGTTACAAGTAAAACCAAAAAACATCAGAAATTCCCCAGTTATGGTAAACTAAGCAACCATAACTCGCGCCACCATCGTGCACTGCTAAGACTAACACCTAGGACATATTCATTCAGAATCAAGTCTAGAATAACATTCCAAAATGTAATGCAGTTTCATTGAGTGGCACCAAAGTTATAAGCCATCCAAGAACTTCTTTTCACCAACCTTGTAATGTAATAAGCACAGATGTCCCGAACCTCAGACAGTTTGCAGACTTTCGGGTTGAAAAACACCAATTTTTTGGCTTCTTATGGCCATATTCCATCCCATCCTCATCACCCTCCATCTCCCCAGAGATTGTTTGATAAGTTTGACAAGTACAATTTTGGTTTTTTTTATATGTTTTTACCGCGGTGTCCGCAGATACTGGCAGATGTCCGCAAATCCAACATGGCGGGCATTTCCAAAAATCTGACGCACTTCACGCTTTTCACCTTGCACTGGCCTGACCGAAGAATGGTAAGGCTGATTGTGTGCATTGAAGTACCAGTAAGTCTCCTGGACTAGCTGTGCCAGATGTAGTATTCTTTTGAAGCAGCGTTCTACTATTCAACTACATTTCGTCTTCCCAATCTCCGAGTCTACACACACGTTCCAGAGAAAATTGCCGCCTTGGACCTATGTTTATCGATTGCTTAGCAACCCTACCAGCTGACCCAAACTACCTGATTGGCTGGAGCAGTGTTCTTGTTCTATCCGGCCCCACCGGAAGGCGAGCGCCGGCCGCGACCACAGAAGGCCCGACATAAAAGGCCGAAGCCTGTCTGCTATTCCTGTTTCATCGCTGCATCGACTGGGGAGGAGGGTAGGAGCCCACCCCACCTCCCGACCATCATCGTCACAAAGAGTGCACTGGCCCAACCGAAGAAGGGTAAGGCTGATTGTGTGCATTGAAGTACCAGTAAGTATCCTGGACTAGCTGTGCCAGATGTAGTATTCTTTTGAACCAGCGCTCTACTATAAAGCTGCATTTCGTCTTCCCGATCTACGAGTCCACACACACGCGTTCCAGAGAAAATGGCTGCCGTGGACCTATGTTTATCAGTTGCTTAGCAACCCTACCAGCTGACCTGAACTACCTATTTATTGCATAACTGTGATCGTAATTCGGCACAATGTCGCCTCGTCTCTATGGTACTAAGTAATATGGCTTATACCATATAAACTAGCCGTTACCTCTACAAGTCTACACATGCCATGTCTCTCTTGTTTTAATCTCCCTATGTCCACACATGCTAGTAATCTGCACCTAGTACGGAAGCACTTGCTGCCACTGAATCACTATTGTACCTATACTATAGATTGGGTATTACACCTATACCATACTGCCTGATCTACTACTGTGTCCTCATTGTACTACTACTGTACCTATACTGAATACTATGCACTGTACCGATACCATTCTGATATCCTGCTAATATTGTATCTATATGTTAAACTGCGCATTATACCTATACGGTACTGCCTGATCTACTACTGTGCTCACATTGTATAGCCTATTTATGACCTGTCCTCTGACTATGACCTCCTCCTACACTGTGTGCATCCTCACACTAACGTCCGTTCTTGCCCTAACTACCATGGCTTCCACCTGTAGCATGTCGGCCAATCTACTATTTGTAAGAAAACTGCCACCCCCATCTCACTCAATTAAACCTAGATGCTTCCTCCCGCCTCTCATTCCCTGGCACAATACCAATAGCTCTAGAAGAAACTACACACTAACACCAGTAGAACCCCAAAATAACCTGTGCCATGCTGTCAAGCCTAAACGCAACTATCTATGCCGTACTAAATGGAGAAACGTTAGACTAGGCTCCAGATTGACTAAATTGCCAACCACCTACCCTAATGTGCCGACCCAAGTACCAACCAAACAGCTAGTACATAACCCAACTAAAATTGAACCCACCTTCAACCCTAAATCATCGACTAGCATACCCAGCTCCCCTCAGGCCTCAGTCCTTACCAGTAAAGATATGTCCAAAAACATAACTAAGGAATCTCAGAAAATCAAGGGAGCACTTATTAATGCTAGGTCCCTTGTTTCCCATGCCACAGAAATTGCCAACATCATCTCATGTAACCAACTTGACTTGCAGGCTGTCACTGAGACATGGCTGCACAAAGCAGTTGGACCTACCTTGTCCCTGGCAGTCCCTGACAATTTCACTATCCTCAGAAGAGACAGGGAAACCTCTAAATGGCAATCATCTGTAAATCAGACTTAAATATCAAAGAGATTGAGCCTATAACACTCCTGTCAGCGGAATTGCTATCAGTCAAACTGGGGATATCGCCTTCACGTACCATCACAATTTATGTGATCTACAGACCCCCTGGCCCACTTAGGAACATTTGAAGAAGACACAACATCTCTTCTGAATACCAATGTTAAACCGGGCACCCAAATCATTTTACTTGGTGACTTCAACCTGTGCCTTAATGACCCTAAAGACTCTAACCCCACCATCTTAGCAAATACTATCGTTGAAGCTGGTCTCACTATCAGAAACACTGGACCCACCCATTCCAAAGGTCGTACCCTAGATTGGATCGCTGATATTAACTGTACTTTAGGTATCACTGCCACTCAATCATGCGTATGGACAGACCACCACCTTATCCTATTCACCATCCAAGACATCTCCCAAACCCATGTAACTAAACCTACGGCTCCTCCAACCTTAATCAGATGTAAAAAGAACATAACTGTCGAGAACCTCCTACCATTGATCCACCCTATCACCAACATTACCTATCTGTCAGGTTTCCCTGCCGTCCTGGTAATGTAGCAGGGAAGGTGCGGGCAGTAGCGAAATGCAAGTGTAGGCACGACCGTAATCGCATAACTTTCTGCTTACCCGGAACGCAGCCTGGCACCTGGAAGGTCGCTTGGCAATGCTGGCGTCCTCTACACCGCAGGTTGGCCCGCCCTGCGCTGACGGCAGCATGCAATGCAGTCACATGATTCATCTTTCTTAAGCCCTTCCCCCTGAAGTTGCCGGCGCTTCTGAACTACCTTCGGTGGCGTTACGAACTTTGCTGTTTGGTTTTTTGTAATCTTTTCTTCTTGCCTTCCTCGAATTGACCAAGGACCGCTAATAGTTTTGCTTATCTGGATTCTGATTCTGCCTTTTGTCGCCTGCACCCTGCCTGACCACGGACCGCTGCTGTTTTGCCTTTGGATTTCGACTCAACTCTTCATTGCCTGCCTCCTGCCTGATCACGGACCGATTTTGGGTTTATCTTTGGACACGCTTAAGTACCTTGCCGCCTGCACGCTGCCTGACCTGGAAAACTCATAGGATTGTCTTCTGATTTCATCTAACTTACCTTGCTCTCCTTGCTTCACTTTGCACAGTGCCTGGAAAATAGATTGTATTTGGGGACTAAGTACACGGACTAGAGACTTCTGGGTGTACGTTTTGCCATCAAGGAACTTGCCACGCATGTCAGTTGCTCTTGAACTTCGTTTTGGCCGTCGGACAGGAGTCCAATAAGGTAAGACTGTTATTCTGCTAATTTGACGCTTTGATGTTTCTGCCTTAGCCAATTCCTAATTCCTGGTTCCCCTCTCTGTGAATTCACTTGGCTGCTTATTATTTTATTGGGTACTTTGTGTTTCTGTGACAATGTGACAGCATATGAGCCTTCTTACCTGTGTCTACATGTGGTTGTGTACAGTGGGGAATACTATTAAAGCCTGAGTACAGAACCAGGAAGTGATCATTGTATGGACTTTCCACTAATCAATGCTGTGTTTTTGGTATCCTAGGAAACGGGAGACGAGGAGGGGCAGGAGATCGAGCCCAACGGTTTCAGTTGGGCTTACTGAGGGAGAAGACGGCGAAACGAGAGAACCTCAAATCCCGGGGTTTTCGGTCGAGATGTGAAGAGAAGTAAAGAAGAGAGTGTTATAAACAAGGCGATCATTGTCGCCAGTCCAGGTTATGTGTTGGTTGCGCAGTTGCGCACAACGAAGTTCGTTTTTTCAAGAGGGGACCATTGTCCCGATGACGGATTCACTGTGAGTACTCGTGCCCGCTTAGAAGGAAGAGGCAGTGAAAACGGAGAAGGGTGTGATTTCTGCGTGAGAGGTGAAGGGCTGGATGTCGACTCACGCATGAAAACCGAGCCCAGTGAGCAGGGGGAATTAAAGACGCGGCCACGTCACCAGCTGTGCTGAACGAAGTCGGGTGCTGTTGCGCTCATCAGCAAAGCCGATCTGAAGGGAAGACCCAGTGACCCCCTGTCGTGAACGAATGGCTTAGCTACGCTTAACTGGGAACCCTTAATTGTAGGAAGCTGCGCCTCGCGAGGTGAAAGTGGAGGTTGTGGCGGAAAGACGTGATACAAGGGAAGCGTAGTTCACGGAAGGGCGGCGAACTTCCAGACCTACTATTAGGAGGGGTTATAAATCAGCAGCGACATTAAGAATACTGAGTGGGGAAAAGGAGGAGATCAGTAACAACAAGTCCAACAGGCTACGGCGAAAAGGATCCTATTACAAAGAAGTGGGAAGCTGACTAAAGTACGAACGAAGTAAAGCAGGTGTTGAGAAAAGGACAAGGAAGTGAGAGAGAGCGAGAGAGAGAGAGAGGAAGAGGAAAATTCAGGAAGAAGAGAAGGAATCAGGAAGGGAAGGGAAAACCCCTTAGAGACTGTTCTAGAGGAAAGAGACAGGTCCGAGGAAGTGAAGAACTCCTGAAAGTAATAGTGAACAGTAAATAATTAAATAAAGGAAATTCCTCCCTGAAAGTAATCCAACAGACCTTCACTGAAGACCCCTGAGAAGATCAGAGAAACGTATCCTTTATCAGTATTAGAAAGAAAGAGTTTTGTTAATAAAAGATTTGGGTTCTTGTTGAAACTCATACAACTACGCATTCGACTCAGAGTCTTATTGTTATCAAAATTAATCAAACTATCACAGTTTGGTGTCAGAAGTGGGATCGTGAGACCACCATGGAGGACCTAATTAAGACATTAAGCGAAGGCCAACAGCTCTTACAACAAGCCTTACAAATGCAGTCACAACAAGCTCAAGCTGACAGATTAGCCTTTCAACAGGCTTTACAAATGCAACAGGCCCAATTACTTGAAGTAACGAATGTACGAAGCAGTCCTCAGGTCCCTACCACTGTGTTGCAAAAGTATTCGGCAGGCGAGGATCCAGGACACTTTTTTGTGAATTTTGAGAGAGTGGCTCGCAATGCTCAGTGGCCCGCCGAGAGATGGTGTCATTACATCGCACCATTGATGACCGGTGAAATGCAATGTGCATATCAGGCAGCAAACCCCACCGGCGACACCAGCTATGGGGTCATGAAGAAGGTGGTGTTAGAACGAATGGGTCACGACGAGGAGACGTATCGAGTCAAATTTAGAGAAGTCAAACTGAAAGGGGAAGAAACCCCGAGACAGTTATATTACAGAGTAAAAGAGTTGGCGGAGAAATGGGTACATCCACCACTGCAGAGATAACAGAAAAGGTTGTTTTGGAACAGTTCATCGAAGCCCTCCCTGGGCCTGTACAAAGATGGGTCAAACAACACCCCAGATTGTCATTAAGAGAGGCAGTAGAAGTAGCTTCAGCCTACCAAAAAGCTGGACAAGGCAAGGTCTTGACCTATACGACGAACTATAAACCACACCTCTTGTTGAATAAACCAGCGACTCAACCAAGATGGCCAAACTCAATGCTGCGAAGACCGGAAGGAGAAAATGTACGTTCCAGACCCAATAGTGAAGGTCCTATACATTTTCGTCAAACTACTCTTACCCCTAAGGGTCCACAGTGTTTTGACTGTGGGGACTGGGGACACCTTGCAAGATTTTGTCCGAAAAAGCCGAAAGTGGAACCAATGGATGTTGGAGTTCTCGAATCTCAAAAGAGAAATGAAGTCCCGGAACAGATAAATGGGAGACAGCCACAATATCTATATACCTGTGAGGCAGAGGTAGATGGAAAACCTACCACCACGTTGGTCGACTCTGGAAGCCTACAGACGGCGGTGACATCGGAGCTGGGAGGTGAAGATTATTATTCTCCAGGGGAAATACCTATCCGATGTGTCCATGGAGATATAAGAGTTTACCCCTCCAAGGAAATACAAATTAAAATGGTTGGGGAGACAATGGGGGTGACTGCAGCAGTGTTACCGCGTTTGCCTAAACCTCTTCTAATTGGCTCAGATATTCAAAAATTCTCAGAATTGGTTCATAAAATTGAGAAGAGCTGGTTGGAAACGGCCCCATTTTGTAACAAAGAAATACTTAGCCCGAGTCCTAAATCACAAAAGAACAAAAGGGTCAAGCGGTTACTGAAGAAAGAGTGGAGAGCTAAAAATGTCTTCTCTGTGGCAGTCGACTGGAGGATAGAGGAAGACGGGGACAGTTTTAGGTCTGCACAAGAACTAGATCCCTTGCTACAATTTGCTCGAGAACGGGCCCGAGAAGAAACAACAGGACAAGGTCCACGCTTTATTAAGGAGAATGAATTATACTATAGATTGAGCAAGTCACGGAATGGAGAGGATCTGAAACAATTACTAATACCGCAGAAATTCTACAAGACTATCCTAGAGGTCGCTCACCTTCAGATTGGTGAAGGACACCTGGGGACGGAGAAGACAACCAAGAAAATTCTAGACATGTTCTATTGGCCAGGAGTGTACCAACAGGTGGCCCGGTTCTGTCAGTCATGTGAGGAGTGTCAGCTGAAGAACAGGGCCAATGTGAGGAGAGCGCCACTTCAGCCTATGCCCCTGGTCATGGAAACATTCAGCAGAATAGGAATTGATATGGTAGGGCCATTGGAACCAACTCGAAGGGGTCACAAGTACATTCTTGTGGTGGTTGACTATGCTACTAGATATCCCGAGGCATTTCCTTTAAAGGCAACAAATACCCAACAGATTTGTGACGCAATAATCCCTTTTATTGGACGAGTTGGGATACCCCGGGAGATCGTCACCGACCGGGGGTCGAATTTCATGTCCAAGGTGCTCCAACAAGTCTGCGAGACGCTTAAAATAGAACATCTGAAAACTGCTGTGTACCATCCACAGACTGATGGGTTGGTGGAGCGTTACAACCAAACCATCAAACAAATGCTGAAAAAAACAACTTCCTCGGAGAATAAGGACTGGGATAGAGTATTACCCTGGATTTTAATGACTCTTAGAAACACTCCTCAGTTATCAACATGGTTTTCACCCTTTGAATTATTGTTCGGAAAACCTGTCCGTACTTTGTTGGACTTGTTAAAGGAAGGATGGGAGGAACAACCGAAACATGAGGTAACGTTAACGGAGTATGCCTCTCAGCTGCGAGAAAGGGTAGAAAAGCTACTAAGTATTGCCAAGGATAACCTCCTTCAAGCACAAATAAGACAAGAAAAATACTACAACCAGGGTGCGCAGTTACGTACGTTCAAGAAGGGAGACCAGGTACTCGTATTGGTACCTACCTCAGAAAAGAAAATGTTAGCTACCTGGAAGGGACCTTATGAGATTCAAGAAGTTCTGGGTCCATTAACGTACAGGGTGAAACAGCCAGACAGTAAAATTCCCTATCAGACCTATCATGTCAATCTACTTAAAAAGTGGGCATCTCCAGTCCAAACAATCGCCATGATATCTAGGGACGTAACAGAAGAACATTTTCTGCTGTTAAAAGAGAAGACGGGTTCAGAGGGACTGAATATCAAACCAAACTTATCGCCTGTCCAAAAGGATGAGTTGTCCAAATTAATACAAAGGTTTTCTTACATCTTCTCCTCCTTACCAGGGAGGACCAACTTGACTAATCATCGCATAGTCACCAAACCTGAGGCCATAGTGAGGCTAAGACCTTATCAGATACCCGAGTCGAAGATCAGAGCCTTCAACCAGGAGGTACAGGAAATGCTGGATCTGGGAATCATTGAACCATCTTACAGTGAATGCCTCCTGGTCTAGCTGTGTCAGATGTAGTATTCTTTTGAAGCAGCGCTCTACTATAAAGCTGCATTTCGTCTTCCCGATCTCCGAGTCTACACACGCGTTCCAGAGAAAATGGCTGCCGTGGACCTATGTTTATCAGTTGCTTAGCAACCCTACCAGCTGACCTGAACTACCTAATTATTGCATAACTGTGATCGATCGTAATTCGGCACAATGTCGCCTCGTCTCTATGGTACTAAGTAATATGGCTCATACTATATAAAATAGCCGTTACCTCAACAAGTCTACACATGCCATGTCTCTCTTGTTTTAATCTCCCTATGTCCACACATGCTAGTAATCTGCACCTAGTACGGAAGCACTTGCTGCCACTGAATCACTATTGTACCTATACTATAGATTCGGTATTACACCTATACCATACTGCCTGATCTACTACTGTGTCCTCATTGTACTACTACTGTACCTATACTGAATACTATGCACTGTACCGATACCATTCTGATATCCTGCTAATATTGTATCTATATGTTAAACTGCGCATTATACCTATACGGTACTGCCTGATCTACTACTGTGCTTACATTGTATAGCCTATTTATGACCTGTCCTCTGACTATGACCTCCTCCTATACTGTGTGCATCCTCACATTAACGTCCGTTCTTGCCCTAACTACCATGGCTTCCACCTGTAGCATGTCGGCCAATCTACTATTTGTAAGAAAACTGCCACCCCCATCTCACTCAATTAAACCTACATGCTTCCTCCCGCCTCTCATTCCCTGGCACAATACCAATAGCTCTAGAAGAAACTACACACTAACACCAGTAGAACCCCAACATAACCTGTGCCATGCTGTCAAGCCTAAACGCAACTATCCATGCCCTACTAAATGGAGAAACGTTAGACTAGGCTCCAGATTGACTAAATTGGCAACCACCTACCCTAATGTGCCGACCCAAGTACCAACCAAACAGCTAGTACATAACCCAACTAAAATTGAACCCACCTTCAACCCAAAATCATCGACTAGCATACCCAGCTCCCCTCAGGCCTCAGTCCTTACCAGTAAAGATATGTCCAAAAACATAACTAAGGAATCTCGGAAAATCAAGGGAGCACTTTTAAATGCTAGGTCCCTTGTTTCCCATGCCACAGAAATTGCCAACATCATCTCATGTAACCAACTTGACTTGCAGGCTGTCACTGAGACATGGCTGCACAAAGCAGCTGGACCTACCTTGTCCCTGGCAGTCCCTGACAATTTCACTATCCTCTGAAGAGACAGGGAAACCTCTAAATGGCAATCATCTGTAAATCAGACTTAAATATCAAAGAGATTGAGCCTATAACACTCCTGTCAGTGGAATTGCTATCAGTCAAAGTGGGGATATCGCCTTCACGTACCATCACAATTTATGTGATCTACAGACCCCCTGGCCCACTTAGGAACATTTGAAGAAGACACAACATCTCTTCTGAATACCAATGTTAAACCGGGCACCCAAATCATTTTACTTGGTGACTTCAACTTGTGCCTTAATGACCCTAAAGACTCTAACGCCACCATCTTAGCAAATACTATCGTTGATGCTGGTCTCACTATCAGAAACACTCGACCCACCCATTCCAAAGGTCGTACCCTAGATTGGATCGCTGATATTAACTGTACTTTAGGTATCACTGCCACTCAATCATGCGTATGGACAGACCACCACCTTATCCTATTCACCATTCAAGACATCTCCCAAACCCATGTAACTAAACCTACGGCTCCTCCAACCTTAATCAGATGTAAAAAGAACATAACTGTCGAGAACCTCCTACCATTGATCCACCCTATCACCAACATTACCTATCTGTCAGGTTTCACTGCCGTCCTGGTAATGTAGCAGGGAAGGTGCGGGCAGTAGCGAAATACAAGTGTAGGCACGCCCAAAATCGCATAACTTTCTGCTTACCCGGAACGCAGCCTGGCACCTGGAAGGTCGCTTGGCAACGCTGGCGTCCTCTACACCGCAGGTTGGCCCGCCCTGCGCTGACGGCAGCACGCAATGCAGTCACATTCTTAAGCCCTTCCCCCTGAAGTTGCCGGCGCTTCTGAACTACCTTCGGTGGCGTTACGAACTTTGCTGTTTGGTTTTTTGTAATCTTTTCTTCTTGCCTTCCTCGAATTGACCAAGGACCGCTAATAGTTTTGCTTATCTGGATTCTGATTCTGCCTTTTGTCGCCTGCACCCTGCCTGACCACGGACCGCTGCTGTTTTGCCTTTGGATTTCGACTCAACTCTTCATTGCCTGCCTCCTGCCTGATCACGGACCGATTTTGGGTTTATCTTTGGACACGCTTAAGTACCTTGCCGCCTGCACGCTGCCTGACCTGGAAAACTCATAGGATTGTCTTCTGATTTCATCTAACTTACCTTGCTCTCCTTGCTTCACTTTGCACAGTGCCTGGAAAATAGATTGTATTTGGGGACTAAGTACACGGACTAGAGACTTCTGGGTGTACGTTTTGCCTTCAAGGAACTTGCCACGCATGTCAGTTGCTCTTGAACTTCGTTTTGACCGTCGGACAGGAGTCCAATAAGGTAAGACTGTTATTCTGCTAATTTGACTCTTTGATGTTTCTGCCTTAGCCAATTCCTAATTCCTGGTTCCCCTCTCAGTGAATTCACTTGGCTGCTTATTATTTTATTGGGTACTTTGTGTTTCTGTGACAATGTGACAGCATATGAGCCTTATTACCTGTGTCTACATGTGGTTGTGTACAGTGGGGAATGCTATTAAAGCCTGAGTACAGAACCAGGAAGTGATCATTGTATGGACTTTCCACTAATCAATGCTGTGTTTTTGGTATCCTAGGAAACGGGAGACGAGGAGGGGCAGGAGATCGAGCCCAACGGTTTCTGTTGGGCTTACTGAGGGAGAAGACGGCGAAACGAGAGAACCTCAAATCCCGGGGTTTTCGGTCGAGATGTGAAGAGAAGTAAAGAAGAGAGTGTTATAAACAAGGCGATCATTGTCGCCAGTCCAGGTTATGTGTTGGTTGCGCAGTTGCGCACAACAAAGTTCATTTTTTCAAGAGGGGACCATTGTCCCGATGACGGATTCACTGTGAGTACTCGTGCCCGCTTAGAAGGAAGAGGCAGTGAAAACGGAGAAGGGTGTGATTTTTGCGTGAGAGGTGAAGGGCTGGATGTCGACTCACGCATGAAAACCGAGCCCAGTGAGCAGGGGGAATTAAAGACGCGGCCGCGTCACCAGCTGTGCTGAACGAAGTTGGGTGCTGTTGCGCTCGTCAGCAAAGCCGATCTGAAGGGAAGACCCAGTGACCCCCTGTAGTGAACGAATGGCGTAGCTACGCTTAACTGGGAACCCTTAATTGTAGGAAGCTGCGCCTCGCGAGGTGAAAGTGGAGGTTGTGGCTGAAAGACGTGATACAAGGGAAGCGTAGTTCACGGAAGGGCGGCGAACTTCCAGACCTACTATTAGGAGGGGTTATAAATCAGCAGCGACATTAAGAATACTGAGTGGGGAAAAGGAGGAGATAAGTAACAACAAGCCCAACAGGCTACGGCGAAAAGGATCCTATTACAAAGAAGTGGGAAGCTGACTAAAGTACAAACGAAGTAAAGCAGGTGTTGAGAAAAGGACAAGGAAGTGAGAGAGCGCGAGAGAGAGAGAGAGGAAGAGGAAAATTCAGGAAGAAGAGAAGGAATCAGGAAGAGAAGGGAAAACCCCTTAGAGACTGTTCTAGAGGAAAGAGACAGGTCTGAGGAAGTGAAGAACTCCTGAAAGTAATAGTGAACAGTAAATAATTAAATAAAGGAAATTCCTACCTGAAAGTAATCCAACAGACCTTCACTGAAGACCCCTGAGAAGATCAGAGAAACGTATCCTTTATCAGTATTAGAAAGAAAGAGTTTTGTTAATAAAAGATTTGGGTTCTCGTTGAAACTCATACAACTACGCATTCGACTCAGAGTCTTATTGTTATCAAAATTAATCAAACTATCACAGTTTGGTGTCAGAAGTGGGATTGTGAGACCGCCATGGAGGACCTAATTAAGACATTAAGCGAAGGCCAACAGCTCTTACAACAAGCCTTGCAAATGCAGTCACAACAAGCTCAAGCTGACAGATTAGCCTTTCAACAGGCTTTACAAATGCAACAGGCCCAATTACTTGAAGTAACGAATGTACGAAGCAGTCCTCAGGTCCCTACCACTGTGTTGCAAAAGTATTCGGCAGGCGAGGATCCAGGACACTTTTTCGTGAATTTTGAGAGAGTGGCTCGCAATGCTCAGTGGCCCGCCGAGAGATGGTGTCATTGCATCGCACCATTGATGACCGGTGAAATGCAATGTGCATATCAGGCAGCAAACCCCACCGGCGACACCAGCTATGGGGTCATGAAGAAGGTGGTGTTAGAACGAATGGGTCACGACGAGGAGACGTATCGAGTCAAATTTAGAGAAGTCAAACTGAAGGGGGAAGAAAACCCGAGACAGTTATATTACAGAGTAAAAGAGTTGGTGGAGAAATGGGTACATCCACCACTGCAGAGATAACAGAAAAGGTTGTTTTGGAACAGTTCATCGAAGCCCTCCCTGGGCCTGTACAAAGATGGGTCAAACAACACCCCAGATTGTCATTAAGAGAGGCAGTAGAAGTAGCTTCAGCCTACCAAAAATCTGGACAAGGCAAGGTCTTGACCTATACGACGAACTATAAACCACACCTCTTGTTGAATAAACCAGCGACTCAACCAAGATGGCCAAACTCAATGCTGCGAAGACCGGAAGGAGAAAATGTACGTTCCAGACCCAATAGTGAAGGTCCTATACATTTTCGTCAAACTACTCTTACCCCTAAGGGTCCACAGTGTTTTGACTGTGGGGACTGGGGACACCTTGCAAGATTTTGTCCGAAAAAAAAGCCGAAAGTGGAACCAATGGATGTTGGAGTTCTCGAATCTCAAAAGAGAAATGAAGTCCCGGAACAGATAAATGGGAGACAGCCACAATATCTATATACCTGTGAGGCAGAGGTAGATGGAAAACCTACCACCGCGTTGGTCGACTCTGGAAGCATACAGACGGCGGTGACATCGGAGCTGGGAGGTGAAGATTATTATTCTCCAGGGGAAATACCTATCCGATGTGTCCATGGAGATATAAGAGGTTACCCCTCCAAGAAAATACAAATTAAAATGGTCGGGGAGACAATGGGGGTGACTGCAGCAGTGTTACCCCGTTTGCCTAAACCTCTTCTAATTGGCTCAGATATTCAAAAATTCTCAGAATTGGTTCATAAAATTGAGAAGAGCTGGTTGGAAACGGCCCCATTTTGTAACAAAGAAATACTTAGCCCGAGTCCTAAATCACAAAAGAGCAAAAGGGTCAAGCGGTTACTGAAGAAAGAGTGGAGAGCTAAAAATGTCTTCCCTGTGGCAGTCGACTGGAGGATAGAGGAAGACGGGGACAGTTTTAGGTCTGCACAAGAACTAGATCCCTTGCTACAATTTGCTCGAGAACGGGCCCGAGAAGAAACAACAGGACAAGGTCCACGCTTTATTAAGGAGAATGAATTATACTATAGATTGAGCAAGTCACGGAATGGAGAGGATCTGAAACAATTACTAATACCGCAGAAATTCTACAAGACTATCCTAGAGGTCGCTCACCTTCAGATTGGTGAAGGACACCTGGGGACGGAGAAGACATCCAAGAAAATTCTAGACAGGTTCTATTGGCCAGGAGTGTACCAACAGGTGGCCCGGTTCTTTCAGTCATGTGAGGAGCGTCAGCTGAAGAACAGGGCCAATGTGAGGAGAGCGCCACTTCAGCCTATGCCCCTGGTCATGGATCCATTCAGCAGAATAGGAATTGATATGGTAGGGCCATTGGAACCAACTCGAAGGGGTCACAAGTACATTCTTGTGGTGGTTGACTATGCTACTAGATATCCCGAGGCATTTCCTTTAAAGGCAACAAATACCCAACAGATTTGTGATGCAATAATCCCTTTTATTGGACGAGTTGGGATACCCCCGGGAGATCGTCACCGACCGGGGGTGGAATTTCATGTCCAAGGTGCTCCAACAAGTCTGCGAGACGCTTAAAATAGAACATCTGAAAACCGCTGTGTACCATCCACAGACTGATGGGTTGGTGGAGCGTTACAACCAAACCATCAAACAAATGCTGAAAAAAACAACTTCCTCGAAGAATAAGGACTGGGATAGAGTATTACCCTGGATTTTAATGACTCTTAGAAACACTCCTCAGTTATCAACAGGGTTTTCACCCTTTGAATTACTGTTCGGAAAACCTGTCCGTACTTTGTTGGACTTGTTAAAGGAAGGATGGGAGGAACAACCGAAACATGAGGTAACGTTAACGGAGTTTGCCTCTCAGCTGCGAGAAAGGGTAGAAAAGCTACTAAGTATTGCCAAGGATAACCTCCTTCAAGCACAAATAAGACAAGAAAAATACTACAACCAGGGTGCGCAGTTACGTACGTTCAAGAAGGGAGACCAGGTACTCGTATTGGTACCTACCTCAGAAAAGAAAATGTTAGCTACCTGGAAGGGACCTTATGAGATTCAAGAAGTTCTGGGTCCATTAACGTACAGGGTGAAACAGCCGGACAGTAAAATTCCCTATCAGACCTATCATGTCAATCTACTTAAAAAGTGAGCATCTCCAGTCCAAACAATCGCCATGATATCTAGGGACGTAACAGAAGAACATTTTCTGCTGTTAAAAGAGAAGACGGGTTCAGAGGGACTGAATATCAACCCAAACTTATCGCCTGTCCAAAAGGATGAGTTGTCCAAATTAATACAAAGGTTTTCTTACATCTTCTCCTCCTTACCAGGAAGGATCAACTTGACTAATCATCGCATAGTCACCAAACCTGAGGCCATAGTGAGGCTAAGACCTTATCAGATACCCGAGTCGAAGATCAGAGCCTTCAACCAGGAGGTACAGGAAATGCTGGATCTGGGAACCATTGAACCATCTTACAGTGAATGGTGCTCCCCTGTAGTCTTGGTTCCCAAGTCGGATGGGAGTGTAAGATTCTGCATAGACTTTCAGAAGTTAAATGAAATTTCTAAGCTCGACGCGTATCCGACCTAGGATAGAAGATCTGCTTAATAAATTAGGAAAGGCGAAGTTCTTGACTACGATTGATTTAACCAAGGGGTACTGGCAAATTCCCCTGCTACCCGCGGATAAGGAGAAGACAGCGTTTGCCACGCCTACTGGTTTATATCAATTTACGATGCTACCATTTGGGTTACATGGGGCGCCTAC